>NW_014555424.1:0-61541 GCF_001313825.1 Dinoponera quadriceps
AAATCATGAAAACAATCATGAAAAATTAAAATATTTACAAAATAAACGAAAAAAGCGGAAAAATCGATTTTTCATAATATTCAAAAATTTTTTTATAAAAAAACCACCGTACGAAAATCGCTAAAAAATATATATATCATAGAACTATGCATAAATTACACAAAAAAAATTTTTTATAGCCATAGCTAGCGTCAATTCAGCAGAGCCGATTTTTTTCCAAAAAAACGGGTTTTTTTAATTTCATTGTTTACAATCAATATTTAAATAAATAAATAATTGCAAAATTGCGATGAACATTGATAAATTAGGTACCCATAAGTTCAAAAAACCTTACATGCAGCTGTGACATGCATAAATGTGTTAGAAATTTGAAAAAAACCGAGAAAAAGAAGTGGTACATATATGTACCACTGCCCCTCAAGGGGTTAAAATGCAAACGTATTCTTTTTTATCTTCAATTGAAAACATCCGGGCATTGTTTTATAAAATCAAATTTGATCGAAGGAGATTTTTTAATCAATCTAACACCTTTCATAGTTGCACAGCTGGTATTCCTAATACGTCTAATTTTAGACTACGACTCGACGAGAAAACAATTTGTTTTATATCCAATCAGTTGCATTTTCCCCGGGTGCAAGTAAGTGCGAAAGTTTTTATGGAAATGTCCCAGCGTCTTAATGCCGATCACGTTTCCGCGGCTCCTCAAGAATTCCAGCGAGCTCTTCCGATGTCGCTCCTTAAAGCTTCCACCTTCACATCCTGCAGGAAACGAATAAATGCCGAAGCACGACGCGTCGTCTTTATACCGATCGACAGAGACAACGGCGCACTCGAAAAAATCGTCGTGATAGTCAAGCAGGCGTCGATCTGAAACGAGGAGCTGGAAAAACGTGCGAGATGCAAAGTTAAACTTGAGCTGCCAAAATTCGCGAGAGTCAAATTCAACCCACATCGAGGGTGCAAACTCGACCGCCTAAAACAAACGTGAAATTTCACTCGAACTTTTCGACTGACTCTAATAGATAAAACCTTCTGTCGCAAATTCTTCGCAGACAGTTTGAGAAGCGGATCGGCCGCACGCGACGAATGCATTACCGCAGAGCGTAAGTATCGATTAATATCTATCATGTCATCGACGCTAATTTATGGCGATAACATTGTTACGTCCAAAGCCGACAAACAGTCTCCGCCGAGGTAGAAACGCGTGACAAACGCCGCAATAAAATATTTCACCCTTTACGTTTCGCGCGATACTACGATTTCCGTAAGTCGCGCGATCGAAACGCCGAAAATTTCGCCGAGGCAAACTGACGTCCTGCAAATTTCGCCCATATTTCATCTCGTTAATTTCACCGGCCAAAAAAATCCACAAACAGAAAGATAAGGGATCTCAACGTGTATCTCAGGAAAAAAAGAAAATTTACATACCTCTGGCAGAAAATTACGCCGCTAAGAGGTTAAGTCATCGCCGGCGGGATAACGAAGAATTATGACGAAATACCGTACAGGTTGTAGAAATTCTCTTTTCTCATATTTTATCTCTTTTTTCTCTATTTCGCCGCGTCATCCGTGGGGGATTAAAATTTCGTTCCCCGTGCATAGACGACCAGCGACGATCGGAATTTCCATACAAATTCGAGGACGTCGACGCAGAAAGAGACGAATAAATTGCACCGATGCAACCGTGCACAACGTATGAGAGAGTAAACGGAAAGTCGCTTTAATTACTCGCCAAGCGGCGCGTGATGAAGCTGTCGAACACTGTAATTCTTTCGGGGACGACAATCTTCTTCTCGATTCGCGGCGACGACGATGACAACAGTGCATGGCGACGCAACGCTCTAAACTCGGCTAACCATTAATATTCGCGTGCCGCAACAATCAATGATAAACCGCGGAATATCTTCCGCGCACTTGTGCGTGGATTTACGCATCGGCGAAATCGACTCTGAAGCTTAAGGACAGTGCCTGAATTTTCGACCGGAGAGATACAAGTCGATTATTCGTATAAAGGGCCATTGGAAGTAAGCAAGGAATATTGGCACGTAATAAAACAATAGGAATCCATTTCGGTTATGCCCGGTGTTAATTCCATCTAAAAAGCTCTCTCATTCCGCAGTCTTACTAATATGGACGGTTCTTAAGAATCCAAATTTGCTTACTACTTGCTGCATACTTTACGGCTATTGTAAGCGACCTTTTAGAGTATTACGATGAAGTGTTGAAAACATCTTGAAAAAAGGTATATTTTTCCAGTCAGGTTAATTTATATTTACCTATTAATATACTTGCAAGCGGTAAAGTGTCAAGAATCAAGTGTGTTGATATTGTCTATATAGAAATAATAGAATATTAATATGTCTTGTAATATGTTGAATATACTCTTCGAACGTTTCAAAATTTCGATTATCTTGAAGAAAGGAAAGAGCGTGGTGACTTCGAATCCACCATTGTATTTGCGCGCACGAAGAAAAAGGGGCGATGGCGAGATAGGAGGATCTGAGGAAGGTCAAAAGAAGGAGAGAGAGGGGGCGAAGGGAGGAAATTCAGGAGCGCGAGGGTGCGCCGCCGACCACTCCCTGCAGTACGTCCGACTCGCATAAATACGTTCTCTTGGTGGGCGAATGTAATTTTCGTAGAGTTGCAGGAGAAGCCGCCCTGTGGCTTCCCCGGACAACCATGGGCGTGGAGTTTCAGTAATATGGGATATAGAGAGAAAAGTATGACTGCACGAAACGTATATAAAATGTATTTTCGCGCGCGACTGTCCTCAAATTTTCCGACGGCGGGATTGCACGCTACTCCGAAGTTCTTCTTCAGTCGATATAGCGCATATTTTGTTACCGCTACAATAAAAAAAAAATTCAAGCATTCGAAAGAATCAACGTTACTGGGGAAGGACGCACCCGGGAGATGGACGAACGTTTTCTGTCAACGAGCTCTCTCAAACCGTTGCATAAATTTGCATCAGCCGCGAGGACGACTGCGAAACCGCGAGAGCAAGCAGGCGGAACGCCGGCAAATTCAGTTACATCCTCTCTGATGCAGTGCCGAGGGAGGGAGGGAAGGAAGGAGAAATTAAATTCCCTTCTCGGGCGCGGCGACAGGAGCGGCACAATGCCGGCGGGGGGAAATCCTTCGTTGATTTTAGATAGGACTAGAACCAAAGACGTCGCGAATCCTTCTTCCTCGCCTCGCGTGCCGCGAATTTCCTTCCGCACTTGTACTGCGCCAACGTGCAATCCTGGACATTGTGGTCGAGTTTAAAAAAGAACATAGAGAAGGATGCATATTCTTCGTGTTCGTGAAATTGTTTCTTCTTTCTCTCTCTCTCTCTCTCTCTTCTTTTTACATGTCTTTGCGACACGAGACAAACTCCCTCTTTCTTCGTCTTTCCCTCTGGTAGAAAATTCAGAGAGAAAGCATCGTCCTGTCGCCGAGATGCCTTGCCGCGGGCAAGAAAGCAAAGAAAAACTTAAAATAAGCGCGAGCTTTAAAGAGCGGAGAGGATTTATTCCCAAGTACGGACTAATTTCCCTCCCTTGTATACGTTTCCCTTTCATAACGACGGAGGCGTCTCTTTCCGCCGTTTCTTACTACCGTGAAAATAACGGTGTTCCAGATTTTAAAACGCAACGACATACAAATCCGAAATATATGAATCGCATATAAATCCCTAATAAGTAATTTCAACGAATCTTTTGACATTTATCTTTAGTAAAAGCCAATAATATCGAATTTAGCTTGAGCGCGATGAAGAGAGGAGAAAAAAAGAAGCAAACGAAACAATAAGGTTTCTCTGTAGACGGATGATTTAATCGATGCTCTATGCTCGCGGCGTACATGTGAAATTAGTTTAATGCTTGTTTCTGACATCCGTGTCACGAGTGATTCAGACGACCTCACAGAGCCAGTTCAACATGCGCATTGCCAGTCAAAATTAATATGTCAATTTATGCTTTAGCCTTGAAGGAATATAGACAGACAGACAATTCAAATATTTTTTATTGATTGATGGGAAAATTTCGCCACATATATTTTTATAAATTCGTGTACCAATTGAATTTTAGTGCAAATATTAACGAAATAATAAATATTGTAAAAAGTGAATGAAACCATCAGTGGTTATGGTATAAAACTCGAGGAAAAAACGCAGTCACAAGGCGTGTCATATTACCGCGGCGACTAACTAGCGTTAGATTGTGTATACGTTGTACCGGGAAAATAAGCCAACAGTTATGCGATTACCTCGTAAAGGCCGGCAATCTTTTCTTCGGCGCAACCGGTGACGCCGAGGAAAAAATATAACGCGTCTCATAAAGGCGATAAACCCCTTTCAGAACATAAACCCGACGACGTTGCCGCGGCACTGCTTGCTTTCCGAGGACGTTGCGAAAACGATGTAAGGATATTTATTCGTAACAGCAAAGATTAGTCGATAACAGATCGATAGATTTTCTCTGGTTAACGTCTTATCTTTATCTTCCTCGTCTCTTTTATTTTGGACATTCTACAAGAAACGCGGCCTTTACCGTAACCAAGCTACGAGAACGCAACGGCCCCTCATTTAGACCGCTTTTAGCGGCCGTTGCGAAGATTACGGGGACGAAGATTAATCGTTCACGGTGCTTTGCCCGCGCACGAAAGGCTGGCACGCGACATTTTATCGTAATTATCCGACAAAGGAGCAGCTACCGGTGAAAAGCGTAGTCAAAGACAGCCTTCAGGTCTGGATTTAGGTAAAATGGCATGCGTGATAATCATCGATCGGAATTCAAAAGTGGAGGCTTGCGTCGCACAAAAGAGGGCCGTACCTCAAAATAACGTGTAGTAGAATAAAGAGAGAGAAATAACGATTCCGGATAAAAAATAAGTCAAAGTTACGGAATAATTTTTTTTTCTTCCAAATGGAAGGTTCCTTTTAGATCGAGGTTTCCAGCGAAAAACGTCTTGTCGAATTTTTCGAGAACGGCTATTCAATTCGAGCGACGAAGCTGTCACGCCGGTTCGTTAAACCATTGTCGTCGCGAATTCGCATGTCGCAAACTTATCGTGAAATACACCGGGGTACAACGATCGACGGTGTGGGTGTGCAAATCCACGTCAGAACCTCGTTATGTGGCGGGTTAAATCAGTTTTGCTTGGGATTCGACGCCGAGTAAGAGACACGACTTCACAGGCCGGACATTGAGAAATGCAACGAAGTGTGTGTGTGTGTGTGTGTGTGTGTTAGTTGCGGGGAAATATTCACAGAGGAATGTATAACAAAAATCTCAGCGAGAAGAAACCTGCTGATGAAGAAATAGCTTCCGGACGAGCGAAACGATGACCGGCCAATTCGGCAAAGGCGCATGTTGGCGCTTTCGTAAGAAAATGACTCATTTCCGCGACCGGAAATTCCGCCGTAAATTCGGCTCGCGTACCTGCATTTCCGAGTTCGGCGACGGCTAAGTCGCGGAACTCAGTGATTAAATTTTATCTCGGCGGAATAACGTCGTCATTTTGACGCGACATTTGCACGGTCTTTCTCTGACGCCGCTTCGAAAATTAATACGTCCCAAACGAAATAAGATTTCGCGAACAAACGAGCGAGTGTCTCGCTGGAATGAAACAAAAAGGTCGCATTTTCCAGTCTAGCGTGTCTTTTCTGTCGTAATAATAGAAATAGACCGCGTCTATTTCTGCTGTTCTGAATCACGAAGTTGCGAGGGACAAATTAAGCTTGACTAAATAAGCTCGTGAAAAAGAGAATCGACCGCGCTATATTTATCGAAGAATCGGTAAGGGACGTAACAAATAAAAATGCAGCGGTGAATGATGTTAACTACAGTGAAGAAATAAAGTCAACTGAAACAAAGCGATATATACAGGAAAGGACACCCCTTTGTTTCGAAACGAAATAACACGCTCTCCGAACTTGCGATCCGTCGCAGTCCGTTCGTGGATGAAGTTATCGATTAAGTTATACTAATCTTGATGACGTGTCCGATTCTATTCCGCCCTTGAAATCCGCGTGGCAGCGATTTAATTGGATATCGGCCGCGCCATTAATTGAAAATTGCAGGTCGGGGCGATTCTTTTCCGCGGCAAGAGATTAAATTTCCGTCTGATGAGACTGCCGCGATCGTCGCATCAATCAAGGAAACAACGACAGAAAGGAAGGAGAGAGGGAGAGTGGAAAAAGGTTAATAGCTAATGAGAACCGAGCAACGTGTCGATCCTTTTAAATATTTCACCGAAAGTATCGCTCGCTAGCTAACAAAATGGAAATTTGATTTTTTAATCCCGATAATATCGGAGTAAAATTTTTTTATTAAAATAGAGAGGATATTTAGCGGGAATAAAAGCTCTCATATGGCTTCGTTGTGTTATTCCTTCTTAGTTTTTATTTCATAATGAACACCGATATTGAAATTCACTCTGTGTTAGACGAGAAGAAGAAAGGCAGAGAGGCCGGCGCATTGTTGTCTGGCTCTCATTGTTGGACGTCATTAACTTGATACAAGCACGAGGACGGGAAGTGCATTAAGCCGAAGATTAAACAGCATTTCTTGTCCGATACACGCAAGAAATATAATAATGCAGACGAATGCAGCGACTAAGAATGGTGAACGGAATTCTAAGCGATCTTGAGAAAGTTTTGGTCAGAAATTTGTTTTTAGCCGGACGAATCTTTCTACGTCGATGTGAAACGCGAGTGTCGGAAATTCAATCAACTGATGGCGATTAATTTATATATTAGTAATGTAATGTATATATAATTTCTGTGTCTAACAGAAATTCTAAAAAATGAAATTTTGCATGTAAGTCATAAATTCTGTCTCAAACCCAATGGGTAAAAGCTTTCGATAAAATTAAATCGCTTTGATTAAAAAATCAGCCAGTACCATCGACACGCCTGCAGTGTCCACAGCGGGGTGCTTCGTACTCTAATTATACTCCCTCTTTCAATGAAATTACTGAAATTTCTCTCCTTCTCCTTCGAAGAAATCTTTTATTCCAATCGATACGGAAGAGACTTAATTTAGATTAGCCAGATTACTCTCAACGAACTCCGCACCTTCGTTCGGTTTTCACGATCGATCGATGGAGAGCTACGCCAAATTATCTGTTCCATGAAATTACGACAATAATATCGCAATCAAAAATTAATATAAATCTTTTTATTGCATATAGACGCAGATGTCGGAAATAACAGCAGAACCACGGACTTTTCCGTCGGGCTAATTAGACCGTCCGAGCGAGAATAAACGAGGGGCTCTATGTAAACTGAGTTATCGCGACGACCCGATTAGATTCCGTGAATGGCCTTATGTGCTCGTTTCGCTCTCGAGTCCGCGATGCAGTCGTATCACCGACCGACCGGAAATCTCCGCATCTTTTATTCCGTCGGCAGAACGCAAGCAACACGCACGTGACATACACACGGCCCGTGAAATCAGCGAGAATAATTTCCCCGAGAAGCAGGACTCGCCGCGACGCGTTCGTAATGATGAGAAAGTAAAGAAAGAGAGTCGTAAAGCACGGTAAGCCTACATAGACGATAGAACGCAATTAATAACGTAATTGAGGCATAAGCGATGAAAATCGAATTAAAAGAGATTCGTATCCGCGAAATATCGACTCGTTAATTTCGGGAGGGAGAGGAAAGATCTCGGATAATTATCTTCGAAATAATTGGTGCTAGCGGATCAAAGTCCGAAATTACGTCCTCGTGAAAGTTAAGTATGTATAAAACCGCAGGACGTAATTCATTAATTTTTAGGCGAAGGCACAATTAACGACAAATTCGCTCGTTATCCACTAAACGATGGAATCTGATTTATTTTATAACAACGCGACGGTAACACAGTCATTAATTCGTATTTACGATTTACGGGGGGGCTGTTCGATCAGATAAAATCGGAACGTATGAAATATTTCCAACGCGTTCGTCCGGAACGATTATGCGAAGTAACGTGATAAATTTGATCGCGATAAAGAGATGAACGTAGCGGACCGGCCGGAAAAACCAATCATATTACTCGCATCGCGAAAAAGAGGAAATAACAACGGCTCTGTATTATATTAACACATATGAATTTGCGTTCTATTGAATTTTATTTCCGTAAACAGTCACGAATACGTATGCGGCGATTTCCATCGGCTGTTTCTCCCCTCTTCCCTTCTTCTCTCGCAGCGGCGGTCCAGAACGCTCTCTCTAGACCCGCGCTAGTCGTCAACCCCGTCGGTGGAGGCTATTTTTGTAAAGACCTATATTTAGCCGAAACTTATTCCAAGAGCGGCCTGCTGTGCATCGGGTCACCGGACGAAATCTCGCTTCTGTTTTGTGAATGCGATCTCGCTCCAGCGCCAGCAAACGAGTCGTGTCGAGAAAAAGGATAGATTCCACCCCCTCTCCTCGCGAACATTCGTCGTCGACGCAAGCGTGCGCATTTATTGCGGCAGAATTCGCCGTATGATTTCACACGAACGACGCGAGCGTTTTGAAGGAAAAATACAATTGAGCAAATGAAGAAATTTTTTATTTGCTTCCCCCTATCTCTTCCTTCATCGCGAGATGCTGTTTCAAGTATGACGAAGAGCACGTGTGACTTTGATTTATTGGACGAGTAACCGGAAATGGAAACGTCACATTGAAGGATGTCATATAATACGTGTGTACCGGCAATTTCAAGATGCGTCTCTTCTGATACAGGAGGAGGTGCACAACGAAACTTTCTATCTAATGAAAATGTGGGCCGTACAGGCGATTGTTTAAGTTGTATTCTTCGCCTCACTGGGGAAGCCCGCGCAGAATAACTCTTCGCATTGAATCATAGACTCTTCGCGAACTATGGAGGGCTGCCTCGTTCTCGAGCGTTATCGCGCAACGAAATTAACCAACGTGCCTTCCTGGGTCAAATGCATTCCTACATTTAACGTCGTCAATAGGACCCCGCGAGCGGTCAGCTCGAACGACTAATCATCCAGAGGAGACGACTCCTCAAGGGTCAAGTGTCGTCATTGTTCACAGCGCGAGGGATCTTCTGCGAATTACACAGCGAATATGATCCAGCTATCGTCGAAATAATTGAATTCTAAATATTCGTGATTTATAGCGTGAAATTTCGACGAAAGACGATTACACTTTATTCATCGCGCGAAAGTGCAATCTCGTGCGTGAAAATGAGAAAAGGTCGCGATAAAAAAATCATTAAATTTATACGTGCGCAATTAACGCGCGAATGGTTATTTATTAATTGCGATCTCATAAAAACACGTTTTCAGCGTGAATATTGTCGTATTTGTGAAAAAATAATTTAATTTGCGAGCCTAACGCGAAATTGTTCGACAATGATTAAACGTCGAAAAATATCTTCTTGCACGTTTTCCCCGATGGCAAAAATCGAACGCGCTAATTTGACGTAATTACGAAGGCTGTTTATCACACGGACAGATACTCGTTTTTCCACGCGAGGTCGCGACGTTTTATCGGCGAGTGCTTTTTATGCACGCGTGAAATATGGTCGTGCCAACTTCCACGCTATATCCATCACTTTCGGGAGAAGGGAACGTCCATTAATTAGCCCGTCATTGTCGGTGCTTGAGGAAACCCGTGAAAAAAGTCTCTCTCCCGAAACACTATCCAGGGCTGACTGAAAGCTCCTCCTCGAACAACGAGGCTCGTTGTGCTGGCGCTCCGTACTTTTAAGCAACGCCTGTAAAAATCGCGCGTTTACGCGGAAAGGAAGGAAAAAGAGGTAAGTGACCGGTGGAGTGATCGCTCGGGAGAATCCGCGCCGCCTAAATTCGACGGTCGGTTGAATGACTCGATTGAAGGGGCCACTTGACCTCCGTGACGTTTCTCGAATCTCGTCCAAGTCGCTCACTTTCCCTCCCGCCAGGAAACGGTCCTCTAAGTCGCGACATTAATTTTCCCTCTCGGCGGAGGTGTCGCGTGAATCATCGGTTTAGCGAGAAGGTTAATTGGATCGCTTTGATCCAGATTGATATTTCACGCGCAAAATGAAGTCGATGAAACTGTCAACCCGAATGTGACGTAACATTCTTCCCGTTCGATGAAACGGAAACGAAATTTTTAACGCATCATCCGGATTTGCCGCGTGAATCAGCAGCGGATTTATACGATCTCAAGGTGGAGACTCTTTACGGGAAAACTTCGCCGTCGTCATCGCCGGTCGTTGCACAACGGACGGACGCGTTTACGCGGAAAAAATGAAATATGAAGGAGAAAGGTAAATTAATTGCAGAAGAATCGATCGCCGCGCTGAGTCATCGTTGCTAAACGCGCGCTTTTATCCCGCAGTCCGGCGGTACGTATCGATTGCGCTTTCGGTCGAACCGCCAACCGCTGCACTACTCACGCTGTCTTTCCACGTGGAAGGCACGACATACGTTCCCGAGCGAGCGCGGCAATGCAACGGAAGAAAGAAGAGTGAGTAATTGGACAGAGCGACGACACGGCGCCGGATTCCAGTAACGTATCGAGATTCCGCGAGAGCAGTTCCGATGGATTGAAACCGGTCGGGGTTCATTTCTCCGAAGTTCGCGCGAATGTTCGAAGCCAAGGGACTTTGTGCGTACAATTAAATTTTTTTCTCCCGAGAACTCGGGCAAATTTAAATTTCAGATTTTCCTCAAGTTCACGCATTTAAATTTGAAATTAAATCAGATCTCCCGAGATCTGATCCTCAGAATTTCCAAATTCGCTCCCCGAGAGATTCGCGAGAGGCAAGTTGAAAATCAAAGAAATTCAATTTTCCTACATTCTTTACATCTCTTCTACGTTTAATTCCTCCTATTTAAAGATTCATTTCCTCCTTTAAGAGGCGGACCACTATTTCGTCTTTCAGATGCACATTTCACCTTTGCTTCCTTTTTTACTCAAGCACTAAATAAAATAAAAAAGAATAAGTCGGATATAATTCTTTCTCTCGTTTTTACGCTCCGCTCCCTCCATTTTTAGTATCGATAATTTCCGAGACGGTATTCGTATCGAGAAACATTTATCAAGGCGGTATAATGAGCGCAACATTTTATCGAAGCTTAATGACGACGATGGCGGTCTGTTCGAAAACTCAATTTTAGCCCCTGCCTCCTTTTTCTCGTCGTCGCTTTACCAGCGGCGCTGTTCTCTGCGCATATTAACGCGTTTTCAATAAACTCGCGAGATTTACGCGGCACCGACGTCGCGGGCAATTAAACGAATTCGTGAACCGACGCATCGATCACATTGCGCCGCCTTTCTCGCGATCAAAAATTACATATCGAGCGCGTTGCATGCGAATGATTTATTATCGTCGGCGGCACAAAATACAGCTCGCGGTTATTATTTCGATTATTCCGCTTGCCGTACATGAAGTCGTTTAATCCGCCCGCGGACATCCTCATTTCCACGAGTTATCGGACGAGCGTGCGATTACATCCGGTGGGGTGAATGACAATTTGGTGATTATTTTGGGAAAATAATACCGACTGCGGGAAGTATTTGATATGCGGCAAAAAGTGCGAAACACGTTTCTGTTTTTACGGGATTGCACGTAGCTTTTATTGTATACACCAGCAGTTGATTTTTCTTTTTACACTTGCGCAAAATTTGCATTTTCACACTCGCCCGGAACTTTTATAGTTATTACTTTCGTTATTACTTACCATTATATTTTTTCGGACTTTATTTTTACGTAAAAAAAGAAATTATTTTTACATGGAATTTTTATCGTTACGCTTCACGCGACATTCCCTTTTTTGCGCGGAATTTTTATCTTTATACGTTTGGCGCACACAGAAATAGTAGATGGTAGACAAATATTACATCGGCCAGAAAAGCTGCGTTTCGAGGCGTACGCGCATAACAAGGTTCCCCTTTGTGTTACGAATATATATCCTCGACAAAACGTACGCGCGTTGATAATCGAGTATCCTTCGCGGAGATATATTCGCTCGCTCCCTCTCTCGAGCTTTTCCTCGTTAACACACTCGGGTAATCCAATTATTTTTCACCGTGACGCCAAGCTGGCGTAGAAACAAAACACTGGATTTACGCAACGCACGCTGGCCGAAAATGGGTTGCCTACTGCGTGTGAGTCTTGCATCACGTTGCGTTAAACACCTGCGTACGTGCGAATTATTCGCCTACGAGATGTAACCGCAGTCTCGATCGTTCGAAATTACCGGTGTATAAAGACAACGATTGATAAAACTGCTCCAGATCAAAATGAGATATTTTTCGTATATAAATCGAGGAAAGAAACAAAGTACATTAGTGTAGAATTAAATGAAAATTAATTTAAAACACCGTGGAACAAAGGAACAGGTTTCGAAGGTGTCTCTCGCGATTGCTCACTCGGCTGACCCGCATACCTTAAACGTGTTCGTGCGTTGTTAAGGCACGATTACGCGTCTCTCGACGTCGCGAGGAAAGGCAAAAGGGGATAATCGAATTCCCTGTCGCGGAGGTCGTCGAGATTGCGGTCGCAGCAAGAGAGATCGACGTTGCGAAATCTTAACCCTTTCGAGTGCAAATAATATCAAGTAAATCATATAAATTCGTGCTCGGATACCTAAAGTTCGAAATTGGGAAAATACGTTGGCCGAAAAGAATCTCCCTCTCTTTTCCAGTTGCACACGACGAAGATTGTGAAAACTCACACGCCCAAGTTTCGTCCACAACATCGTTATCGTAGTTTGCAAATCACTCGGCGACGTTGCATCGTATACCGAGTTTTCGCGCGTGCAGTCTCCTCGAGATTTATACCGCGAAATAAATTGACTTCCTTAATGCGAAATCATGCCAAACTAATTCGAGGCGAATAAACTTTCGGAATTGAATTATAATCCGGAATAACTCGACGACCTGTATTTCGCGCTGTGTAATAATCTTATCATTAGTTGATTCTAACGAACGATATTTGAATTCCGAAATAACGCTATCAGTATATTCACGGATATCACTAAGGAAGTATCCCAAGTTCATTATTCCGACAAACAGAAAATAGTAACGGCTAAATCGTTGCGCACTATATTCGTTTGTTATTTGTTAGGAAAATCATAATACCCGAAAGATCTCTTGTTCAGGTAAATATACGGGCAATCGAAATTAGTTGCGCTGTTCAGACGCATCTGACGATTAATTTGCAGCAGCTACTACATGCGAGTTACTTTCGCAGTGCAATTGTCAACGGAAATCGATGTAACCAGACGGCAGTGAGAAAAGGTTCGGGAAACTACGGAGTGGCCAGATCGACTCCGGGCATATCCATTGAGAAAAGTTTCGCAATAACAAAGTGCAAGTTATTGGAAAATATTCGAAAGACTGCAGCAACGCGAACGGGATGCGAGTCAGGGTAAAGAGAAGAAAAAGATTCTACCATGGTACAAAGCTCGACCAGCGCCGCGAGAAGAACATAAAGAATGGTCTAACAAATGTCGTACAAAAGAACCTTGCTCGATATTTCTGTTAAAAAACTCGCGACTTATTTGCGAACTTGATTCACATATCATTTCATAAGCATACGTATGATTATGAGAATAACAATTTGCGAAGAGGATCTTGATAAAATTTATAGATATATCTATAGTAAAATTGTATGATTCAATCTATTCCGCGGGAATAGATACGAAAGAGGAAGACTAGCACGTTTTATAGCAATTAAATGGCTGGCAAAAAGGCGATCGAATCGCTCTTGCCGGCCTCGCGTTGCGAAATTGCACGACGATTAAAGATCGAGCGCGTCACTCGCGCGAAAGGCAGAAATTCCCGCCACGCGATGCCAGAGAGAAAAGACGAACATCGAGCAAACTCGATAGGCAAATAATGGTTGATCATAAATCAAACGATAGCGGCGAACGATTTGAGAGACGCACGCGTCCGAGATAATGTAAATCTTGTCCTTGTTATTATACCGCCGTGTCACTTTAATCAAAGAGAGCCGCGGCCCTTCGCTCCGAATTATCGGATAGACGGCGAATAGAAAGTTTGCGCGCAGGAGTCCGCATGTTGGAACACAGTTTCGGATCAATTCCCGGTGAGAAACGATGAGAGAGAGAGAGAGAGAGATCACGCTGATTGAACTCTCTCGCTACGCGAGACGAGCAGCGAACTTCGACCTACCCTGCCGCCGCTACTACTCGAGTTTCTTTCGCGAAACTTATCCGACGCAGTCAGTGTACAGGACATGGTGTCCGCTTAAAATTAACTAGCCGACCAACCGAATCTTCGTATTAACTTACTCGACTTTAAGGCGACCGAATCTCCTTGAATTCATTCAAGGATGTCTGCTTGATATCGTGCACTTCAGACGACGTATCAGCAGTTTCGAGATTTAAAATCATCTATTTTAATGTAAAAGTTATATTAATTTTTAGATGTGCCGAAATTACAATCGAATAACCAAAGACAAGAATTTGGCGATGTCTTGTATGTATGAGGAAGTTTAATCTACAGCGTGTGGAAGCTGTTTCTCTCTCCCCGTACCGAGCGCAGTGTATTACATCCTTTGCCACGGTAAAGAACGCCAACCACAGGTTAAGAATGAAGAGGAGGAAGCAAAGTCGTTTAGTTCGTTTAATCTCGAGCCTCCGCGGGAAAATCAATGAGAGAATCACTGATTTTTCTCACGCGTATAGTTCTGGTTATAATTTTAAAATATCTAAATATACAATACGTGATTTTCTTAAATAACTTTAGCCATCTTCGGAAATCTCTCTTTCAGATCCGTCTAATCTCTTATCTCCAAACATAATATATATACATGTTATATCGTAACAACGCAAAGTAAATCTATCCTAATTTATATAGCTAGACCCGAAGTAATCCTGATACGCATTATCTTCGTGCAGACAAAAGCTGCGGAGATAAGCACGGGCAAGAGAAGCGGATTTTTATCCCGGCGCTTCCTTCTTCGACATTCGTTATCTTGATTTCCCACAGGCGCGGTTTCGGGGAAAGGGGAAAGGGAAAGCCTAACCGAGATTACACATCAAGAGTACAGAATAATTTCATTGACGTGTCATCTCGATAAATGCAAGAATGACGCGGGTGCAGCTTCGCGGAAGATCACGGTTTAATCATGACTGCACCGCCTGTAGAAACCACGAGCGTATATTAATGGATTTATGGAAACGCTGCTTTCGTTCTTCTCCTTCGCTGTTATGACTTTTAACGGACGGACATCGTATCGAGAAATAACGAAGAAATATTGCGCACGGGAATATCGACTACAAGAGACCGATAGAAAAGAAAAGAGAGAAACAACAGACATTAGGTTTTAACGTGATCCAATTGACTCCGTCTCTACATAGAATTGGCCGTTTGTAAATATTTGTTTGCGAAGGAGAAATGAAGAGGAGCAAAGAGCGACAGAGGGTGCAACAGAGCCGCGGCTATACATTCTCGATTGCTCCGTTGAAATCGTTTTATTTGCCCCACATGCGGGGGCGTCGCGATGTCATCGGATAGCCGAAACCGTCAATCCCTCGATACCCTCTTCGCTTTTATCTTCCCGTACACACCGATGATAACAAACTACGTTGGAAGGAATCGCCGACGAGTGACTCACGCGAAAAATCGGCTTACAGACGATTGAATTATCATAAGGCGCATGGAGAATTAAGTCTCGATAAGAAGCTGCTCCCGGCCGAGAACTTTGTCGAAGAAAGCACGAACGCGCGATTCTCTAGGTGGAGAAACGTCACGTACGATGTAGAAAAGAGAAGCACGTGGAGTCACGGCACCATCTCGATGACTTCTATCATCATCGCGAACGCTCCTTTCACGGACGTTCTTTGTGACTCGATTTGCCAGTCCGCCTGCCTGCCTGACCGAGAATGACTAACGAGCGGACTCGTCGTTAATTGAGACACACGAGAGCAGCTGCACCCAGACGGACCGTCGTTTTTATGGACTCGCTATTGGCAGCAAGGATAATTATCTCTTAATAATATAGTCAGGAGCGGTTGAAGAACAACAACAAATCGTCGCTTTTCGACAACATGCGTACGCGGGATTGGCAGAATTTCCGGATTTCGGCGTAACGGTGTGCCCGGATAATTGGCCCGGCTAATTGAAACGTCTCTCTCTCTCTCCGCCTGAGGGTTTTCGCCGCGGGAAATTGTCGAGAAGCGTGATAAAAAGAAAGTGAGGAACAGCACCCTGGATTTTCTAAATCAAATAAAGGTCACTCCCCTCTCTTGATTGCTCGTCTTGTAAAACAGACAAAAAGATTTCGTCCAGAAAAGCGTGGACGTCATTATGTCGAGAATACTGCAAGAGTATAGTTAAAAAAGAAAATCGCTTTTTCCATTTTTCCGCGAAAAAACCGAAACGTACAACATAATAAGATTTCAAATAATAATATAACTCCTATTTTGACTCAGATGATGTCTTAAATTCCCGTTTTAGAATCAAAATAGGTAGTATTAAAACTCAATCCGTAGAATGAAAGGTGTAAGAGAGAAGTAAACGTAAAAATCGCGGTCGACCGTTACACCAGAGCATGTAGACGACGGGGTTTCTGAATTCACAGTGGCACCCCGATCGGAGAGCGTTGGCACGATCTATCGATGGGTGGGGTTGCGCGTTCGCCACATGTGTTACTAATTACGGCGTGCCGGTCTCGTCGGCGAGTCCGTGCACGCATCGCGATCTTACGCACGATCGGGCCGAGAGGAACGCGGGACTGAAGAAAAATCCGCGTGAGAAATCCCGGGGATTCCGAGGATCGCGCGAGAATGCCCGGTCGTGAGAACGCAAATGATATCAACCGGTCGAGTTTTGCCGGTAATTCGCGAAATCAACACGCTGCCTCCTCGTCAACAGGCGACGGAATCGATGAACTCGCCCGTTTCGATGAATCGTAAATCGAGATACATTAATATATCAACGCTCAGATAATTAGCTCCGAAACGCGCGTCACGGGAGAGATAAGGGAGATCGAGGCATAAATCCACACGGCCGCTTAATTAAATACCGTGGTAATTAAATGATCGACCGCCGGCATGCCGTGTCGCGATGCATGCGTCGCTGCATGCGACGCGTCGTAGCGACGCGCTGAATTATCGCCTCGCTGTGTCAACCGCTTTTTCCTTGAGGCGACGCACACACACACATGTTCGCAGCCTTGATTGGCGTCTAGACATGCGTGAACACGCCGAAGGCATCGCGTGGGCGTCAATGGCGCGACTCTTTCCCTTTTTCCGCGAAGTCCAGTCCCTTCGAAGTGGATTGGATCATCGGACGGGTGATATGCGTCGCGCGCATGCATGCACGTACGCACGCACGGGTGGCCGCGTATGTCACGTCGTGACGCACACACGCGGCTTTGTGTACGCGCCGGCGCTTCCTGCAGTTAACGACCTCGATCGCATATAAATGCCCCGGCTTAATGATTTCGAAGTAAGCCCCGTTTGATAGAATACACGAAGCGGACACGTGCGTTTCAGGTCCCTCGCAAAAATGTGCTTCCAAGTAATGATATATCGATGTCGCAGGATTGAGAGCGTCTCAATCGAAAGGCCGTGACCCCAACAATTTAACTCTGACAGTAACATTACCAATTTCTCAGGGCTACATCGCGAAAAAATCGCGGTTTCTTGCACTTTTTATTTATTTAATTATTATTTATTGCAATTTTTATTTATTGTTCTTGTAGGTTGCCGCCAGAATTATCTTATTGCATCAAGATGATAATAGCAACGTACAGTTACGGACTGAAAGTTGGTCATACTTTTTTCTATAAGTTTCGCAACTCGTATCTAATAGGAACATGCATCTCCTGAGAAAAACAAATTCTCCTCTATCGGATACGTAACAATATTTCTCTATATAACTTTTTATAACTAGTAATACCGTGTATAGCGTGCAAAACGTGGGTAAATAAAAGAAAACGCGTCTTAAACCTTTTAGGCCTAACACGTTAAAGACGGTTATGACGAACGCGGCAAAATGGCTTGTACTTGAAAGTAATACTAATTTCCTCCACTGAATATTTCCAAATTATAAACCGAATTATGAATTGCGTTGAAAATTTCGTAAAAATGCAAAGATCCGACCAGGCCGGAACCTAGCTCTGGTGCAATTTACCGCGGACATTAAATTGCAAATTCGGTAGTTACACGCTAAATTTGATATTCCCGCGGCAGAGTGCCCGAGCAGCTGTAAGCCAAAGCGTCGCCTGACTATAGCACGGCGGAGGGTTTGATCTTTAATAATTTGAAAGCGAGGGTGAGAGGTGCCCTGTCGTGCGACATCTTTAACATGATTAATGGAGATCTCCGACAAAGTTATCGATTAATACCCCTGGGTATTCGTGCGCCTCACGGAAATCGCTTGTGTATTTGACCGTCGCTCAGTCGCGACATAATCTTCGTGTTTGCATTGAATGACAAAATCGGATAATCCGAGCGTACAACAATCATTTTAATTAATCACCGCATAATAATTACAAATTGCTAGTGGCAATAGTGAATTCATCCCTCAGATAAACTAGTACTATCCTAATCTCTAAAGGAATCGGGAAATAGTAATACAACGCGGTAGATGTGTAAGTTAGGATTAGGTAAAACAGATTGGTTAATGTAATGACTGTGATAAATCAGTTAATAAGTAGGAGTGGAAATTAAAATTATGAAATTAATAGGCTGTAATTGCCGTGATATTAGGATAAGTATATAGATAAAAAAAAAGTTTAATTTATCAAATATAGACACGGTGTGAATATGGTTAACCTTCGTTAATCGCATATTCAAGTTACCACGTATCACGTTGCTGTACGACCTCAAGATCGAACGTCGTCAATGTTTTTTTTCTTCGTTGCACAAATTCTTCACTACCTGGTCTATTAGCCAAGTGCTAATGAAAGAAAAATTGTTTCAAAAAGCAAGGAAAAATAGTCGGGAAATTAATGTATCTGTGAGATACATTGCGACCACCCAATCCTTCTTGGCATTGTAGTAATAAATATCCATCCACTGTCCTTTCTCTCTTTCTCTTTTTCTCCGAAAATAACTATTCTAATTATCTCAATGCGCGCATAAAAATCGCGCGAACATGAAACTAGAGTCGGGCACGTTTAACGCTAAATGAGCAGTGAAAATGCGGGCCGCAAGCTCGGCCGAGAACATTCTCGCCGTATGTTTAACGCTAAATACGACGGTCTATAACTCTTAACGGCCCGACGTCGCACCGTACATAAGCATGAGGTTTAGTTAGGGAGTGTGAGTTAGGGTGAAATGTTCGATGAGAATGCAGCTGCCGAGCGGTGCTTAAAGTCACTAAAAGGATAAGCATACAAGTTCAAAAGACGACGGAGTCGTGTGATATCTCTCGCTACAGCCCGGTCCGACGCGCTTTCAACCCTTTACGGGCCAACGATTTCAATTAGAATCACATGTATCGCGTCTCGTACGAGCAAATTCGCACGCCTCAAAGATGTCCATTTCTCTTTGACGCTCTTTCGTCAGTTTCGCGCGATCGTTAAGGAAATATCGCAAATATTCGCTTCGATATTCCCAGAGCTATTCCACGGTTAGTTTCCGAGACAGAAAAGAGGGCTCTCTCCTCACACGTCGAATGACTCACAAATGTTTCGAGGGTGATCCAAGGTGGTGGCATCGCCGACGACACAAACTGGTTTTCGTGTCGATTCATCGCGGGGGTGGAGATGGGCGCAGGCGCCGCGACGCTCCGAGCATGTGTGAGTCGCGTGCAGCACGCGTGTAGTCGATAAGCGCGACTTTCAGGATCGACCGTTCTCTTAGTTATCCGCCTCCGTGTCTGCGCGATATAGCACGAACGGAGCGAGACGTTCCTCACACGCACGCACGCGCGAAGGGACGGACGATCAATTCGAGGCGGACGAAATTGTAATTATCATTTTCTCGCGTCGCCGATAATCTCGATCTCAGGAGGCTGATTATTTTCGGAGAGGGAAAACAACGGCGTTGCACATTTCTATCATAATGCGCATATGTACTCGGGCGAAAGAGAGACGACCTTCTCTTTCTCTCGGACGCTAATGAACGGCCTCGACGGTAGTTAATATATGCGCGATCAAGTGCGTGGAAATTCGAAAGATAATAGGAAAGTGCGCCGGACGAAAATGCAATGGAAAATGAAATGTGGTTTAATAAGGCGCAGACAAATGGCGAAATACGAAATTACAGCCTTTCGACACGGCTCTTTCTTTTAAATTGCTCGGAATATATATTCGTGCGCAAATTACTCCGAGTAACAATTCCCTTCTACGAATCGAGAGAAGCTCAACATATCCTTTGCATTATGTAATAATCATCACGTAATCGAAGACTAGCGGGTGAATTGGTAGATTAATTCAACATGTGATACTGCATTAAAGTAATACCCGCTAATTCCCGCTAACTAATATCTAGATCTTGTACGTCCAAATTTCCCGTCGGTTTACACCGGAGAAATATAAAGAGCATAATCCACTCCTACGATAACGGCATTAATAGCAATTTATATATTTGTGGATCATATTCACTTCGACGCAAGACTCGATTTAAGCTCGCGTGTCTCGATAAAAATAGAGCGAGAACTCGTTCGGAAGGGAAGAGACTTTCACACAATCGGTCGGTGTCGCGCGATTCCGCCGATTTCCACTGCGAAAATTTCATGGTGGCTGGAGACAAACCGTTACTGTGCGCGCTTCATCATTTTGATAGCATCGGCTCACAGTGGAAGCTCTCGTAAAAAGAGAGAAAGAAACGAAGAAAGAATTTGCGGCGCGCACGAGGATGCATTTCACCTCACCGCTCTTACGGAGAATGCGAACGAATGTAGAAGCAACACGATCCATCTTTCGGATCGGTCGGATGGAAATGTTTTTCTTGTCTATTTTTTACCCCGTTGCAACGAGAGATACGATCTCTCCTCCCAAACGAAGGGTGGAAATTACGTAATAGTGCCCTTCGATATGTCTCCCTCTAGCCCGGTAGAAATTACCCGAGAGCAACCTTTTAGAAAAATTGGATTCGTGATGTCGATCGATCAACGAAAGTATTGTATGGAGAATCGCGCGCAAAACGGTCGTCTCGCGATAAAACGTCGATGAAAATACTTGCTTCCGCCTCACAGATTACACGGGAAAATTCATTGCCTGAAAAATATCACTGCGCATCGCATCGTGCCCTAACAAAATGCATTACAGCGCAAATTCCATCGGTATAGAACGGTCGCGTGTAATTCCGAATTTCCGCTTTTTATTCAATTTATACGAGATTCGTTTTGATGACAATGCTACGAATGGATGTAAATAATATGCTAAAGTATAATGATGCGTTGCGAGAGATTAAAAATTTCAGCGAACAATCAGTCGCACGAAATACACTCCGACTTTCCGTGGGATCGAAGGGATAACATCGCGCCGGAAATGGGCGTATTCGACGGGGCATTTTCCATAACTTTCGCGAAAGCGAGATAGTTTTAGAACTTTCCGCGTCGCGTCGGCGAAAAAAAAACAATTTTTACCCCACAATTTCCACTTAACTTCCTCGCGCGAGATTTTTGTGGGTTTATTAAATATTTTTGAATAACCTGTGTGTTATAATCATGCTACGATTATATGTCATTCCATAAAGTAAATTAAACATCAAACACTTTGCATGCCGTTGTTGAGTTTATTACAACAGTTACGTTAATTAGCGCGATATATCCTCGTCCGCCGAAACGGCCTAGTGTAACGAGCTGAATCATACACCCGACCTCGCGAGTATGTAACTCACGTGTGTTCAGTGTGATCGACGCGGGACTGATGGTGCATAATATTTTTAATCACAACTGCATAATTAGTAGAAATCATCGAGGAAGAAAATGAAATTCACCAAAGAATAATTGAATATAATTTAAATGTCAAAATTAAACGTAACTAAGCACGAGCTTTAGCGGACGAGGAAGTAAATTACCAGCAAACGTTAAACCGCAACAGAATGAAATTGCAACTCTTTCGTTTTTTGTTGAAAAAACGCGCGCTGTATCAAGACCTCAGAACATGCGCTCGTGAAGCACAATTTATTCCGTCTCTCTTTACGGGCCTACGTTAACGCGTAGCGACGTATTAAGTTCTCCATCTGCTATTTCGCTTTGAAACAAGGTCGACATATTCCTCGGGCGACGAAGATACGATGGAAAATTCAACGCTTCGCCCGGCATCCAACCGGATAGAATTTGATAATTAACGAATGAATATATGCGTGCGACGATCGATTTACCGTATCCGCGAATGTGTACTTAGAGACGAGTAAGCGAAGGGAACGGAAAGAAAGAAATACATTTGTTACGTAGCGAGAGAATACTCCCTCTAAGAATCAGTACCGTGAAGTTGTGCATGAAACGAACGAGAAAAGTTAACGCCGCGGAACGTAAGTGTACAGACGGTGAACATTAATTCTTGACCGGCCAATTTCCCAACGGAAAATCTTACTTTCGCGTCATCGACGTTTCCCTTTTCGTCGCTAAATAATTGTACGCAATCTCTTAAATAAGAAATCGCTAAGAAATCATCAGTCAAACATACGAGAGATCACGCTTTGTCATAATCTCGATCTCGATAAATCCCGATTCTTACAATGGCGAAATATTCTCATAGATTTTATAACAGTAACGCCGTTGAGATCGATTTCTTCGCGAGCGAGTGGACCTCTCAATTGAATTTTTCTGTTTAAATGGAAACGAGAAGTTAGGAAAACAATTCCCTTAATATATTGAAGCAATGGATCGCCGTAGTATGGCGAAAACTATGGGACTGTCCCCGGCGGAACCGCAAAGCCCGCAGGGAGTCCCACACAGAAACGTTAGTCGGCTTCACGAGCTTCTGCTGTCTGATATTAAGTGCCTTATTACTAATACGGGCATGGAGTGCACATGCACATGCCATGGTCCCGTTGCGTGCGCGTAGTCTTACAAATTAATGTGATCGGTGTGTGGCTAAGGGAAGTTAAAGGGGATGTTTTCTTTCGCTGAAAACTAAAAATTCACTATGGACGTTCGAATCAGTCGTTATTTAACGCCGAGGAAAAAATTTCAAGTGTTTCACCTTGTTTCTGCCGAGCAATTTACGACTGAGACAAATTAAATGTTTATTTTTTTAATTATTATTCCACGCGAGTGATTGAAAATCACTCACTGGGCGTTCATTCCAATTCCAATTACGCCAGGTCGAATACGCCAAGCGCGTTCGAACGTATTTCGTTTTAACGAAAATTTAATTCGGAACGAAGCTTAATAGAGTGAATAATATTGAATATTGAATTTTAAATAATCGAAAAATTATCGCAAATAACACTTTCTCGTAAAACTTTGCAGAAAGAGAATATCGATTTAAAATCTGTGTGTTGTGCGCATTCCACGCGTAACAATTATAATGCAGTAATCTTCTAATATTCTCCCTCTCACACACAAAAAGCAATTCACCGCCGAAAATATACCCGATTTCCCCTGATACTACGTATACCAGAACAAAGAATCTTCTTTAACTGAAAGATAAACAAATGGCATGTGATATATTGAAATCATAGAAAAATATCAAGAGCTAAAATTAACTTATGGAAGCTCTAAAAATTATTTTCTGCTCATAATTTCCAGCGAAGAGAAAATTTTTCACTAGTAATATGATAGATATTATATATATAAATTCGACAGAATATTATATGTTTCAAGATAAAATTAAAATTAAAACTACTACTAAAACTTTGCTGAGAGAAACAGCTCGACCAATTCATATTGATCTGTTCTCAGTTTCTTATTCGTCCGATTGGATAACGCTTCATCACAGGTGGCGATGAGAATACGTTTTATCTCTTACTTCGCCAAGATTTGACCGATATAGACATAGATAAGAAGATATCAATTCACTCACCATTTGGTCATCAGCGTAAATCGACGATCCGGGCGTTCCACTGGCGAACAAGGAAAGGAGAATGGCGAAGACAAGGTGGCGCATCATCTTCTCGTAGGGGTGCATCCTCAATTTCCCGAAGAAACACTGCTGCAACACTAACACTCGCGACAGATCGCCCCGACGATGATCTTTTTACGAACGAGAGTTCAACGCGCGCGAATTTAACAACGTTAAGACGAAAACCGAACTAACACCGAGGTCAAACTTCGGAACTTGTTCGGCCGGAGCAGCCGAAGTATTTCAGCGACAAATTTCTTGATTTTTTTCGCCAAATCTTGCGTTCCTCGCGAAATATCACCGGTTACTCGCGACGAGTCGTCGATCAACGTCTCGCGTCTCTTCGAGGTAGCGTTCAGCGTGTGTCGCCGATGAATGAGACTAGCGATCACTACAACGCTCGGCGAATCATCTACTGACGACAGGGAGACACGTACGTGACCGGACGTCCTCTATGTCGTTTTCAGCAAGCAACTGAGGTTTTTCCTGACGTCCGATCGTTCTCTTCCTTCCACCGGTTTCTCCGTGCCACGTTTTTTCCTTCTACCACTTCTACTTCGTTTTCCTCCGACGCGGTTATCACGACAATGGTTAAGAGCACGCAGTTGCCTCTTGTTATTTGCTCCTCTTCTTCCTTTCCCTCTTCCTTGTCGCGAATAGGCCGACTTTCGTCAATTCGGCTCTCCTGCGCCGCCCGCGGCGATGACGACGACGATTATTACCGGCTTCTTCGTACTTTCCTCCGGATTCGGGCTTTCCAGCGGCTGGCACGTCCATCCGCCGACCTGACGTGTGACAATCGTTGATTAGAGAAAAAAAAAATAAGCAAAGGAAAGAATAGTCAGCGAGTTCCTATTGTTAATATCGAAGACACAGAATATTTGTTTCTTAAGTCGAATCAGTGAAGATGTCTCTGATTGAAAACAGTATTGTATTGACAATTAGTGGAAACCCCTCCTCCATTTAGCTCTTTCGTCTAATATTTCATTGATTTTAATTGATTGGTGTAGTTCGGCATAAGCATGTTGTTCAAATATGATATAAGTTAAATTAATTCAACATCATTAGGAATATTTAAGATAAAATTATTGACAATATTTATAAGAATGATTAAGACAATAAGAGAAAAGTAAGAAATAACAATTGTTTCTGCAATCAGATCTCCTTGAAGGGAGCAGTCGCTGTTCTATTGGCCGACTTTTTCAGCGAAATTTTATTGATTTACAGTGCTATACTTATAACGATGACTGCTTCTCAGTGATAACACACTGATTGCACTTTAGATAATACGGTTTTTGTATCGTACGGCTGTTAGAAATTGGTTTTGGTCAGAAAATCAATTGGAATGTTTTCTCTTCACTCAGAGAGATTTAAGTTTCGTTTAATAACGTGAGGTAATAGTCTAATTTAATCAGGAGGAACGAGCCAATCGCGAAACGATGAGACGTACAAATTACCGTAGACACAGTTTCATTATCGCACGAGGAGAATGTCGGCTGCGAATCTCGACATTCATTCTCGACAGGAACTGTCCGGGGACAAAAAGTATGCAAACTTCATCGCGCCGTTTAGTTCCGAGTACGGTTTCAGAAGAACCCCATTCGAGTCTCAGTGCTCAGTGCGCGAAACAGTGCTCTTTTGTATTCGGCACGATAAACGACTGGCGGGCTTAATGGCCCCGAAGAGCCGAGAATTCTCGTCACCTTTGAGAAATATAAGACGCGGAAGGGAAAGACGAAGTTAGACTCTAACCACGGCCGGAAGATTTCGAATGAATCACCGTGCGAAGTATAAACAGGTTGTCCGAAAGATTCCTTATAATATGAAGAATCTGCTTCTGAATCATTATACATTGAAAAAGAATTTGGTAATCGATGTTAAAATTTGGTGAACATTGGCCGACCAAATGTTTATGATTATCGCAACGAAATAATTTCGCTTTATACAGTACTATAATATGCATACCGCATATTTAGTATGTGGAACTTAATTATATTTGGTTGCAGTAATCAAATATTCGATCGGCAAATATTCAACAAATTTTCACATCAGTCATCAGCGCATTTATCATACGATCAGAAAGCTCAATTATGATACATGCCATGGATAAATAACACAATCTCACGCGTCTTTTCCAATCGTGCGATAAAGCTTTAAGTCGCAAACAGAGCGTTAAGTCGCGAAGGCTCGCGCGCGAATCATTGATGAAGGACGTGAAAATGCGAAGGCGGCCGAGCGGAAAAGCGGAACGCGATCCCGTCGGAAAAGCGACGACGGGAACGAGGACGAGATAAAGGGAAGCCGGAAACCGGAAGGAGATCACACGCGCGGCCCAAAAGAACGAGGATCGTTATCGCCGGGAGCGTGCGAGCAGGCCGACCTCGTTACGTCTCGATAACCGGCATTCCCCTCTCGCGTTTTCATGTTGCGTCTCTAATAACAATTTCTCACGAGTTTAACCTTTTAGGATAGGCAAAGTTTCCTCTCGCGGTTTCTTTTTCCCGGTCACTGGCGTCGAATCGCACATTAATTATTAAATAATCGAGCAAATGGAGCGTTAGAATTTCGGAGTTCTACGAACTAATAAACTATTTTCCCCGTAAAGAAAGAATCGACTCGAAATCCCTTCACGAGAACTTTGATAACAGAAAGCGAAGCGACTCCTGAATATAAAAGTAACACCTTTGAGTTAGAATATTGAAAGATAACTTCCATCCGTTCTTCGAAGTTAGACGCGCGTCTGTACGTAACGGCAAAGGAAACGGCAGGTAGAGCGTAATGCAGCAACCTCGCTATCGGGACATTGACGCGAGTTCCTCTTTTTCCGCGGTAAACAGATAAAAGAGCTAAGGGTCGAAGACCGTACATCGGAGCAGCTTACTTTTGTCCAAGTAGCCTGCTTCGATCGTCAACGAGACGACTCTCATATTTTTGATACCGTGACAACAAATCATCATGTAAGGATGTGGTCGCAAAAAGGACCCGACGCGAGAAAACAAGTGCTTTCTGGAAAAAGAGTATCTTATTTGTTCGCCAAGAAGCAAAGATTGATTTTCCTCCTGATTCCGTCCTGATTTCTCTTGAAATTCTCCGTTTGCAGTTTCAATCGCAGCGAACAAACGCATATTTAACGCGTAAATTATAATTAATAATTCGACAAATAATAATGTGATTTATATCTACTTTGCCAATCAATAATAATAATGACTTGGAAAAAACTGGACAAATAATTGCAAGGAAATGACACCGGAGGAAATTTGCGGTATTTAGTGTGACGGTTTTTCATATTACGCACGACTTACGTGGAATAGCCGGGTCGGTTATTTAACAACAACCGCAAGAGCGCGCGATAAAAAGTAGCAGATCACAAAGCAAAATACAATTGTGACGACGCGCTATATGGCGTCACCACATATAACCGTGCTTTTTTCACGTTATATGCGTCGCGACGCAAATAATGGAATTTTCAAACAGAGCTTCCCGCCTCGACCAAGGAAGGATCGTCAACGGAAATGCGAATTTTCGCGGTCGAGAGAAGCTTCATTAATCTCCGTGTTTATGTCTCATCTGCTCGGAAACCCGAGGAGCGACGATACGACCCATATAACGCGTACGTGGAAAACGCTGCGTCGCGCGTATAGAAGTCGCATAATATTTCCTGCCAGAATGCACTTAGAAGCCAATAAACGTGACAAAACGTTGCAGGTCAGAAGATTTATATAATGCGGCGAGATTATATTCGCAATCGGCTCCCCCCGACTCGCTTATGCATCCAAACGAAAATCCGCGCATACGAACGGTGTTGCGAATTTCCTCGCTCGACATGAAGAGAGAAGGAATGCGCGGATATTTTCTGAATCGCGAAGGCCTCTTTCTCCCCCTTTCATCGCGTGCATTGTCCTCGCGAGTTTGTGTGTTCAAAAATATATTTCTCGCACTGAAAGATGAGTTTGGTCGGATCAGCCATTTTGGAAGGAAAGAAACAGAATTTCTGGTTATAAGAGCCAAATTTCGTTCATGAGGACTTTGATTTCCTTCACCGAAACGCGTGTTGATTGTGTAACTAATTGTAGATCCAAGCAAGCTCACTTTTCAGCATTGAAGGGTAATTAATTTTAAATATTTACACTCGCGAATTCCCACGGGATCGCCTTAAAAGAAGTGGTACACCGCACTATAGATTGCGAGCTCCTAACCGGGCTATCTATCTGCCTGCATTAAAGTTGCACTCCTCCGAACCTTGAAATATATCGCACCTTGCGGCATGAATCAACTTGACGGCGGTACTCAGGGGGTTTTCCGGCGCACCGCAATGCAAATAATTCCTCCTCCTTACGCTAATCGCTAAGTCTAAATCGGCACACCGATGACTCGAGACGCGCTACATATGAGCGATTCTATAAGCGGTACTCGTTACACCGTTACCACCGCGACCTTGTTTGATTAATAAAAAGAGAAGACGGGTTTTCGCTCCAACAAACAAGCGTGCCTGCAATAAACACTTTTCGGTGTTTATCACAAAAATTAAAATTAATTATCTGGCATAATTAATGAGAAAAAGAAGAGATGTATGTTTTTGCCATTACTCCCGTTACCAATCTGTATAACAGAATAATTCACCTCGTTCGCAAGCTTACAGAGAAAGAGGAAATATCTATTTCGCGTTCGAAAGTTGCGTTTTCAAAGTTTGGCGGAAACCAACCAAACTTCTCTGTTAGCACACCGCTTTAATCTGGCGGAAGCGAAACTTTTTCCCGGTCAGCGACGTTATGCAAAAACGTGATTCACATTCCCCTGTCCTCCGTAAAAAGTCTGATCCCAAATTCGAACGTCGTACTTCCGTTCGCACACATCGCAGTCGCGTGCAAAAAATCATCAGCACGTTTTCGTCCGTTCATCTCCTCTCCCGCACATGCGCGCGCACACACACACACACACACACACACATGTGATTTCTTTTATGCCGTCCTCCTAATCGTCGTCCATGATACCGATGCAACGGCAACGTCATCTTTCCCATCAAGAATAATGCTCGTTTAATTCTAGTACGCTCAGCTTTCTCTCTTATATGTCTCCTAAACGTATAACCATAGAAAGTAAAAAGAAAATGCATTGATAATAATTAACGGACAGTGTCCTATGGTGAACTCTCTTAATTTTTTCAATCAAATTGACTCACAAAAATGTGAACAACTGTTTCAAACGTTTACCGAAACGCGCACTCCTTGTTGGCACAAGAACAATCCATGTTATTTCGCAGACGCGACACTCGTATCTTCTCGATAACAATTATGACGTTGCAGCTACACTGTGAAACTAACATTTGGCAAGCAAAGCTGAAAGACGTACGATGCTGCGATCGATGCGGTTCGCGCTATCATCTCCGCGCTGTCGCCGGCGTCATTTCTTGTTTCTCGGTGAGATCGTTAATCCGAGGAGGAGGAGGAGGAGGAAGAGGAAGATTATATCGCCGGTAAGAGTCGCGAATACACACTTTTTGGCGACGCGAGAAACACCCACGTACGAACGGTGCGCCGCGTGCAGCGCGACTGACGCCCGCGTCTCCTTCGAAGGCCCACACTGTACCCTCCCCCCTACAGCCCCCTTTCCCCACCTACACAAGCCGTCCTTGTCCCGTTCGATCTCAAGAAGAGAGAAAGAGAGGAGAGACAGTCCCTCCCGAAGGAGTCCGTGTCTCTCCCTTCTCTCCTCCTCTATTCCTTTTGCTCTCTTCCTCTCTTTATCTGTATCTTGCTCCGTGGAAGCTGCTGGACCGAACATATGACTCCGACACATGTGCGGAGTCCACCAACTTCGATTTTCGATGAGCGCGACGAGTAATGAGCCCTTTTTGCACGAAACGTTTGGATGGTCTCGCATAATGTATTTTGAATGTATATCAATATGGCCCGTTTAACATATTGGCTCAGAGTAAAAGAAAAGAAATTATTGGAAAATTGATTAATAATTGAGAGAGGCTAACTAAAATTAGAAAAGAGGTTATCACTAACTTTCATTTCGGGATTTTAAATCATATTGTCTTCAATGTAGAAATTTGAAAGCATTTGGCAAAAATGCAACGAGTCGTTATTTCTACGCTTTTGCCTATTATCATGTTTTAAAATTATTGCAATTTTTCAGAAAAATACTATGGTATTTTCTAAATAGTCACGACGACAATAAAAGCATAATTCGTCCTGATAACGTTTAATAAAAATATTTGATAATGCGAAAACATGAGGTTTGTGAAAAGCGACAGTTTCAATATCCGCTTAAAAGTATGCCGGGTCTCGGGAGGTTAAAGCTATGCAGTTAATTTATATGCAGGATGCCCCCGGCTATTTACTTTTTAATGGAGCCTACTGAGGGGATAAGCTAAAAAAGAATAACAGTTGTGTCAACATCGAAACATCGCACGTAACATTTACGAGAAGTCCGGATGATACAAGACCGTGTAATTTCGGAACGCGTGTAACGAAATTTCAATTTAAGCGTCCGATATTTACTACCGCCTACACTACCGTCAGTAAGACTAGGAACACGCGGCGTTTACTTTGTTCAATCTTCAACGTGCACCAGTAGTAGCTTCAGAAAACATCTGTGGCTTTCTCGGACATCGCGCGTGGAATTTAGGTTGAAAACTAATGCTATTAAAATTAATTGAATTCAAATAAAAGGACGCGAATAGAGGAGTCGAGCGTAAACCTGTGTGTGGCGTTTCGCCAAGAATTTCCCGCCCATTCTTCGAGTCGTATCTTTACCGCCGCGGCGAAAACGTATGAGCGAATCTCGAAGTTTCCAGTCACCGCGAAAGTAATTTCGCGCAGCTTCAGGAAACTTCCCCGTGTAATTTAAAGAGCAGTGCAACGAAAAAAATACCCGACGAGAGCGGGTAATGGGGCAGACTTATTCGTAGCTTTTCATCTCCCACTCGCGGATTCGCGCCTCAAAGTTGATCGCGATTTAAGATTCAGCTCGCTCCACTTAATTTATTTATAATCACTCTACTGCGCTCGGAATACATTAATTATGCAATTCTATTTCTTTGCGTATTCTCCAATTCCTTTATACGAACATTGCGTTACTTCGATAATAATCCGTTAAAAAGACAAAAAAATACACGACGTCAAGAAATATTTTCCTGAAAATATTTGTCTATAATAGATGCAGTGAGCAGAGTTTCACAAATTACGCGTAGACTACAGAAATTTCGGAGACTCTGGGCGCTCCCGAGTTCCCCTTCGTTCCTGTCCTTCCGCACACCCACTCGGAACAAGGAAGAGGAGAAGGGGCTCATGCGTTGGCGAACGGGTATTCGGGTGGCACATTCCGGTATCGCGACACGTACTCGAAAATGGTAAGAGCGATTTGTTAAATTGACGAGACAAATGGCGTTCTCTCCCAGGATACGAGGTTCGATTTCTAAAACGTACGATCGTGGAAATGCAAATGGACGAATTACGTATCACTCGCGAATTCGGCCGCGTGTTAGGAGAGACTTGACCGGAAAATTCATAAGCTCTCGCGCGTATGGAAAAAGTACGGTTGAAATAAAAACGCGAATATAAACTCGTTGTCCTACCGGGCTATTCTTCTTTTTTTTCAACCACGCACATTTCTACATTATTCTTGCGTCACTTCTCATAGCGAAGGCCATCAAAGCGCGGGAGATGCGCGGACGTTGCTCGCGTGAAAGTCTCGCTCGAAAGACGCAGCTCACCTGCGAAGCGAACAATTCCGAGTGCAAATAGATAGAAATTCGCATCTCACGCCGCGAATAAATTTAATACCGTATATCGTGACGTTTCCTCTAATCCCACCTCGTGTGTGTGCACTTCACCCACGTAAACATATGTGTGTCCTTTTGGGGATTCGCACAAGCCTAATGACGGACGCACCTGGCCCCCTTAACGATACTCGCAGGACATCTTTTCCCTTCTCCCGCCCGCTCCTTCGTCCGCGGTCGATACACAGCGGGTTACAGGGTAGAATTATTAATCTTACATCGCACACTAATTGTGCGAACACGCTCGAGCGACTTACGCATTTGATATTGCAAGAAGCGTAACCGAATATCTGTTTGAGAGATATTAGAGAACACAGCGATTATTATGAACTATGTACAGCGTGAAATTGTATATAGGATAATTTGATATGATGGGAAGCTTCGTAGTGGAAAATGGTGACTTTGGAAAAATGAAAAAAAAACAACATACTGGAAAGTTAATGTCTTTGCGCTTACTTTCGCATCGGTAATATCAAAATCAAAAGTAAAGTGCAAATGAATTACTGCAGGTGATATAAATGTTAATTCACTCTGTATCGAATTACGAACGAAGTCTATCATAATCTGATTTCACATTGAATCCCAATTTAATTACATGGATTGCAATGTAAAAGCAATCTTGCTGAATCTCAATATAATTACAGAGATATAGACACATTTTTCTATTCAAAAATTCGCATGCAATATCTCTTAAATAAATATTCAGTGGATCGTTCGCATCGCTAACAAATGTTTAACAGTCTCATTGGTGTAACCGAGTCATAAAATTAATATATCAATTAAATTACATGAAATTAATCCCGACCAGAATGATTAATTCATTTGTAAAATCAGAATACATAAAATCAAGTCGTAGTTTGAATTTGACCGTCGATTGAACAAACAATTATTTTCAGTACTTTCAATTGAATTATTAAATAACGCCATCATTATAGAAATGAAACCGGCGCTCTGAAGGAAGAGACCGGAATGAAAGGCGAATTACGGCAAGTCGCGGTCGCTTGATAACGGGCTGGCGATATCGGTCAATTAATATGCACACATACATACGGCGGAAATTTTCGAGCGCATCGAACCCGAAACGTATCATCGCGCATTTAAAGCATGTCAACAAGTACAACAACGCGATGAATGGCCGTTAAATCACCGTGTGGGCCAACGACCAGCCGTTTCCCGCCAGATAAAAGTATACAAACTAAAAGATAAGTCGGGACGGATTCATCCTGCCGAAGACGTGTGGGTGCTCCACTGCCGGAAATGGAGCCCCAGTAGACGGGCACGACGTAGGCACGGCACTGACTCTCGCAAATTTATTTACTTTGCCTCTTATCTACGTTGCTAAGCCGCCAAAAGTATTCTTTTACGATTAATTTACCAATATACTTACATACCCTTTTTCTAAACTAGGCTCTATTTTCAAATATTTTCAATAAAAATTCAAACATACAAACATTTTATTCCTTTTAATTGACATTAATCTTTATAATTTTCCTAATAAGCGATTTATATAATGTACGATAAATAAATATCTATAACAATTATTTTTTTTTATTTAAAAGCAAAAGACATAAATTTTCGGAGCAGAAGTATTATTCAGTCTCCTCACGATTTTCAATTTCAGAGCAAATGTATAATCACACGGCGCGTGTTTGATTTGTGTGTAATACGTTTTTCTTCGTTCGCGGAATACAATCCCGACGTCGCATCACCACTATGGGAGATAGCATCGCGACGTTAAATGTCAAGCAGAAAGAACGAAAGAGAAAGAGCCGTAAAAAGGTCGGGGCATCACCGTCGTTCAACGGCGATAAAGGGAAAGAAAGAGATAACGAACAGGTCAGGCCGCCTTCGCGAACAATGACGAATGGTACCGCGGAGAAAAAATGGGGAAATCGCGGGGTATGAGTGTATTAAATAAAGCAGCGGGATAAAAACATTGATACAGAAGTATCAAAATGATTCACACACAGGCATGGCGCGACACGCCGGAAGTCACTGATTGTTCCGAGGGGTGGTGAACTCCGTGTCCCTGCCCCAAAGGTCAATCGCCTTTTTGCCAATTAGCGAGGGCGCCGAGACAAATTTTAGTGGTAACACTTGTCGTTAATTAACGTACTGCACTTTAGTACACAATAAATATTAACCACTCTACGCGAAACTTTTCTTCTACATTGATGCTGCAAATTCCGTCGAACTTGAAAAATCAATGGAGAATTTCGCAATATAACATTATCCTCCTTACAAATGATTACTTATTCTTCTTTTACTAGACTTGAAAACTAATCAATAAAATTATGGAAAAGTTTCCTTTTTCATTATTTGTTTACTTTTTTCTTATTGACATGGGAAATTTCGATAAAAGTTAAGAAGAAAGACATTGAAAATAACAACATGCTCTCAATAATGCTAAGTTAAAAAAGTATTAGATACATTTAAAAATTTAGACTTTATATAAGAATATAAGAAGATTGAGCAAACGCAAAAAATCAATATTCAGATTTAAAGGGTGAAAAAGTGTTTTTAAAAGCGCACTGGTGACATTTGTGGTAGGTCCTAAATTTTGGTCAGTATATGCAATAACAAAATTAGCAGACGGATGAATAATTAACGATATTCGATAAATCGAGAAGCGAATTATAAGTGCAATAATTTCATTCTGATAGATTCACAACGAAAATGTGACATAATCACTTGTTCGCGCGTAAAATATAATATTTACGTGACATATCAATATCCGACGACAGGACAAGTAATGTTATCTGATTACCGCATACGACGATAATAGTCGAAATTATTCACATTGCATCGCGATCGCATTTAACGTGCGAAATTATCGAAATGCAATCTGCTTCTCGGAAAATACACGGTTCGCGAAAAAGGCAATTTAGCGATTGGCACGATAAATCGTGTGAATTATGGTATCATAAACGTCACAAACGATGGATTGTAAATTGCAGCCAAGTCTATAGAGAGCGAGAGAAGAGTAGCTTATAATTTAACAAACACATTCCACGACAGCGACAATTTCGCTGAAGTGCGTTAATGCAAAATTGACGAAATTCCTCAGATGAAAAGGATATTTCATAATTTCCGAGGCACATGGCAATCAATAATATAAAATGAATTTTTGTTCAAATAAAATTTCCAGAAAGATATAGTACATTAGTTATTAGATATAGTACATTACAGTACTCCATTTGTTATGATTAACTGAAACTACATATTATATAAAATTACATATAATGATGTATATTATTTTATAATATGATTTTATAAATTTATTTTATAACTTCTAATAAGTTCTATTGAAAATAAAACAGACAACGAAATTCTTTCTCAACTAACTCATATTACATTGTTGTACGATTTTTTAACAATGTCACAACATATTTACATTCAACATAACGTAGAACGAGATAAAATATTTCATTAGCGCGAAACCTCTCTCTCTCTCTCTCTCTCAACATATGATGAAAAATTAATCAAAAATTCGTGATTAATTAATTCATTACCGTTCTAGAAACATGTTGGCGTCATATATACAAGAGAATATATTGAATCTATTTTTAAAATCATGATTCGTTCAATAGTTTGCAATCGATGCCATTTAAAACAAACAAACAATTAGGAAAACAAGTTCAATTTCATTATCTGTGACGACGAACCGTAAAATTAAATTCGCGAAAAATCCATCGTTTACAAGTATAACTCAAAATTATTAATTTCCGGTAATTTTGTTAGGGTAATGTTACTTCCAAGTGACACAGGCGAAAAATCTCTGTTCAATAAGTAAATTCAATAAATAAATTACTCGCCATAATTTTCAAATGTAAGATAGAATTAACGTTACTTTTCAGTTCAGTTTTGTTAAGATAGCACTGTTTCACATCGATCAAAGAATCTCCATCTGTTTCGTCTGAAGAAGTAATTCTTCTCCGAAGATAAACTTACTCACCGATTACTGCACCGCCGTTGCGACGCCTTCGATTGTCCCATCAAAGATCTGCGATGCGATTTGGCTGTCCCATCAAGGATCTGCGATGTGACGTCGTCCTAGTCGGGCCACCGCAGCTGGTGAAATCCTTCGACGATTTTGCGGAAAATAACTTTTCACACAACATTCGCGATCACTACTGCCATTTTGCGCGGGAACTGTAATGGCGACTGTTCAAACCAGCGACGCGACATGAAGGGCCTGTCGCATTCCCGGCGACGGATTATAACTGCTTCCTGTCATCAATCAGATACGTGATAATACCCGATTATGCGGAGACACTCGAATGCTCCTCTCGGAATATTCGAAAATAACGGTCGACGATTGCGAGCCTGAAGGAGCTTGTCGTGCTCACCGAAGCAATGCATCAAACGACGCGAATAATATTCGGCACTTTCGATAGCGCACGATGAAAAAATCTCGAAGCACCCAGCACGACGGCCGAACACAGTTTACCCGTTCGCGCGCGCAATGACGACTAGGGGTCGTCGACGTTCGCCTGTGCGCGCGAGGCTAACGTAGAGTCCCTGCGCGTAAGCGTCCTAGAGTCCCTTGAGTGTCGAAGTGCGATACAAAATGGCACAAATTAAAATATACATGAGGGAATGAAAATATTACATAAAGAGGCGTAATCTAATATCTCGCGAATAACATATGAATGTTTCATTCATATATAATCTCGTCTTCACGTTAATCAATCTTATTCTTTTCCTTTATCTCAAAAGTACCGATCATATTCTCGTGTCAAGATTTACCGACGCGACGAATTACATCGAATAGTCGTTTTAGTTCGGCTAAAAGGAGGCAGCTCCTTCCACCGACTTCTGCTTGCAATATATATTCGGAATAATGCGATTAAACCTTAATCGGAGCCTGAACAGAACTCAAATAAAAGTTTAATCGACGACGTTGGTGACGAAAAATGGCATAAATTTGGCCTTCTTGCCTCATAGGTTATTTCAATCGAAGAATCCATCTCACAGGTAATTTGCACTCATTGTTTACTTGTGTCGAACACAGTTGGGAAGTACGTTAATTTACGGTAACAACTTGTAACACCGTATTACGGAAATGATTCGACTACAATGATGGGCCACTCGACGTACACGACGCTGAAATTTCGAAAACTCCGGAGATAGCAAAACGCGATAACAATGTTTAATTGCTACTACGACCGAATAATGGCAAGTAGGATATTTGAAAGTGAACGTTACTACTCATTTAACAGGCCGCAAGATCATCCGAGTGCTTGCACCGTCAACTGCCAGACGCTCGGCAAGAATGGCGCGAACTGAATGCAGTTGCGTCGGTAAAGGAAGTCTCCTGTTTGTCGACGCGATATGAGAACAACCGATTGAAAGTGCGCGATTTTAATTCGACACGCAGGTTAAATTGCATGCGACGATATTCATACAAGTTGTAGAACAAGGAAATGTTGATGGCAAGATTTGGATAAATTAATATAGATAGAATGTTAATAAATGAAATTGTAAACATTCAGGTAGCGATAAAATGGAAAGAAATGTTCGAAACACAGTTAAATCCGTATGAGCAACGATTGCATTTTTGTTTTTTTCTTTATTCAATGCGAACGAATGTCTATGAAAGACGTGTGTAGAGGACTGGCGCGCTCGCTCTGCAGAATGCTATCGACCGTCGAACTCCCCGACGTCTTATCGGATGGTCATTAACCCGAGCACTCGTTCGTTCGTTCCTTCCTTCCTTCCTTCCTTCCTTCCACCTTTCGTACGCAATTCCTTCCCGCAATCATCAAGATCGTCTATCGATAGCCCCTCGAGGCAGATATTCCTTCGACGAGAAACGAAAAGTTGCGCGAAATACCTAGCGAAAAATTAATATTCCGCGAAATTCCAACGTGCAAAATTTGTCATTCGATTCCTGAATTACGAGACAATCAAGGACAATTAAAAAGTGAAATTACGAGTATCAGATGGTAGAAATGTGAGATTTATCAGAGTGCGTCAACTTATAACTATATTTTTTCAAGCAAAGTTCAAAATTCTTGAAGTAGGGTGGCTATTGTGCGCAAACGACCGAAAGATTATCGGTTACGCTGTGAGTTAATTTGAGAAAATGCAAGACACGTACACACGATAGCGATAATCGTACGAGTAATGCATAGCAAACGAGGACAGTTTCACGAGGTGGATATACGCTGAACGGCGCTAAAATTTCGAGCAAGTCTCGGGAGAGAAAGAAAATCGCGATAATTCATCTCTTCTACGAAAACGGGCGGTTTGACCTTCCCGTCTTATTCGGCAGCGGAGCTCCTCGCCGACGACGATGAGGAGAGGAGCGAGATTTTCGACCTCCACTCTGCTCCGCGTTGAACGAAGCGGAGTAGTCACGCTCGGTGAGCCCCGAGGCTCGAGTGTGTGCAGCAGTCAGTCTCCGGGTGAACGCGTCAACACCGCGCGGATTTGAAACGACTACCCGGTGCTATGATCTAGATGGAGAAAATTATCCGCTATAATTTAGATTAGCAGCATCGGGAGTGCAATCGATAAGGATTGAATATACACAGCTTCGCGTATGTAAATCGAGATGTTTGTAAGTGAGATGCAGCCACGACTATGATACAGACGAGGAGGACGAAAAATTACGTCGGTGCGAGCGTGTGGAAGAGAGACTTTCGGCTTTCAGTGCGAAGCTGAGCGAGGCAAAACACGGAGAGGGGAAAAAATAGTATATCCGGGACGGAAGCAAATAGAAGGAGTGAAAGCGCCATCAAACAAATATAAGCAGAGTCTGAACGTCATCCACGAAGAAAGAAAGGGAGAACATTCTCTGCCGAGTTATTCAAGTCAAGATAGCTTCGAGAACGCTGGAATCGGTCCGCTTTTCGGTAACTTCTCCTCGGATACCACAGAACGCTGCAAGGTTCGTTGACGGTGTCTAAATGATCGCGAAACTTCTTTTCAGCGAGTCTCCCGGAAACAAATATACGTTCGTGTGAATTATTTGTCGCGAAAATCTGTCGGCACGGTAACGATAAATTCGCGACGAGGTGTCGGCAATCCACTGAAATTCCGGCGCCCAAACAATACTTCATTTTCCAGATGCGCGACGCAATTTCTCCCACATACCTTAAACGCGGAAATCGACTTTATCGATTAAAACGCGAAATTCTATCGCGGATTCTAAACGCGATCGTTTTAGATATTCAATATTTACAATCGATTTCCGTGAAAAAATTGTCTTCGTTCGTTATCTAAAAATTTCGAAGGGGACATGCGGCCTGTACAGAATATTAGCATCATTCTATCATTACTGCTCCATTTTCATGTCGCGTAATCGCGTCTCTTACACTTCGCCGCGCTCTCGATACGAATATCGGTGTTAATAAAACCAACCAAGCGAAAATGCATGCGATCATCTATTTAAAAGCCCTCCGCTTTCGCAGATCAATTATCTCGCCTCGTGAAATTGGGTCTGGGAATTATCTACGCTTGTTCAAAGCGAGAGAAATCGCGAAGAAACTGTTCGATCGAGGCCGCGTGTAGAAACTGCATCGATAGATAATGAAGAACGGCCTTTTAATTAATCATAAGAAAATCGAACGAATTGCGGGGAAAACGCAATGAACTTTCGATGGCCAACGAAATTGCGGTTTCAGTGCTACCTAGATATTATTACCGGGTGTTAAGGCCTGGACAATGGTGTCTATTCGAGGAATTAGGGACACACAGTATGCCGTGGCGGTACGACACGAGGAAACGATTTGATGCTTTGGGAAGGGAAGTCTGCTCTCGTAGGAGGGCACCGTGCCAGGAAGCCGATATTGCTGCGAACGAGACCCTGCGGAACGTGTGTGTGGGGTGCAACCAGCTCGAAACTGATCGCCCGATGAGCGAACATTTTTTTCTCACTGTGGACGAGGTGAACGGAATCTTTGTCGGAACAGATTTCAACAATTTATGAGACGTCTCATTACGATCGTTCACCTCATCTATCGTCAAAGGATACACGAATCGCCGTCCTCGGAAGGACCGGTCTTCTCTCGTGGTTGTCGGATAAAATTCAGAGAGAAAAAGAAACTTGTCCAACGAGACGTGGTAGTCCGTGGCGATTGTTAAGCAAATCCCTCCTCCTCGGACACTTCTTTATGTCGTTGAAAGTTCAGAGATATATGAAAAAATAGAAGTGATAGTCGAGAAAAGTATAATTATCTTGTTAATCTGACTAAAAAAAAAAAGAATCGATATTCCGAATAATCGTGATAACAATCGAGTAGCTTTATCGCAGAAAATTTCGGAGAGAAGCAACGACGCATCCTAACGAGATTATTTCCATATTACGCAATGAGACTTCCAGTGAAAAACAAACTTGCCAACAAGTGAATCTTATCGCTTGAACCGCGAATGATACAAAAGTTACGTCACAGTCAATTAAATTTATTATCAAATATGCGGATATACTTATTTCTTATCGGAGAAGGTTCGACGTATCAGTCGACCGTAGCGAGTCGCCGCAGATAGTCGGAAAACTAAACACATTGTTGTACTGAGTAACGTCTCGACATTCGATGCGTACATTTCGAAGGGAACGTCTCGAGATAGTGACACAACTATTCGCTGTGAAGACAGACAGCCATCAAACTACTACTTGCAGTAAAGAATGCGGAACAGCAAACGACATTCAAACAAAACGCAACGTTAAAATATAAATTTGCGCTAAACGTGTCTGCGAGAAAGAAGATGTTTTGGATAAAGGTTTTCAAACTTCCAAGTATCGTCGACGCAATATTTCGCATTAGTCAGAACTCGTATTTCAACTGCTGGTTATCACTCGCATACGCGCATTAACGCGGTAGAGCTGCAAAGAGCCGATAAAACTTTCAAGCACTAGCGGATTGAAACTTGCGATTGATCCTAACGATAAGTGATTGCCTTCTCACCGCGGGAATTTATCTGTTTAGGAGGGTCGCAGAGGGATGTGGCACTTGATCTTCTTCTTAATCGGCGCCGCAATGGCCGGCGAATCCGGACCGGAGCCGGAGTTCTCCGAGCCGCCGGTCGAGATCTCGCCGCTGCCTTACGAGGAGACATTTCCGACTCCGCTTCCCGGTCTGCTCTATCCCAGAGAAAGTGAATCCCGAGAGGTAAATCTTACGTGACGCCATCGTGCTTGATTAGATTACGCTGACTGATAATATAGCACGTCGATTTTTTCCACAGGTGAGATCTCTCGACGGATTATGGGACTTTGTCGTATCGCCTGTGGGAGACGCACTGAAGGGCTACAGGGAAGAATGGTTTGACTACGAATTGTCGAAGGTATAAAACAGCGATATCAAAGTAATTGTGTTATTGTACGTCGGAGAAATAAAAGAAAGATAGAGAAGCGCGGCCAGGTAAATGAAAAGTTAATTCTTAGAAGGCAGTAGGAGAGACACTTTACGGTTACATAATACGATGCAGAGAGGGACACCCGGTTATTAATTTCGCGCGAAGACTCCGAGTGAATTATTACTTGCGGCGTTCAGGACCGGCGTTATGCGACGCCTTTTCCCCCCAATGGCAATGTAATATTATATAGGCGCTGTGGCCGAAATCATTTCTTACATCCGAGAGCGGGGAGTACTAACGAGAGAGACTCCGCTTAAATTCATTTCGGCGCTATTTATTACGATATCTCCGTCACGACTGTCGAATTTTGCTGCGTTAAGATATACTCGCTTTTTTCACCGGCCCTGCTCACAAGAGTCGCGTATAATTAATTCAATCATGCGTAATTGCATGTTGCGCGGTTGCCTCGCAAGGACCCGCTCACGCAAGATGTATATATCTTCGCAGGTCGGCGAGATGATCAAGATGCCCGTACCGTCATCCTATAACGACATCACGACATCGCGGGATCTCAGGGACCATGTAGGCGCTGTGTGGTACCAGCGGACGTTTTTCGTGCCTTCTTCTTGGAAGGATCAACGGGTGTTCGTGAGATTCGGCTCAGTTAATTATCTCGCTCAAGTGGTAAGCAACCTGGATCGGTTGATTCATTGGGGGAAATTTGTTACACGGTTTCGTTTACGCGCGTCTTCGATGACCCCGTCAACGAGTCGTATGCTTAAATGTGACCAGTCGCTTCTTCTACCGCGAACGAAGTGGAGAGAAAAAGCAACGGTGGCATTTAATGTTGTAGTACATTGATTACTTACACTTTCGCATCATTAGTGGGTGAACAACAACCTGGTGACTAACCACGAGATGGGCCATTTGCCCTTTGAGGCGGAAATCTCGTCGTATGTGACCTTCGGCGGCAAGAATCGCATTACCGTCGCCGTAGACAACACACTGCTGCAAACCAGTGTTCCTCAGGGCAAGATTCTAGAGATGCCAGTCGAAAACGGCACTGTACACCTGCAGACTTACACCTTTGATTTCTTCAACTACGCCGGTATACACAGGTGAGACGAAGAATCGAACGGTCATTGATTAAATTAGTCGTTTATTTTCAACTCGACGTCACTTGAAATAATTCTGTTAATCAGTAATAGAGTTAATTAGTTAACAGGTAATTATTGATAATTGCTATCAGTCTTTTTTTGACTGGAAACGGCGAAAAATAAATGGAGAGACTAACATGGATCGATAAGATCGTTACGTAAAATCGGATTTTCAATCTTCGAAAGCACAGTGCCAGTTAAAAAATACAAGTTTGATAAGATTAGATCGAATAAAGGGAAAATACACGGCACGTGTAATCGCGTTGTCCCGATTCGCTGCTGCGTCACATACGAGGGACTTTTCGGCTTCTCTGAAGCGACACGAATTTCACTCGCCACAAATAGATCTCTATCGTTGCCTTTGTGCAAAAATTCAAGAGAGCATTTGATGCGTTACGACGATCGCGATCGTGTTCACGAGATTTCCGTTATTTTGCGAAAAAAAGAAGGTTTCGGTTCTATGACGCTGAAAAAATGGAGATGGACGATTCGTTCGCCGAGATTATCTCAACCGCGCGAACGTTACTATTCCGGTAGAATTAAATCCGTAGCGAATCCGGCAATTCGAGCAGCAACCTTCGCTCGACACAGGGAAATGAACGATTCGTTAAAAAATGTATTCGTATACAAAAAATAATAACTACCGCTGTATATCCTGGCGAAGGTCCGTTTTATTGTATACCGCGCCGCGCGTTTACGTCGAGGACATCACGGTGAGGACGGGCCTGATCGGTGACATGGGAATCGTCAAGTACATCGTACAACCGGCTGGATTGCGCGAAGGGGAGACACCAATCTGCAGTATCACGTTGCACGACGCCGAGGACACTTTGGCTATCAAGGAGCCTGTCTACGGCTTGTCCGGCACCTTGAAAGTTCCACTCGCCAGGCTCTGGTGGCCCAGGGGCATGGACCCCAAGCCGGGATACCTTTACACTCTGGAAGTATGAGAAACCAATTCAATTTTGAAATTAATTTTCAACATTTAGAGAGATCACTTTGTGTAGCCGGTATAATTAAATTATATTAAGGGCAACGTACACTCAAGCGGCTTGAAAAAACGTTTTTAATTTTTTTTATCACATTTATAGTAACTAATTTTTTTAATATTAATTTTTGATAAAGTTATTAACATTTTAAGTCAAAAGTTCGATCTTTTCGCCAAAAATTTCTCCTCTTCTCGTTTATAAAAAAAAAAAAAAAACTATAAATAAATATAATCCTACACCAAAGACTAAATAATTTTACTAAGAATATCTATGCAAAACTATAGCTAAATCGGTTCAACAGCTTCCGAGATATTTTGGATAGCAATGACGAACTTCATAGGAGCAGTAACAATAATAGTGTTACATATCAACTTTTTGTAATGGGCTTCATGTAATATGTAAATAAAAGTATGAAGAAACTTCTTCTCAAAAGGATCTTCATAATAATATGATCAGCAAAAAAATTCAAATATTAGGCGTTTTTCGTGTGTATGTTGCTTCATTTGCTTTTCTTATCGATTACAAATTATAATAAAAGAATTCTTTTCATGATGAGATACAGCAATTATAAATTTATACCTAGTGAAACATTTTTACTCAAACATGTGTAAATTTTTACTCGGCAAATAATCGATAGACAAATATTAATTCGCAAAAATAACATTTGATCTTTATTAAGGTGAAACTATCGGTGATAAACGCCACCAAGCCAGATATCTACCGATTACCGATCGGCATCAGGACCCTCGTGTGGACCAACACGAGTCTCCTGCTGAACGATCGACCGGTATACATGCGTGGTTTCGGCAGACATGAAGACTCGGTCATCAGAGGACGCGGCTTCGACCTCGTGACCGCTGTCAAGGATCACGAACTGCTTCAGTGGGTAGGCGCCAACGCTTACAGAACCAGCCACTATCCTTACAGCGACGAGGACCTCGACATGGCCGATAGGTACTGGGAATTTTCTCCGATACTCCAATAAATATATCACAAAGCGTCTTTTCTCTCATTAAGAAAGACACACGCATGTTTTGCAGACTCGGCTTTCTCGTGATCGATGAGTGTCCGTCAGTCGATACGGAAAATTTCACGCCGTCCTTGCTCTCGCGTCACAAGGACTCGATATCAGAGCTCATCCGCAGAGACAAGAATCGGCCGTCAGTGATCATGTGGTCCTTGGCTAACGAGCCGAGGACCCAGCTGCTCCAAGCGAAGGAGTACTTCAAGCAGATCGCTCATCACGCGAAAGCGGTTGACCCCACCAGACCGGTCACTATCGCTCTGGCTCGCGGAGTGCAGGTAACCGTTGCAACTGACATATAAATAAAAATTTGAAATTGTACGAACGAGTTAAAAGATAGCGCATTTCTACAAACGATTGCTGACTTTGTAATTCACAGGAGGACAAAGCTGGTCAATTTCTCGACGTGATCAGCTTCAATCGCTACAACGCTTGGTACAGCAACGCCGGCAGGCTAGACATGATCACTGACAGGGTTCAAGGAGAAGCCGAGGCCTGGCACAAAAAGTACAATAAGCCGGTGCTTATGTCCGAGTACGGAGCTGACACCATGCCCGGCTTACATGAAGTATTTAGCAAAACATATTTCTCTTAGTATCATCGTCGCAGTTATTTCATAAAACGTTCGTACCTCGCAGCTACCGGAGTACGTATGGAGTGAGGAGTACCAAAAAGAATTATTCTCTAGACATTTCGAGGCCTTCGATCGATTGCGACACGAGGGCTTCTTCATTGGCGAATTTATCTGGAATTTCGCCGATTTTCGTACCGCACAAAGTGAGTACGATGAATAAATAAAGCGGAGTAATGTGCTAATTCTTGATTTATAAAAAACTAACCGAAAGAAAATTATGGTTCTCATCGATAATGTTTTCTGCGCGTTACAGCGTACACCAGAGTGGGCGGAAATAAAAAGGGGATCTTCACGAGGGACAGGCAACCGAAAATGGCAGCACATCACGTTAGGAGGAGATATCATGCTCTGCAGGCTGAATTGGACTGTGCGCAGATACCGAAGGGCGTCGAGAGTTATGTCTCGTCCTACTATTCTCAACATTCGGAACTCTAATTAAAAATTCAAGAAAAGAAAAGAGAAAAGATTATTTCTTCACGAAATAAAGCCGCGTTTTGTTCCTTATTATATATCATTAAACGTAAAGGTTGCACCAATAACTTAAAGTAATATCCACCTAATGCGTAATACATCTTAAGGTCGTCTCTTCATAAAGAGAGAAATACACTCCATTCATGTTTAAGATCCGTTTATATCTGTTTATGTAAAAAAAATATATCTATAAAGATACGGTTTTCTGATAATTAGCCTTTGTCGCACACAGACAATGGAAAACTCTACAGATATTGTTTTACAATATATTACAGTTTTGCATAGGAAATATGAAAATATACACACACATCACTCAGCATGGTCTATCCTCTTCTGGCAACTCCGCAATCTTCAGACAAGCATCAGCCATCTCGACAAATATAGGTTCTCTCATGGCGTTCGCAATTGCTTTGGTAGGATCACGACTGTGGACAACTTCCTTTAGCATTTCGCGCACATGAGGATTTGCGAGGCATTGCTTCAGCTCATTGCTGTCACGTAATTTCTCCAGCTTTTCCACAGGTACAGTGTCTTCCGTTGGAAACAAATATCTCTGCTTAATATTGTTGGATTCCTGAGGTTCTTCAAGATTTGCAGATACCTTCGGAGGCTCGCAAACTTGAGCCTTGTGCTCTTTGCAGCATGCCACAGAGCAGCTGGAAATCAAATATTTATCCGTGGAGTTTTCTAACCATGTTTAAACAACCTAACCCCACCTCAGAGAAAGAAAATTAAAGTGGTTTTACTTACTAAGGTTTCCTGCACGTAGGACATTTGTAAGGAACGTCCTTCTTCTTGCAGACGCAACAAATTTTAATTCGTTCTTTAAGCATTATGGTGCTATATTATCAATTTGCCGCAGCATGCACCCGTTTATATCACGTGATACATGATCATATGGTATACAACCTCGACACTGGCGCCACCTGTATCGCGACAAAGGGAATAAATTTAAATTTCTCAATCTTGGAGCGATCTGGACACGTAAGAAAGTTATTATTTATTTTCGTTAGGTTTCATTACTTGTGGCACCTGTCGGGGAATAAAATTCGAAATTTTTCATGGAATGCTTGTCGATCTCTATATTTATAAAGAGAGAAAGACAATACGCGTAATTAGTACGCAAAATTAGAATTCTCTCGTTATATTCTTCAGTTCTAATCAAATTCTGTTTTAGTAATATTAGAATTAATTTTGCAGGTATCTAGTGAATTACTAAATCGAATAAATATATATTAGATTATTTGTTACAAACAGACGCGATACATTGATAATAATTGGAAAAGGTTTTACGACGAAGATTCACTAACGAAATATCGCCAAGTTCTACAGAAAGATTTCATCAAAGATTGAAATGTAATGTCAGTATTAGGAAAGTAGCGTTTGGAATTCGCGTTCTCGCAAACATCGACGATGCCAAAGAGAGAAATTGCGGAGCAAGACGACGGAGCGGATTTCGAGGAGGAGGCGGAGGAACTGGCCTGGATCTCTAAATGCGATCTCACGGATAGCACCGATGGAAATTCGCATTCTTGCGGTAGGTGAGTACGTCACGCATGCCGGACATAGTGCGTCAACCGCGCTGAATGCACAGTTCCAACGTGATTTTATTTCACGCGAATGAAATTCTATTAATTTGACAATTTGATTCTCACGGAACGCAACGCAAATTGAATTACGCTCGAACTGTTAATAAATGTTTACACACACTTGAGTATGAATCTTCCACTGCTCTGAAATATACGCAACATTCCTGAGCATTACTCCTGAGCGGAATATCCACGGAAATTGATGTTTATAATTAACCGGGGCTTAGCTTATTAGAGCCGATTGTTTCTAATATTGAGAGGAACGTCTGAAATCATATTGTGGACATGAAGGAATCCTACGATATCCAAGGTACTTCTCACTGGACTGATCCGATCACTCTTATAATATATAAAGTAAAATTTGTTTCATGTAAAATTGTATTCGGTTGAAATGCGCCTATTGAAAAATTCGAATCAATGACCGGCATCGACGAAAGCTCTCGTGAAACTTTCTTCCCGACCATGAGCGGAGCTCGCTCGCCAAGGTCATTGATTCCACCGGCAGTTCCGGCTTGGTTTCTGGGCCAGGTTAACCGACGGAATACCTTCGCTCGCCGTGACGCCGGCACGCATTTAAATCCGTTCGGGCCCTGCCTGTAGGCAGGTAATTAAATTACAAAGCAGATGAGTGCTCGGCTGTTTTGTAGAAGAAGCCCAAGATAATCATGTCGCAGATGACTCATGCAATGTTCATTCTTTCCAACGATGCGAGACTGGCTGTTACTATCGAGGCCCCGTTGCATTGGTTCCTTTTTCGGCAGAGAGAGAAGCTCGGTGGTAGAACTCCTCGGGGTGAAGATCTCATCTCGCGATGACAGCATCCGGTGGATGACATCATACGGCGGTAGCGGTGGTCGCACACGATGACGTCGGCAATGATCGCGAATCGGCAGGAGGAGGAAGGAGCGAAACCCCGGCAGGAATCGCGACGCGGCGTTTCGTGGGGCCAGTTTCTTTCAGTTCGCCGTGTCGTCAGCTTCTCTTCGGGTGGTTCAAACGGGAACCGGTCGTCGAACGTATGACAGTGACCCACTTAGCGGTATTCGGCATTGCAACGGTAATCGGCCGGACGATCGCATTTAACGTCGGTAGTGACGATACCGCAATTAACGGTGAATCCGTCTCCTGTCTGTTCCTTCACTTTAGTCGAAGAAATAAGCGACTTTTTGCGAGATAAATCGTTTTGATCGACAGGTGATCGCTTTCTCAGTCAGCCGGCTGTTCGAATTATCACATGACGTTATCACCGGCTGAGAATTAGACGGTCGTGTCAAATGCGTCACCGCATGATTCAAGGATAATTAATTCAGCACTAACGATACATTCAATACGTCGCGTTTAAATCCCCCGATGAGAGAGAGAGGGAGTTTGTTCGCAAGACAAACGCGTGGGTCTTCACTGTGACGTTTGTAAAAACGCATCAATTAGTGACCCCTCTGGACCCGGAAATCAATCGCGGATCGATGCGAGGTCTGTTCTTTCGGAAGAGAAACAGATATATAACTGTGACTTTGTGTGAGGAAGATGGTCCGTTTGGTCGCACTAGTTTAAGAAATTAGCGGATAAGAATCCCGTACGTACAACGCGTATGTCAATTTTTTCAATTACCGCGGCAAACTCAGCTATAAAGAACAGACTATCCAGTTCTTCACTTTTGAATCCGTGTTTACTCAACCGGATGCGAGTTCGGCACAGACTCTGATAATAATCTCGGCGCGAAGACACCATGACCGATAACAAGAGAGATTTGCTTAGCACGTACGCGCGGAGGAAAGAAATTCAGGAAAGCGGTAATTTAGTCCGACTATGCCGCGTGCCAGATTTGGCGAGAAACACTTGTTCCAATATGCCTGTCGCTTCGTTTTTCCCTTCGTCGAAAATCCATCGCGTTGATCGTCTCGAACCTGCCGGTCGAATGCTTCCACATCGAATGCTTTCCGAACGATTGAAATGAGATTACGAAATCGCGTCGTTACATCCTGCCGTAACTAACGAAGGATCAGGACAAAGTCCGTTTGTCTCTCTCTCTCTCTCTCGCTCGCTCGCTCGCTGTCCGGAGAATGACTCGTGGACTCGAGTTCATCGACGGAAATACATCGCGCGAGTCAGAACGCCTTTCCGACGTTCGCCTAAGTAACACACTTGGACTGCGTAGCTATATACCTTTGACAATAAAGCCCGGTAAGAGGCTATATAGTTAAACGATCCTTCTCTCCGGCAGAGAAACGCATAACCGACGATCGATTGTGACACGATATGTCTCCATTCAACTCGACCGGCCCGCTGTTAACATTATTTCTCTCGGTATTAACGTTTGCGTGACTATAATTCTGCAGGGATCTCTCCCGAGGAGGAAAAAAGAAGTCACGGTTTTTTGGAACATCAGCGTCGCGACGACGACCGCCTTGAACCGTGACACTGCGATAAAAACGTCGGCCGTTAATTGGCCCGGGTACACGCGGAGCTGTGTACGAATTTACGTAACACGTGAATTCGTGAGGGACTCGCGCGATAACACGAGTCAAATATACAAGCGATATCGCGCCGGCCGGCTGACGATTCATTCTCGTAATTGATCGCTCGGAAAAACCGCATCTCGGGGAAAGCGACGATTGTTTTCAATAAGTGAGTGCATTTATCGCGGGGATCATCGCTCGGGATCGCTTTGGAAGTCACGATGCTTTCGAGGAGCTTCGCGGATTCTGTGAAGATGGATTTTGAGACCGTTACGTCGGTGGAAATTCTGCTTCTCTTGTTTATTCTTTTTTTTCTCACTTTTCATCTTTACACAGTGTGCTCTCTCTCTCTCTCTCTTCGTTATTTAACTTATAATTAAGCTGTACAGTTATCAACGATTTTTCTTTTTTTCAAGTTTCTGTCACACTCGAGAAAACAAAATATCAATCTCGCAATTTCATATTTTATACATACGATATTAACTTTCTATTACTTATTCATTTCCGTTTTCCGATAATACGAGAACTACATAATGAGGAAGCTGGTGCAAAATGGTGACCCGTATTTTTACCACAATCTCGACAAATCTCGAAGCTCTTCGTATGCTCGCCGATAAGCATCTTTATTGCGCATTGGCGGAGGAGCGAGGAGTCATTTCCCTGAAGTAGCATTTCGAAAATTTACCTCTCGTTTTTTTTTTCATATTCTTTCTCTCTCTCTCTCTCTCTCTCTCTCTCTCTCTCAAGATCGATGCCCGTTCGCTTAAATTCATATCGCATTCGGCGCTCCTTACTTAAATTACTAAACTAAAAATCCGACACCGTTCTTAAGTTTGCCGATGTTCGAAGACGAAACTTCGACTATACGGCTTGTATAAACTGAAAAAAAGCCGACAAAGTTCTCAGAAGAAATCGGATGACTCGTCATGGATTCGATGATGATCCTTAGAGCGAGCGATGCGTCCGGTCGAAGTCTTCATCGGCCGTAATTGGGACCAATGGTCGGTGGGACTTTCGTCCGTTTGCAGAACTCGCCAACCAACGACCAGCATTCCAATTCGACATGATCAACGTCTCCAATCTTTTAAACAAAAGACTGTCTTTTACGGAAAAATGTGACATAGAATAAATCTTGGATTATTATAAAGTATCGATATTTTTTCCTATAAATAATGATTTGTAAATTCATCGTCGACTTATACACACACATATATATATATATACAATCTAATTTGAAAAGCGTTTTTCGCTCTTTCCATCTATCTATCTATCCCTCGTTCCCCGATTTCATATCCTCTGATGAGCATGCCCGCTCTGTTTCTTCACGCCTCGCAATACGTAAAATATATATTATCAAAATCGCTTTGTAAATTGTACAATTTGCCGAAAAAGACAGCGTTAAATAACAATGATACTCCACTAAGGTAAATTTCAAAATATCAATTCTCTCTCCTTCATTCTTCTCAATTCTGTCATGTTGCTAGAGCATAATTGATAATCGACATCTTCAAGCATTGCTAGAATAACATTCAAAGTAATTCGAAACGTTCCTATATGGCTTACTAGAGACGTTGAAATGTATAACTTGTGTTTAAGTCGTCATATACTAGGTAATATTTCGCAAGACGAGATCACCAGAAGCTAGGTGGAAGCATTCCGTCGGCGTGACGAATAGTGCCCTTCGTCAAAGCATCGGTTAGGAACTCCTCTAACCGCATCAGAGGTCCACCACCGGTGCCCATTATGTTCTGCATACGGGGATAATATTGTCCCGCTAATAGTACCAATAACTTGCGAAACTGACTTGGATAAGCACTCCACAGCACGTTCCCGGCTACCTCAAGCATGTCCAGTATCAAAGTAGCGCACAGATCGCACGTGTCGGCCCTTGGTTCTGCAAATTCCAGAAATAAATGTAACAAATGAAAATTGTACTTAGAAAGAGAAGTGAGACATATATTGATTATTATCTTCTTACCGATATTCAAGACAGCTGCTAACCATCGCCAGGCGTACTGGAGACCATGAGGATGAGTCTTGGTGACGCCTTTTCTCTGCCCAGTGACGGTAATCGACACGTAAAGTCTCATCAAGCCCGACATTCGCTTCAAGTACTTATCCTGCTTCTCGAAGGTACCGTCCTCGATATATTTGCAGCCAAGGGACTTGTAATAGTCCTCATTTGACTGGCCCTCTTGCCGCAACGGGAAGATTGGTACAACGAAAGGGCACGCTTCATGTAGATGCGCCAGGACCAGCTCACCGAAATCGTTATGCTCGTTCCAGAGAGCGACTATTATAGCCGCGATAGGAAAGGCCATTTCCGGTTTGCTAGATACCAGCGTTTCGCCTTGGTTCTGAAAATGTTACATATACAGGAGAAGTTTCCGAAATCGACGAAAAATAACGTACCACTATCTTTGTCGCTAGATAATCCTTGCAGAAAGCCATTCCTTGCGGATGCTGTGTCACATTGGGGGCCGATTTCCCAATTAAAAGACTCTGCAGCCTCTCGTATTTATCTCTCAAATGCTGCTCACTAGTGCCGGCAATCGCATTCACCGGAATATTAATCGCTTTCTGGCACTCGAAGCGGAATTTTTTTGTATCGGGCGATTGTAGGAAATCTACATAACTCTGTTTATAAGCGGCTAGAAATTGCCGGCTTCTGTCATAAATACTCAATGACTCGTAGTCGACATATTCATAAGGACTGTCTATAAGTGAACAACATAAAAATACACTAATTGATTCGTCCGCTTAGAATTAATCAAGTGTTACAACAGTCACATTGCAACCGGTTGATACCTTCTGCGGAATCCTTAGACGCTTCTTCCGGCTTAGGATCGGACGGTTCAATCGGCGCGTTAGTAACGCTTGGTGAGGCAGCTACAGTTAATTCCTGACTCGTTGTCGCATTGACGCTCTCTTTTTCCACAGTATCGCAGCTTTCAGCAGGCTGCTGAAGAGATGCCACTCTGTCGACCGTTGTACTTTCAGTCTGCGCGACCGGAGCTTGAATCTCGTTATCAATTTGCGATTTTCGAGCCAACTCCGCTTCGTATTGAGCGTCTGCTCTTTCTACGATATACAAAATATATACAACGACACTTCGCAAGATAGTACTCGACGTTTATAAAAAGTCTACAAACCCATCTCCATTCGAAATAAACTTAGCATGTCTTCAATGTGACGAACCAAAACTTCAATAGAATTCACATCTGTAGCTATGACGTCTCCGTTCTACGAAAAAAAAAAAAGAAACAGAAATGTAATTATACAAGAAGTATAGAAAAAAATATAAGCAACAATTCGCAGAGTCTTGTACCGAATTTTCAAAAGCAAGATCCCAAAAGACTGGTTGAAAAATTTACGACCATTTCTTAATAAATCACAATCCGATAGCATATTTTGTCAACAAATATTTAATAATGCTTTCTTTGATAATTACTCTGATTTTTTCGTCTATAGCCTCAATTTGTTGGCAGAATTCTTTGATCCTTGCTCCGTTTGATGCGAGGAATACATTTAAAGCATGCTTATCCTTGCAAGTCTTAGATAACGATACAATATCACAATATTTAGCTGTGAAGTGACCACGCTGAATCACTATAGCTTTCATCAATTCTTCTTTCTCTTTCATCCGTTTTCTGTATTCCTCCATTTCACGCTCCAACCTCTCTTTTTGCTCCTGAACGCGCTGTGCATGTAACTGCTGTTCGTGTCGCCTTTTCATCTCTTCCTCCTTGGCAATACGCTCTTCTTCAGCCAGGATATGCGCCGAGTTCTCCGCGTTTCTGCGTTCGCGTTCGTGTGCCATCAACATACGCAACTTCTCCATTTCTTCTTTGATGGCAAGACTGTTTTCATTCATACGTTGGATGCGGTGCTCCATCTTCTTCTGCAATGTAGTGTAAAAACCAATATACGAATATATTTTATCATTATACGTTATAATAAAAATACTTTTAATAATTTTAATTGTGACATTAAAAAATTACAACAGTATGTGATAGCGATATATGCTTATTAACAAAGAAATATTCATGTGATAATGTTGAGTTTTATTTATACATCCAGTTATTGCATAGTACTTAACTTACTCTAACTTCTTCTTTTCTTTGCAGCTCACTTTCTTGAATGATCTTCTTGACTGAGAAGGATATACCATTTGAAGTTGATATTGTATGATATTTAGGACTCGCATTGTTCTTCTGCAGATTCTTGATATTACAGGAATTCTGCTCATCCTGACTATTTTCCAGCTTATCATTAGTATCACTTTTATTCACCATAGACTGAGGTCCGAGTGTTACATTTTTTATCTCTGCCATCGGAATACACGCTGCTTTCTTCAGAGCAGATATCTTAAAGCATGCAAAGTCTGACGTGATGTCCTCCATATTTTCCTGCAAGATATTGCAAGTCCATCAGAAAATCACTTTACAAATATAAAGAAACGTAACAAATATATAAGTAGAAATCTTGTGTATTTATTAATTACAACGAAAATTTCACTTAAAACTGACTAAGAGTTATAAATGATACGGTTGGAGGAAGAGAAATTTGAAAACTTGTTGGGAACTTCTCAAGGGGTTTGTTATCACTTAATTTCTCTTATATCTATTATTATATATCATTGTGCATAATTTTTCGCGCCTGCTCAACTTACCTTCCCGTCTCTTGTATTCCTTCTTTCGTAATGGAACGACATGATTTGAAATATTTACGAAAACACGTGTAGAATGTTCGTTAACCTAACCTAATCAGCAGAATCAGTGTGGGCACTTTCGATCAGCCTCATGCAACAAATTATCAGTCGAGATTATTGTCATTTCTTACGCTTGCTTAATCTATCGTTTCACTGTAATGTTTTATTCACTCTCATCACTTGTTAATCCGTATTCTTCATTGATACATCATTTACATGCTTCCACACCAAAGTGAAGTTGATCGTTATTTCAGCGACGAGCGAATACACCGTCGATAGTATCGGTGTTATTGTTATCTTCAGATTCACCGAAGGATCTTTATCATGAGATAACGCCTTGATAGTACTAGAAGCCACCGCTTTCATTTTCCGCCTTGAAATCGAATGACAAATATGGCGCCCACCGCGGCTGTCTGCTATTCCTTCGTGCTTGTACTCGCCCTATCTTTCATTTCCCTCGCGAATTCCGCGAGCGGATATTATGCATCCGCGAAAGTCGAGGTAACGCTTTCACGCATTTACGCTAATTTATTCTTATATACACAAACTCGTCAAGTATGTCGCGCCCGTGCTGCCAAGTTTTCGGCATTGTCATGTCGCATTCCATTTGTTATCAGTTTCGCCAGATACTTGTCATTCAAATGATGTTTCATATATCGAAAGATCGTGCATATGTTGAACAAGCTGGCTTTAGCAATATCGTTTTATTATTTTCTCTGCATATTTTTCAGAGTTGTAGCGGCTGTTCACTCAACCGGCTGCCCGATGTCAAACACTTCATCTTCGAAGATCTGCCGCAATAGTATCCTTCACGATGTCATTTTTGTTGCCTTATATTATTCTTCTGATTGGCAACTCTATTACTTTATTGTTTTATATTTTGAAGCACAACACATGAGCTAATTGACCTTATTTTAAATACCTTCTATATATACAGACGCAAAAAAAAAGAATGGATGAGCATAAAAGTAGGCATCCAAAGTGAGCTTTTATATCATTCATTTTTCTATGCTCTCAAAATTTTATTCTTTCCTTAATAAATATGTATAGCAATAATGTGGAATTCAAGCACATCCAGGGTGCAGTTCCAGAACTCGTATTTTTCAACGAGCATGAAGAAGTAGAATAATACATATATTAATATATTGATACGTATTAACAAATAATAGAATAACTTATTGAAAATATTACAGGAAGTGGAGAGGTTGGTGCTATCCAGTTTGACTCGAGAAGAGTGCAATGATTTGCTAGTCTCCAAAGGTTTCACCAAAAAGATCAAAGATAACAAAGACGAAATGTAAGATCTCTAAATACAGAGCATAGTTTGTCGAAACTGGTCAAAAATAACTTAAGGAAGAGAGAAGTTATTTTTAAGAAACCATTTACACTAAAGTCGAAAAATGTAGGAGTATAAAGTAGTGAGCAAGTACCTTAAAAATAATTTCAAATTTATCTTGAAATAAAAGTTCATAATATGCAGTATAGTATATATATAAATAATTTTAACTTTATAAACATATACAAAATGCACAATGTATGTATGACTTAACATATATTGTTAAATCATATAAAAGTTTTTATTCAAGTTTCATTATTTTTCGACAGTAGTGTATAAGTACGAAAATTGTTATATCTTGCAACTTGTTTCCGCTGCTTTATGTATATTTGATAATAATTTCTAGAATATTCATATATTCACAACAAGCTGTTAATATCTTAATATAAAAGCACACTCTAATAGTATCTCAAGTGTAACTGGTGTATCGCACAAAATAGTGAACAATTTGACGATCTTTTGACTAACTGTCGTCTTTTGTCGTCACCTTGTTGCGTTAATAAGGACAGGAGGGAATATGTATTATGTATCTCCCTGCAGAGCTACAATCTGTGATAAAAGCAATTGATCCACGATAGGATGGAATTGTATATTATGCACGTGAGGTCCTTTACGCTTAAATACGATTCATTTCGAATAATTTTCTAACTTTGTAATCGCTTTATTATATTAAACTAGATATGTACCTTTTTTTTTACCCACCATCGCGTTAATTCCGCTTTTTCGCAATTTTTTTACCAATCATCTTGTTAGATTCTAAAAATATATAATCAAACAATGTAGCAGCATGTACGAATAAATGATAGTCGCTGATAAATTATTCTCATTTTATTTCTCGATCAAAAATATGAAAAAGGATGCACAGCACACTTTTGTCACTTAAAGGGTTTCTTGTAAAATATATTAAGTAAAACAATTCGCAATTCATATCATAATTTACAAAAGCCATACTTCGCGGAATTACAAGTCTTTACAGCAGATGAAATCAAATCGAAAAACGTATGAAAACAACAAAAAACTGAATAAAATGATGTTACTCTGGTGATAATTCCCGCCAGAATTCACGTTTATATCGCACATTATATATTACATTTTATACTTTATAAGCTTAAACTCTCTAGAACAATATACATTGTTCGAATATTTGCACACAGTTTTTCGCAGAAAATGTGTGTACGCAGTTTCTTAAATATATATTTCTTAATAATATCCGTTCTCTGAATCTTCACTTTCAAGCTATACAGTATACTCTTGAAATATACTGAATGGCAACTTACGCGCTTTCTTCTACAGATAATATATATTTATATACATATTACATAAAATGGATACATCGAAATATCAGAGTTGTTCAAAATTGGAAAAAGAATCGACCTATTCGAAGTACGTAAAACTATCAACAAAATATTAAACAGTTTGTAGAGAATGTATTTACTTCTCCGACATAAAAGTAGGAAGAAACGAATTATAAATCGTAATTTTTTAATCACCCCTGAAAGACACACATAAATAGACCTACATTTTTTTTTCTTTTTGAAGAGAATTTGACTTACAATCTGATAGAGACCAAGAGATGCATCGGTGATCAAACATTATGAATCAAACACGGTTACGTAAAAATCGTACAAATTGCACGGGGCAGACAGACGTGATTTAGTAGACGTTACGCCATCAGCAGCCAGCAAATAAATATCAACGCCAACCACAGAAATACCTTGGATAAGAATTGTTCCTCTTCATATTGCGGTGTGCCCCTGGGAGCTAGAAGATAATTTGATTCTTGTAAATCGCGGATCTAAAACTGCCTTCGATCATAATTGAAAAATCGAATGACTTACGTTAGGAGGAAGAACGTTACCTGGGCTTGGTCGTGTCTCTCCGAAGTTAAAAGTTGAAGTGAAGAAAGCAAAAGGAAAAGTACCAATGCCGAACGACATATAGGATCCATCGCCGAAACCGAACCCAGAGAAGCCAACGTTGGTTTCAGGCTCTGACCTTTGACCGGCCGGACGTGGCGGTACGTTATTCCTGAAGAGCAATGGGTTTCATTGAGTCAGTCTGAATTGTACATAAGACAACCCCCATATTTTATTGAACGTGTATAAAACAAACGAATAATCACAAATTAGAATTGCAAATTAAATTTATTGAATCATCCTGCCGATAACTTTGAATTTTGGCAGAAAAAAGACAAGTTACCTCGGATCCTCATGCTTTGTAGCACCACGACCATACAATGGAATGACTTTATCTTTGCTTATAGCAGCTTTGCACACTGGACAGACTTGTCTGGTAGGTCTGGTCTCTAGCCACTGATGCAGACATGGCCAACTGCAGTTTTATCACTCATATTACTGAGATTGTCACGGGTGTTCTTAAATCTGTTCCACTTATTAAATTGAACGGGATGTTTACCAAAACAGGTGGCCACACATACTGACCACCGCATCCTTGGCTGTGTCCAAACAGATGTTACATTCAAACATCCTGTCATCCTTCTCTTTCTCCTTCTCTTCCGCAGACCCGGACGGCTTTGAAGGACCTGCTTCTTCCCTTGTTCTCATCTTCTGAGTTTCCTATACAAGTAATGTGCAATCAATATGTGAAATCATTGAACTTGAATTATAATTAAGAAGAATTATAAAACGCATACACACAAATCTACCAAACCATTATAATATTCTATTCTCACATATATTGTCACATTCCCTGTCCCTTTTTCTTCTAAAAATCGCAACACATGGCATTCATTTTTCGATTACAACTCTTTATTTTAATTACGACTCTCCTTAAGTTAATTTAATCGATAAATTAACAGATGTATTCTTTATTACTCCCTTGTCCTTCGTCCTCGTTCCAGGAAAGCTCGCCCAAGGACGAAAATAAGCGCCCCCTCCTTCTCTTCTCCCACCTGTCTTATAACCTTACACGTCATTCCGTTTGTAATGCTCGTTAAACATGTCGTTACACTTGAACGTTATTACGTCGTTTTACGTTTTCAATTCAACAGAATTTCTTTAGCGTCTTAATTGATTTCTTTCCAATAAGAAAGATAATTCTTAAAAAAGAAGTATTCATCCGAAACGACGAACCACCTCCTTTTTATTCCCCTCTCTGTCAACCTGTACGTCACTTTATTGCAAATATACACACAGGTACACAAAATAACACATACGTTGTATCCATTCTCATTCGCATACATACGCAGAGATCCAACCATTAATTTGTGTCGCACCAACCTAGTTTCTGATCCCTCCTTTTCTTTGTACGTCTCCTCCTATTATTTACTTGGCCACTTTCATAAGGTGCTAAATATTATATCGCAATAACAACTCCCTCTTTCCGGATATATAATCTCATACGTCATTCTGCTTATCATACACGCCATCCTACACATGCACACACATGCGTATATATAAACTTTATATCCATTCGCACTATTACACATCATCCAATCCGCAAGTTTCTTGCAAACATAACCTCTCTATCATTTTAGCTTCCCTCCTATATGTTTTAATAATTTTATATATTATCGTTATTCCACTCACTCACTCACTCACTCACTCACTCTCGCGCGCACATTCTACAGCCGTCGGCTGACGAAAAGTCACATCACTTACTTTTGGTACGCTGGCCGGCCACAGAAAGGAAATGGGGGCGAGCTCGTTCTTCTTGCGATAAAGTTGCTGTAATTCTTTGCGGAGTGAACAAAGTCGCACGAAAAAAAAAGAAATACCACAAAACCTACACTATCGCTTATCGAGCGATCGAACGGTAGCACAGAACAGCGAGCGCGCTACGCGTTTATACGTTCGCGAAGCGCATGATTCTCAGCAAACAGGATGTCCCGATTGATCTACCGGACACGTAAGTGATCCGGTCTGCTACGTCGATGTCCTTCTCTATTCTTTCGCGAGAAAGAGCCACATTCAGAACCGTACCACAATTTATGAACGATACGGCGGTTCTTGCACACAGGAAGACGCAGACGAGACGAGATCGAAGGAGCGACGACGATAACAAACAAAACGTTTGATTAACGTAGTAACAATAGAGGCAGGGACGCGTTCCGTCCGACGTGTTGCGCTTATTCGGAAATTATGCGGAATTCAGAAAAAAAAAAGATTAAAATTACACATTCGTGTTTTTCAATTGAATTATCTTAATCTTGTGCCGCCTAGATTATCAACAAAATAATTTAACCTCGTATCAGGGAGAGATCTTGTAATATAAAAAGGTAGAAATTGCCCCGTTATTCAATATTATCTAATTAAAAAATATATACGAGTACTACACTTGGAATGTAATAAATAACTTTGACTAACGGACTGCCTGATGTCACCTTACGGTTTCGTGGGAAAATTTGTTGAGGATTTGGTTTAAGTCTTGGCTAAACATGGTTCAAATCTAGGATAAAAACATTACGTTCCAAAGTATCCGTTACCAGGCGCCACAGTCCTTAACGGAGAATTGTGATCGTAGTGCAGTTCTACGATAAGTTATTCCAGCTTTCGCATTCAAATAACTATATCGTGTTTGCACAGTTTATACTTTTAAGATAATTGCTCTAGGTGCCTTTTCTTTTTTATTATAAATTATTGCTCATTTCTCACAAATCATAAAATATCTTCTGATACGATTTAATCTATATTAATAGGTTACACTTCCCCTAACCTCACATTGTACGTAAACAAATTGACGAGAAATGGCAAGCACTATGGAACAAAAGTTATATTATAACACTGTACTATCGCAGACTTTTTCTCCCGATGGAAATTACCTATTGGCTGGCAATATTTATGGGGATGTGTCAGTGTTTGAGTAAGTATTTTATGCATTGTTCTTCTCTAAAATGTTCTTTAAAAGATAAAAGGTAAAATAAATATTCTACATTATTTAATGAAGTAAATATTTTTAAACAGCCTATCAAGAACCTTAGGGCCCAACAAAGTAGAAGAAAATGATTTTCAAGGACCCAATTATTGCTTTACTGCACATTCTCACCAACAGATTGCTTGTATGTTGCCTACAGAAGATTTCCTCGTGATAGGAACACGTGGTGAGATATCAGGATGGGACTGGAAAATGGTGACTTCCAGCAAAGCTCCCAACAGTAAAATGTCGTGGAGCATACAAATTCCAACTAACAAGTAAGCAAAAATAAAAATATCTATACAAAGTACCGTGTTTGCTAGTGGTGTTATATTTTCAATTGTGCATAATTATAACTGTGTGTTGAGACAAAAGTAATAAATCATCTTCACAGAGACAGTTATGAGAAGCCAGATGTAAATTACATGGTGTATTCAAAGTCAAATAAATTATTATACACCGGCTGTGGAGATAATAATATATACATCATAAACTTGGAGGATGGAAAAATTTCAAGGGACATGCAAGGCCATAGCGATTATATTCACTGCCTTGCCATAATGTAAGTGTCATTTAACCACATTGAGTAAGTCACGGTTAAATTACATTTGTCTTATAAACAATAATTAGAAAGGTACTGTAAATTTCAGGGGTAATCAGCTCACGTCCTGTAGCGAAGACGGATCTGTAAGATTATGGGATTTACGCAAGAGAGAGAATACTAACATATTAACGCCGCATTTAGTAGATAAAGTTGCTCGGCCGCGATTGGGAAAGTGGATAGGCGCCGTAGATTTTACCGAGGATTGGCTGGTACGTATAATAATGGTTGTAATTTTCCTCTTACAATTTACAGTGATTACTAAATTGTTGATGTCTCAGCTATGCGGAGGTGGACCCAGCCTGTCACTGTGGCATATGCGCACTATGGAAGCGGCGACGATCTTCGATCTGGCCGATCAAGGTATTCACGTGGCGGAGATTTACGAGGAACGCGTGATTGCGGCCGGTGCGGCCCCCTACATCTATCATCTAACGTATCAGGGCGAGACCCTGGCGAAGGTGCCCACATCCAGCAATACTGTCTACAGCGTGGTCTACCAGGAGTTGCCGCAGAAGGTGCTGAGCGCAGCCGGCTCCTCCAATTACCTCGATCTCTGTACGAACTTCAATTATCGCGAGATGATACTCAAGTTTGTGGACTTGAAGATGTCGACGGTGTGATGAATGTGAGACAATCCTCTTTTCTTTTTAATAAATAAATATATATATATATGTATATATATATATATATATATATA
>NW_014555424.1:62923-140263 GCF_001313825.1 Dinoponera quadriceps
TATATATATATATATATATATATATATTAATAAAGTGTATGTATACATTTTGTATGATACGATACTTCCTTTGTACAAATATACAGATCGCTTCCTCGCTCGCTGTTGCGAATATTCGCGAAGGCCGAAAACGACGGATCGTCTTTCGCGACGATCTCGCGAATATTAAATTAGCATTCATGCAGAAGCAATTTGGTTTAGCTCGAAAACGTCGATTTCGCAGAGTGACATAATAATTTAATCGAGTTTCCACGAGTATTAACAGTAGTCGAGTAATTTGAATCTTGCTTTACGTTTGTACAAAGTGAGATATATCGGCGAGTAATATCGCAGCCTGACCAGCTCTCTAAAAATAAATTAAAGATCGCAATGAATTATATTAAATTCGATAGTGTGAAAATCTTTCTTTCCGTCTCTCGGTGTATATACGTCGTATCGATGGACATAGAGATTAGATTATATTACAAGACTCGAATCGGCGCACCACCTTTGTTGAATTTTTTCTTTCTTTCTGTGGCGATTAGAGAAAGCCGTGGCCGGCGATGACCGCCGGGATAAAGCCCTCTCTGCCGTCTCTGGAGCGCACCCAAAACCAGTCGCTCACGTGGTCACTCAGTAAGGCCACCACGTCGCCTTTGGACACCGTCAGTGCGTTCCCACCACGCGCCTCGTAGTCGCTCCTGATCACCAGCAACGTATGCCGCGAGCCCTTGGTGCGCGCGTTCGCCGCCGCTCTCAGGTACAACCGGTCGACGCTGCGCTCGCCACACGCGGACACCGCGTCTCTCGAACTCCGCCGAACTCGGCCGCTGCGAGCCCCTCCGCACTCCGACCGGGTGTCACGGAGCTTCTCCGTGTCAGTCATGTTCCCTAAAAGTTGAATAATACGAGATCTCTCTTGGACGGTAAAGTCAAAATTGACTCAAAAAAGTATAGATCACGTATACGATACGTGAATTTACATATGTAGACTTTGCAATTTCGATGTTATAAGTGACGTCCTCTTACTGAAGAGACTCGAGGAGAAGAACTTCGCTCACCGAGAGGCCGAGGGAAGACGTCAGTGGAATCCTCCCAACAGGGTCCTCGCGTAGGTTGTGGTAGGATTCCTAGGGGAAGGCAAGCGGCGTAGCCGACGTAGCCTTCCTGGCCGTGAGGGGTTTGCACGTATAACCAGGTTTGGTTCTTGAAGACCGCGTTCACAACTGTGCCCAAGGGAAGGGCCATCTCGTCCTGAGTGCCACCCTGGGTCTGATACAATACCGACGGGAAGGACAAGACGACCGGAATGTTCGCTGGTCTCTCTATGGAGGCCTGAAATGTTTCCCGTGCGTGTCAGTGTATCTGAAATTGAATCTCGCGGTACAAAGTGAAAGCGAAATCACCTTGGTTAAGAACGCGTCGAGATCGGCGATTTCGTAGCCAAATCTACTTGGTGGTCTAGGTTTGTGCGAGCGTTTAGTCCGCCTGTGCCTGTGTTTCTCTCGTCCGTTGGGCGTCGACGTTGACTCTCGCGACACCAGGGAGGGCTCGGAGACGGCTCTCTTCACTTTCTCCTTCGTATCCTTCGGACCCACGAATTCCTTGTCGGAGTGTTGCTTTTCCAACGGACTCTCCTCCAGTCGTCTTTCATTGTCGATCGTCACCTTGTCGGTAATCTTAGGAATTATTTCGATGAAGTGCAGAAAGAAACGTCTTTAACGAGATTTTTACCTTCTCGGTTCTTTCGATTTTCTCAAGCCTGTGCAGAATCTTCTTTTCCCGCTTCTCGATGCTCTCCTTATTCTCGATATTCTCCTTGCTAGTATCTTTTTCCTTGACACTTTTAACACTCCTCCTCGAAGATCGTTCCTTACTGCCCCGCGACAAAGTGTCTCGATCGCTGTTCGTACCTTCAAGGAATTGACATAATTTCGTTAACATAAATAGGATGAGAAAATATTTTAAGATGATCCGTGATACAGGAAGATTTTTTCGTATTTCATTATACTACTACATAACTTTCGTTATTAACCCTTATCGGTCGTAAGTCACCTCTCACGTAACAACAATACTTCGTCGCTGCGGTCGTACGTCACGTAGGAGGTTCGCATATTTACCGAAACCAGCTAGTGAGAATCACGCATAAAAAGCTAGCATCCGATAAGGGTTAAAATAGATTAAAATTATATGTGTATTGTAACAATTAATAATTTCGAAGCTTAGAAAATGAAGGAAAGTTAATGAAATAAGAAAAAGAAAGAGCAGATTCTACCTCCGCTCCCATTGCTGGTCGGCCCATTGGGCCCGGGTTGCTGCTGGCCACGAAGAACCCAAGTCAGGGAGATTTTAGGGCGCAACAGGGCGCTCGACCGTTGCCCCATGCTCCCCGTCGACGCGGGAAGCGTCGTGGACGACGGCGGCGAGGGCGTCGGTGATCTCGAGAGTGACGGTGACCTCGAGCTACCCGTCACGATTTGCAACGGACAGTCCGCCACCAAGTCCACCGTCTGCATCGAACGGCCATATTCCTGTGACAGATGTGCGTAAAAATAAGAAAAGTTTGAGAGGTTTTTTTTCTTCGGACAAGAGTAGTTTCGTAACTTTTTTATACGTATATTAATTACACCTTAATGATTACAATAATTATGACTCTTCTTCTCTCCCATGCGTGATTTTCTTCTTTCTAGTTTGCAATTAATTGTAACTTAATTATTCATACGCGGCAAAGCGCTGATAAATACATTCGACGCTTCCTGCTTTTCCGGTTGAATTAATACACACTATTCGCGCGACGCGTGTAATGCCGTGTAATGTCGCGCGATATTTCTTTATATTGATATCGCGTCGCGTCCCTGCATTTCTAGAACGAAACTACTCGCTTGGAACGAAGCAGGAAGCTGAAGTGTATCCTTTATATCTTTATATTCCTTGACAAGAGAGAGAGAGAGAAGCTCATGCAGAGCGATCGCCTTCTTTAATGTGCCTGCTTACTTGCATCTGGTGTATCGTTTCGCGATCGGGACCATTATTCGGAAGGCAATGATATTTAATTAACGATTAACAATTTGAAAAGAATAGCATTCTTTCCGTCAGATCTTTTACGAGGAGATATTCCATTCCGAATTTATCGCGGTAAACCACAGGTAAACCCGACTATAGAGACACCCAGTAGAGGAAGCGGTTCTTGCGCGAGATAAATCGCGCTTCCGTGGTCGAGGTGGCCGACGAATCTCTTGAAAGGAAGAGAAGGAGGAAGAGAACGGAGAGATCCAGGGCCGCTGAAAGCGGGCCTCCGTGAAAAAGTATCGAACGAACGGAGGAAAAAAAGAGAAGGCCGATGTGTTATAATGGGCAGAAAAAAATCAATAACTATCGGGAAAGACAGAAACGTGCACGACGTGGTCGACTGAGGGCCCGTAGCCCGGAAGGGGTAATTTGTATCGGCTTCTCTCGTCGGCCCTGCGGAGGCCATCTCCTTTCGCGCACAAAGTGGATTATTAATGCGTCTCATGGGTGTTCAATTAACCCGCGCAGCAGCGAGTCACCGAGATGAATTATTCCCTCCCTCCTTCCCTGCCGCTCGTGCTTTACCGCGCTGCGGAAATTTACGGTCGTTGCCCCCCCTCCCCCCTCCCCCTAAAACAAATGGCCTCGGTGCGAAATTTACGGACGACCTCGTCGCCGTAAAATCTCCGCCGCGCATTTTTACTTTTAACGTTATCAGAATGCATTACGAATGTTATTGATTGATTGAACATCTCCACCCAGGTAACGCCGGGGGCAACGATCGCGAGAACGAAGTCTCTGTCCGATGCATAGCTATTCGCGATATCTGACCGAGGGGACCCTCCCGTCCAGCTGAGCGTGAAATGCGCCTTTAATATGCATCGACGCGTTTATCGGGGTCCGCAAGTGATAACCGCTCTCTTTCTCTCTGCCCTCCTTCCTGGACGGCGACGTTCACGGCACCGTTAAATGCGCGCAAAATAAAAATCCTTATGAGAGAGGATTCAGGCCGTCTGATCGATGCAGCGGTCTAATTGCAACGCTACGTCGCTTTGAGCGAACATCGTGTGTACATCGTAATCCAGATAATGTTATTGCGCGCGATCTCGAAACATACGGGTCGATGTCTCCGCGAGTAACGCAGCTCTGAGAACGTTGAGACGAACGTCGGAGCGATAATCCGCGGCATACGACGGCAATTCACCACGACGTTACGTCACAATCATTTCTCACATCCATCCACCTTTCCCGCGCGTGAGAATAAAATGTGACTACGATTGCCGCGTATAAAGATCACACGTTTCTACGTTTTCGCGCGTTCCGTGAGGTTTCTCGCCGCGGAAACTTAACCCCGTTGACCCCATCCCGCCAAAACGTCAGTCTTTCTGCCCCCCTCCCGCCCTTACGTTTCTCATCGAACTTTCCCCTCGCTCGCGCGGTTAATTATAAGGTCTTAGCTCGAATTATCGTGCACGCCACCACTTTTACCTTCGCGAGAGGGATCCTCTCGATTTTCTTCGGACAGATCGAAGGACGCCAGTCGGAGAATGCACACGCCACTCTCGCCGCATTTTCTGCTCCCCGAGGTAATCCTACCTCGGGATAAAGACTTCGTAGCGCAACACTTTTTCTCTCTCTCTCTTCACGGGTGAAATTATCCCGAAGAACAGATCGTGTAAATAATTCTCCCACCACCCACTGTCACATGATCGTTGCTCCTTCTCTCCCCGATATTTTTATGCTGATTTACGATCGCCTCCTTTTTATCCCGCGCTTGTGTAATTTACGCCACGCGTACCTTCCGAGAAAGTCGTAAATCATAATAAAGCGCTATATCTACGCACTCGCCTATCCCGTATTTAGCGAGGGCCCAAAGCGGCGCGTTAACAGCACCCTCCCGAGATTTATCCTCCCGCGCGGCTCCGATCGACGGGGAAGTTTTTGTTCTGCTCTATTTTCCACTTAACGAAACGACCGGAGTCGAGAGGCAGCTCGTCCGCGCGCTCGTAAACTGCATTCGAAGGAATTTCTCGTCCCGCGATCGATCGGACAAAGATGACAGGCCAAGTTAAAGTCGTAATCTGAGAACGTGGAATTCAACGTGGAGATGGGGGTCGTAGGTCGCGATCATCGTCGCGAGGAGATCCGACCTGCTTACCTGCTCCGGTGGCCTCGATAAAACGCGCGAATTATCCGGCCGGACAATTCGTAAAAATTCATGAGGGTCGCGCTCGCCGAAGGACTTGGACCAGCTTCAGGTGGCCCAGTTTATTAACCACGAACACGACACCCTTATCGGAATTATCGCATCGCTTTATGATCCCGCGAACGATTATGAAGTCCGAACGGCGCGAGATGGGTCGGCCGCAACATTTTATTCGTCAAAATGGCTGACTTTTAAGACAATGTTTTATTCCCTCAATCTTGTGACAAAATTATCACTTTCTTCTTGTTACACGCAGCGGTTTGTCTACAATGAGAATTTAAGCCTTAGGAAATTGATCAATCGAGTGTGATTAGTCGTTTACTTCAAAACAAAAGGCATGAAACATTGTCTTAAACCAATCATTTTGCTCTAAACTAGATATATATTGAGCGAAGGAATGTAAACTTTCGTTGTTTGGAAAATGTGTACGCCATAACAAACAGGATGTTTTGATTTGATCGCATATCACAGGAAGTTCGTGCGCGTTTATAAGCGAACGTACACATTGCACTCATTCGCTGTTCGTTCGTTCAGTGTAAACCCATCTTTATAAGCACAGAACGCATTCGCGACATAAAGTTCGCGTTTCTATTTTGCACCGTTCCGATGTCCTTGCAGCTCGGGTTCATTATCAGCCGTTTATACGTTTATGCTCTTTGCTGGCCGCTCCCCCCTCCTCCTCTCTCGTCGACAGGATTAACGGTATCTCCGCTCGTTGGTGTAACGCGACGTCTGATTTTCTAGTGCAATAAAATCGCAATTAAGAATCGCCGAGGAACTGCAGTCTTGATTTAGAACCGGCTCCGCGGTAATACTAGAGTAGCGGTGGCCACGCGTCACATTCGTTCGTCAAAAAAGAAGGACGCCGTGTTTACGAGAAGACAATTTGCAATCATTTGCAATGACGGCTGAATCGCGTCGACGATTATCTCAATATGTCGATCGCAGGCAGGAGAGACGCGCAAATTACACGGAGGAACCCCCCGTCCGAAAATGCTCGCACTTTGTACGACGAGAACAAAGATCGCGGCCCGTCCTTTACGCCTACGGTGCACGAAGAAGAGGAGCCATCGCCGTCGAGACGGAGAAGAACGAGCGGCCGCTCGTTACATCGTCTAAAAATATTCCCTGCCGTTTCTTCCCTACCTCTCTCGCACCCTCGCATTTTAACGCAAGCGAAGGGTGGCCGCCCTATACATGGCGGAGACGCGATGGTTTCCGAGAAGCGGTACGGTCGGTGCGAATAGATGCATCTCGAAATCGGAGGAATGGAGGCAGTTATTTGTATTCGGCGAGCAAAAACGCGAGTTACGAGAAAGCGAGCGACGTTGAAGAAACGCTTCGGGCGAAGAAAAGGACTGTCGTTGAGGTGTCGCGAGAGAAATCGCTTAACATCCGATGTGTTACTTAGTTTTCAAATGAGATTTACTTTCTCTCGGTTCGCTTTGAGAATCGTGTGGGATCCGAGGGACGAAATTTTTCGGGTCGGTGCTCAGCGATCCGCCGGCGTCATTGACACGCGGCGGATACGCAATTCGAGATGCAATTTCTGCAGTTGTAACCGCGGCAGTTGGAGCAGCGCTGTTAAAAGCCGACGGCGCGGTGTTCGCTCGGATTTTACGGTCGCCGGCGTTGTCTGGCCGCAGTAGTAAAAGAAGATGCACCGTTGCGCGGCGCAATGATCCGCTCTCGCTCGTTGTGTATGCGAAATGTTATTTCGGTTAAACGTCCGTGAGATCCTCCCGCCGACGAGAGCGAGATTTTTACGAGGCGAAGACAAACTCTTTTTCTCTTCTTTCTTAAAACAAAAAATGTTCCAGTTTGAAGAGGAATTGTGGAAGCGTGAGAATTGTATCGTTTAATTCTCATGTCGATACATGGAATTCTGCTTTTGAAACGACGATTGACAGGAGATAATTTATATTCGTAAAATTCGAAATGTCTCGCAGAGAAAACGTGAGGGATTGCGAAACGAAACGGCACCTTGTAAGAGATTCTGTCGTCGTCCGAAGGGGCTGAGGCAGCGGAATCTCCCCCCGAAGTGGTCACAGCTTCCGTTTCCGCTGGCTGATAGTCGACCTCACTGCTCCAGGAGTGTCGCCTCTTCAGGTCCCCTGAAACAAGAAACGACAGTCTGATTGGTCATTCGAAGCGGATTAAACAGGTCGTATTTAAAGGGAGCGATATTAACTTTGCGAGTGCGTCTGAGTATAAATGAATCAAGCATGAAATGCGTCCGGATTAATTAGCGAATGATCAAAAGAAGGACTTTTGCAGTCTGGAAAGAAGCCAAGTCGACGATTTAAGGGGAACTAACCGGGCGATTTATACAGGATATACCCGAACTCCACCGATAAACTAACGAGATAAATTGCCTTTTATGTTTCTCGAAATCGCCTTCTCCCGTTACAATCCAGACCCTGGTAGAGTCATTTTCCAAAACAACGATGTCGCGTGCCAATGCCGATTAATATCGAGGCGCGACGATGACATTTAATTGGAATCGTCATTAATGATTCATCCGGCGTAGCTCCGTCGTTTAACGTTCGAACTGTCACCCATCGCTGCCGTTTATCTTCTATTTTTATAAATAGCAAAGTCGATTTCCGTGACACGAGATCGCCGTTCGGTCGCGCGCGAATTAATTTATCTCGCGCGGAATATCGTCCGGACGCGAATTTACACTATGCGCTCTTTCGACGCAATCGCGTCTTCGCGATCTAAGACGCGTTTCAACTCCGCGCTTCTTGCTAATAAGCATACAACGAGTAACGAGAGAGTAGCAGCGCGTGGCGGATTTTTTTTTCTTTACGTCGAGACGCAATTTGCAACACGTGAAATCTAGAAATCGCCGTTCCTAATTTCCAAATCTAGGAATTTTAGAATCAGCTCTCAGCATGGATAATTTGTTGCCTTTTCTTGAATATAATCAGAATGATAAATTCAGAAGGGATTTGTAAGAAACACGTTATAAATATACACGTATGACAGTAATAATAATCATCTTTATACACGAACAACCTTTTAACAAACAAGTAAGACAGACGTACAGTATGAAAAAAATGTAAATAATAAGAAAGTTATCGTACATGAATGCATTATAACAGGAGTGAAATTGAGAATAAAATAAAATACAAAACAAATAAATACAGAGATAAAATATTAAATGTAGGCAAGATAATAACTCGATAATAACTAGATGACAAGATGTAAAAATGTATGTTGTACACGCTCGAAACAATTTGGTATTTAAGATGAGGAGACCATATAATAGAGCAATATTCTAATCTTGGACGAAGAAAGGCACAGAATAGTAGAGTGTTTTCAAGTATATTTGCCTCAGCGATTCGCGAAACCAAGCGTATAATAAGAAGAGAAAACGACAAATTGAATATGACCCCGAAAGATAAATCGCGGGCAAAATAATATCCCCAAGGGAAGGGTGAAATACACCGCAAGTATCCTAGTAGAGATCTCACGGATTTCTCGCGATCTCTCGGTCGACGGAGATGATTCCGCCTGGGCAAACACGACTCGCGTGTCTTCGAGCTTTCCTCGGCTTCTCCAGAGGAGATGATCGAAAATATTTCGGTGCCTCGCACGCACGGCATCGCACGGGGATAATGGACGAGAATGAGCTCGCGGCGCTTAAACACAGTATTCGCGTTCGTGACTTATGGGATTCGCGATCGCGCGTACGGGGCCGGTGTATAGGTGGGACGCAACCTACGAATTTGCTCGTTTACTCGCACCGGCGGAATACCGGCGATGGGGGTCCCATGGGAAGCGGCCGATCGCGGCGAAGATTTATCGATCCGAGTGTCGATTACGTCGGCCGGATCGAACGAAAACGCGAGACACCGGTGTAAGACACGCTATGTAACGTTCAAGTAATCATCATATTAATATACCTTCGAATCGATATATATCGACTCTTAATTATTATTAGATAAGTGCTACAGATTGGACATCACTCACGGATATCGCCGATCGATCGCATAGATAAAGAGCGGCGTGAAGTTTTTGAAAAAAATCATCGAGAGCACTCGTTGCTCTCGTCGGAGGATGTTTCGGCCGAGTGACTGTCGATTTGCACGCACGTGACAAACGTGCCGCTAAGTGGCCGTCCGCGCGCGCGATTTTTAACAGTAATGAATACCTCTCTCGAAAAATGCTGTAATTTATATCCAACGATTTGTCATAGGTCTCTCTCTCTCTTTAGTGTGGCTTCTCTCCTTCTTCTTTCCGACCGCGAAAGTCTCGAAATGTCCTATGTTTGCCGGGAAGCATACGCACGTCAACGCGCGATTTTTCCCCGGCTCGTCTTTCCCGAGCCTATCAGGAGCGCGAATAGATCACAGAAGAACACCCGGAGCACGACTTCTTTCGAGGCCGTAATGAACTACTCGGCTTTCTCGATGCTGACGTACGATCCACCCGATCCGCCATAAATCCTCGTTATCTCCGTCGTCATCCGACGCTCTTATCGAGTTTCTTCGACGCCGTGTCCTCCTGTGAACCGTTTGACGGATGATGTCTGTATATCGCCGCGCGAGAAAAAAGTCATCCCACGAGGACGGGAATTACCTGCCCTATGCGACGTTAACTCGTTAACATTTAGCCGCTAATCACCGCGCTATCGTATCAGCCGGTCGACGCTCTGTCATCCAGACGACCGATTATTAAGATAATTAAGATCGTCGATCGATGTCACTTTGCACAGCACGGACGACTTCGCTCCCTCGGCGGTTTCTCACCGAAACACCCAGAATCCCGGCGGATCGTGAAATTCATCCGACTCATCGCTACCGCACTTGCGTCACGAACCAACACGACGCACTGCATCTCGATGGATCCTGAAGAGGCATGCTCTCTCGTCGCCAAAGACGCGTAGCTTCACCGAATCTTTCTCGAATTCCTCGGAGTTCACGTCGATCTCGAAACGATGACGTATTTCGCACTGACTAGGAGGAAACGAGAACCGAGAAAAACGAACGAATCATGTTTTTATCCCGCACTGTCTTTTTCTTTTCACTGATCGTCGAGGCGGCAGAGATTACAGGTGCGTTACAGGTTCACCCACAGATGCAGCTCTGACTAGACTAAAGAGCGACGGGAGCATGCTCGTTGCGGCGTGCCGGGTAGTACTCTAGGAGAAGAGAGAACCGAAGAGAGAGAGAGAGAGAGAGAGAGAGAGAGAGAGAGAGAGAGAGAGAGGAGGTAATACGCGGTGCCTCGATTGGTCCATGCTTCCCGCGAAAACGGCCCGGCCAATCGCCGTGACCGCGTAATTGTCGGCTATCAGGCCTGGCAAAAACGACCCTGGCCCAGCCGCCCTTTCGACCAAGGTTCACCCGGTACACGCACCTCGGCGTACCCTCCCCCTCGACGGCCGAGAAATACCGTTACACCGTTGAAAAAAGAAAAAAGTAGATCGATAGGGAATCTCTACCCGGAGAGTCGAATCGAGAGCTTGCGTGTCAGCCACACGAGGCTCAACTAGGCTAATCCTTCGACGGATTAAGGATGTCCGGAGAGAAAGTTTCAATCTTGGCGACGAGCACAAGATACTTACCGAATCGAGTGTCCCTAATCAACTGATAGGGCGAACTTCTCGGAGAGAACGATCGAATCGTTCTCTTCCTTCCGATCACATTTCTATCTTGCCGCGCGCGCTTCGCCTTTACGTCGGTCCACTGGCTTCGATTATTCCGGTTACTTTATAATTTCGCGATTTTTGCAAGGGGGTCGTCCTGACGTCTCTCGTCATGCCCGAACGAATGAATAACTCTTTCAAGAGAGGGAGGGAGGGAGCTGGGCGGTTCGTAAGTGGCGGTGGAGGCTCTGAAGAGACGTGGCGGGTCGAGAGGAAAGCGAAAGAGAGAGAGAGAGAGAGAGACTAAGGTGAAGGAGGGCCCAGCGACCTCTGACCTCCCTGGGAACCGTGAGGGGCCCGAGGGCCGCGGACGAGAAAGGGTCCCGGGAATCCGACGGACCCACCCGGCCGAAATATTTGCGCGTCGGTTACAACCACCGAAGCGAGGCCGATAGTCCGCCGTGATCGTTCGCAAATGAATTCGTCGAGTTCTACAAGCGACCTCTTCGCGCGATCCGAACAGAAAACAGCGATGAACTTCGAATCTTGCTTCTCACCGTCGTCCTGGCCGCTATATTTTCACCTCGATATCCTGGGCGCGAGGATTTAAGAGAGGCGAGCGAGGCGCAGAAAGCACGCGAGCGTGTAATGGTGATTGAATGCGGCTAATGGCCGTCCCGTACGGGACTCGCGTACGGGCCCCGCCGAGATATACGTTATGGCTACGGCATAACATTTACCGGGTGGTAAACAGGCACGCATAAACTTCGAGGGCCGGCACGAAGGAGAGAAGCCGGACCGCTGTCTCTTGAACGCGCCCGAATGATACCTTCGCCTTCGCGTTAAATGATAACGATTTCGCAAGAGAGAGAAGAAGGAAGCGTCGTCTCCTCCTCTCTTTTCCCAACCTCGAAAGATATATAGTCACGAAACGTAAACGCTTCGCGGAAGGTGGATCGCGATGGAGCTTCGATCTCTTGAATTTAATCCTTTCAGAGGGAAAGAGAGAGAACGGTTTTCTCGAGGAAATTCGTGAAAGAACATCAAGAGGTAACGATAATATTACCGGACGCGTGCGGGGGATTCTACGAAGAAACCGCTCGGCGAATTTATCGGCGTGTATGCGCCGCACGATTCCGCGCCGTGGCTGATTATTATTAATGCGCGACGAGCGCTTTACGATTTAATTGCACTCTCGGAGCCCCAAGTCATCCGAGGACACCGGCCCCGGTGGGTGCACTCTGATTTACGACGTCACGCCGCTTAGGACGATATGTCACGACCGTGCGTGTCGTCCGACCTAAAAATACTTCTGCGAATAATTAAAATTTAAACTAACGCGACTGGTCGCGATGAAAATTCCCTCAATTTCGAGAAACATGAGAAATTTTCGACGATGGCGGAATGAATCGGTGAAGGAGGGAGGGGTAAGATTGACCCGTGACCCGAGACGCGAGTCTGATTCCTGAAATGTTGGCGCGCACCCTGTAATCACGACCGGCCCCTTCACTGGCCCTCTCACTTTCTTTCTTTCTTTCTTTCTTTCTCTTTCTCTCCCTCCCTCCCTCCCCCAGCGAGCGCGCCACGCCGGTGGATATCTATAATTTAAATCTCGCTCGGGCATAAGTGGCAGGAAATCATTGTAATTAATATAGCGTACATGCACGTGCGCCCGTGTAAGTGCGCGAGGATACGCGATGAGGGAGTATATGAGGAGGTCCGAAAGGGAGGAAAGAAAGAGTGCGTTGAGACGATACGGTACGGAAGCATTTACCTCTCGGCTCTTATGTTGTATCGAGCGCCTCTAACTTGGATGTCTTCCGATTTGTTTCGTGAATAATAATCGACTCTATCACGAGGGATACGCGGTGAAACGTCATCGTTAGTTGCGCGTTAGTCAAATTAATTAATCGCAGTGAATCATACGATAACACGTGAAACCTTCGGGGACGGTATGATAATACGTTCGCCGTGTATGTAATACTTCCTAGTTAATTATATAGCTACCGTCGAATATATATTTTCCTCCGTCTCTCTCTCTCTCTCTCTCTCTCTCCTTCTCCCCCTCACCGTTCAGCCGGAAACGCGTGCGGCGATGTATGTCGACTTATGTCAGCGGAATGACGGCCGATAAATTATTCATGAGTGCCGGCCGCTCGCACAATGTTACCGTTGCTTTTGTTAATACCCGCCGTCCCCGGATTATGGCGTCGTTATTACAAGAGCGGGCAACGCTGGTACGGACGTAATTGCCGTGCGATCGCGGATTTATGATAGCCGGGAAGATAAGCCCTCCGCGATGAGTACTGTCGCGCGATCGCTTTCGCAGCTCTTGCTGTAAACCGGCTTATCACCGGATCGCGCGCGCGCGCGAGAGAGAGACAGGATCGAGCGCATCGGAGGCTTAGATTACAGTGTCGCATCGGCGAGCTGCCGTTTAGTCCGCCACTGACATCGAATTATCGCGATTAATATGCTCGACAAAGTTTCATTGGAAGAGAAATGTCGCGTAGCGTCGTAAATCTAATGAGTCTGTACCGAACATTTTCTTTCAGCGAGCCGGCAGATGCGCGACGAATAAACGCACTCGATATATGTGCGGTAGTGGCAATCTGATTTAGAAGTCGATGTAATTTCTCGATGAGGGATGCCACGTCGCGCGAATGAAAATCGACGAGAAGCGATAGGCGATAAAGCCTTGATGAACGTTATTACCGCATTGGTTGCGGCGACATCAATTCGCTGTCCACCTGCCGCTCTCTCAGGGACGCATCAGAAACGTCCGAGGAAAAACTCCGCCGTTTTCCAACACCGAGCATAAATTTTCACGCATTTTAATTTATTCGCAGCGATAACACGTGAATATTCGGGAATAAAAATACACGAGAGAAGCACGAGAGAGGCTGATTCAAAGACGAGATGTAAATTTTGATTTAAATATAGAAGAGAAAGAGTTGGAAAATCTAGCTACGCCATTGCCGACTCCAGTTATATCCATCGAAATAATTGAAAGTCCACTCGTTGTATTCCCAGGAGCCCTTTGCCCTCTCTCGACGGAGAGCGGGAGAGAAAGAGAGTCTCGCGTATCACGGAATTTTCACCGTAAATCACGGTCATGCAATAAATGTCGCGTCGTCTTGCCGCAATTTTCATTCGCCTGCACCGCTATTATCTCGCGTTTACCGCTAAATCGCGGCGGTCTCTTGAATTTAATTCCATCTGTATATTCAGCATTTTTACGAGAGCCTGGTACCACCGAACTTTCCCATCCGGTACAGGTTCTAATGTTCTAGCTTTTCCTCAGGAATGAAGAAACACGACGCGGTGATAATTTAACGGTTACTTTCGGAATGGTAATTAAGAAGCGATTGGACTCGAAATCCCGGAATTAAGTCGGGAAAATGTAAGATAATTTTCTTTTTCTCCTGCAATTGTCCGCCTCCCTCTCTCAGCTCGCGTATAGACTGCTTTACGAGCGACATAAATCACGGTCGTGCACACGAGTGTGAGTGGGCGGAACCGCGCGGGGTACCACACAACCGTGCGCCATAAATTTGATACATGTTCATTGTGGTTCGCATGAACGTCCGCGATATACCCCGCGCGATCGGTGGCCACCTCTTCTTCCTTTCTCTATGTCGGTGCGTTTTTGCTCATTTTTACTTGCGGGAGCTCTTTTTTTCCACGCGACTGCTCGCATCTACCGTGCACCTTTGAAAAATCCGAAATTTACACGCGCATATACCTCGCAGGAAGCTCCGTTCGCGTTGTCCCACATTGTCGCGGGATAACGGCGTTTAAGGGACGGCACCGCGACGGGTGAGAGATCGTTTCGTCGGTCATTGTTTATGTAGCCAATTATTGTGCCATTCGCTCGCCGGGGGTGGCGTATCGCTTACAACAAATCAATTTGAGACGCACCTCGCCCCGGGCGCCCCTTAAACATCGCGTCCCGCTGCGCGGACAATGCTCTTCGTCTCGCGCCGCGAGACGTCCCGCGGCGTCCTTCTGCCGACGTAACGCCGCGCATGCTCGCGATACTATCGACGGCCGAGTATCACGACGATCGACCATCGGCCTGTCTTTTCGCGTCTGGAAAATCGAAGAACGTCGTGTGCGTTGCGATAAAAATCCAGATAATTGTCTAAGCTCGTACGACGGAAAGTAATTACCTTCGGCGTCAAAAGTTCGAAGCCGGCGAATAAGAGAGAGAAGAGACCGCGTGCGTCGGTAATTAAATTTCATTAGCCACGAACGTCTCGTGTGCGCCAATCAACGAGTAGATAGGAAAGACCGAAGAGAGACAAAGAGGTGGAAAGTTTATTTTCCCCGCGAGGCAAATTTTAAGTACGTGTATCATGGTATGAAAACCCTATAGTGTGTGTGAGAGAGAAAGAGACCGAAGAAACGCTCCGATAACGACGCGTCTTTATCGTTCTTAAATCTCCCTCTATTTCAACGGGATGCTGGGTATTCCTCTAATCTGAGATTTCAGTCGAGACGAGAAACGGGAAAACGCGACAGAGATCGTAAAGCATCGCTCTCTTATCCGGAGATCGTCGTGCTTCCCTGAAGAAAAAGAAACGGCGTGTGCGTTAGGCGAGGCTGTTAATGAGCGGCCTAACGATTTTACGGTATCGTTAAACACCTAACTCGATCGTGCATCCTAACGACCGTGCGTACTTGGTTTCGGTGTTACTCGTGTTACCGATCAAACCGGCCAGTCTATCTCGTTTCTGATCGTTTGAGATTAAAAGTCTGTTAGCCGTTTATCTCATTACCCGTACCCCCCGCGAAACAAAATTTAAATTTATCCGATGAGATCGACAAAATGAGTTTCCTTGCTTTATCGTCCGACGAACGGATAATGCGAGCGGTCTCGCGTTGAAAAGAGAACTTTCACTCATTTTGATTAAACATGTTAGGATATATATATTTATAATAATATATATTTACCAGTAGATCATAATATTTTTTCTTCCTAAATTGTTATAAAATATAATTTTTTTATTAACTCTGATTAATGGCAAAAAACGCAACTTTGTTCGTCACAGCCGATTTAATTAATTACTAGATCACGAGCAATTGATGAGTCGAGACTAATCACCGATAAAATAAATTAATGGCGATCACGTCGCGAGAATCGATCACCTAGCAGTGCCGAGGATGCGCGAGTAAAGCAACGTCGTGCCGTTCGTCGTGCACCTAAGCGAGGCGCATCCTCGTCGTTCGCGCCGCGGGACTCGCGCAACTAATTATCATGCTAATTAAGCGGCGCCGACGTCCTTAAGAGTCGCTTCCCACTCGATTCCTCTCGCTGAGGTCAAACCCCCCTTTTTCATGTCCTTTTTACCTCGGCGGGTAGCGCGCGAGTGTAGTGGGGTCAACGAAAAACGGCGGAGGCGGAGGGCGAGGGGGTCATTTTTCGGCCCCATGAGAAACGAGCCGTTGAAGGCGGCCGATGGAGTCCGTTAAGTCGAAACTTCGCCGAGTTAAGCGAGTCTACGTTGGAAGTCGCACGTTTACAACGTCGAGAGGAGAAGAGAGACGTTGCACGATCTCTACCACGAGATAGAAAATGTGAACAATCTCTGTTACGTAATGTCCTTCTTAAACAAACGCATGGGCGGTGTAATAATTTTATCCCATTTCAATTTGATCGTTTATCTCACCCGTACGCCACGCACATCTTCGCTGGCTCATAATTTCTCCGATGGGGCCCGGTGTGTCGCCATGATGAAGTCATTAATTGGGACATTAATTCCGATGCGCGGAATTAAGCGTTAGAGTTTCATGAGTATATCTAACGGCGCGATTAAGAGGCGAACGACTCCGCCGCTTTCGAGGGGGCTCGTTAATTAAGCCGAGCTTAATAAACATTTTTTTTATCAGCCAACATGTGCGCCACGTTCCTCGGACGAGTGTACGCTTAACTGCAGTTGGAAATGTTCTGGAAACGGTCTCGATATCGAAATCGTCGCAGCATTGGGCCTTCGAGTTACCTACGAGTGATTAGTACAAAAAAGAAAGAAACAGTGTCGTGAAATCTTTCGCTAGTCGAATCACCGACGAGCAGACAGATCAGCGATTTTCTTTTTGCTTTGTGTGAAAATAACGGGACACATACTCGTAAAATCGAACAACGGGAGATATTTTTCGTATCGTGGTTCTCACGAGTTTTTTTTTTCTCCCGAACCGAAAGAACGGGCGCATAACAGGTGACCGAAAAGGTCTCGTTACGAGGACCCCCGAGTTGGTGGCTGGGCAATTTCGACGTCGAAAATCCGCGCCGCGGCGCGAGAAACAAAAAGGAGTTAATTCGCGGCTTTAAAGCACGGAGGACGTTCCCGTTCCCACGCCTTTACGCTGGACCAAGACCTCGACACGCGAACTCGCATCCCGAGGATTTCTTCTCCCGTCGAGGGATATCGGCGGCGATCGTTTCCCCATTTCTGTCGAAAACTCGGCGTTTCGCTCAAAAGCCGCGTCGTCCCACGAGAGATGCTTTTCTTCGATCGAAGACTTGCGACTTCTATTTCATGTCAATCGCTCATTCGATTGTTTTGCAAATTGATTTCCAAAAAGAGACGAGGGAAAGAAAATACCCGGTAATTAATAATAAACAAAATTATTATTTATCTCAAAAATAACTACGGATTTTTAAGATTAATCTAAGTTTAAGTGGACATAAAAATACGTTCGATCCGAAATATATTCATCGTCCGAAGGAATGTAATTTCCCCATCATACAACTATTTTACCAATTTTATTTTTATAACTCTTCAGAGATTTCGAAATTCTGCCATTCACACGGAGAAGACAAATTTTGTTAGAACAACAAATGTTTATCAATATATAATGACAGCAAAACACATTTATTTGGACAGCAGAAGGATTTGTTAAGAATATTAATGTCCATATATCCAGCAAATAGCAATTGATAAACATTTTCTGTTCTAACAAAATTTATTTTCTCCGTACAGCAAATATGCAATTTCTTATGATATGATCGATACAAGAGGATGATATCAAACTATCCCTCGACTGCAAAATTCATCTCTATCATTGAGCCGCATAAACGACGGTGCGAATGCGCCGAGAGTCTCGGAGGTGTCGCGATAATACCAAGTGCCGATAAGATGCTCTTCGGATCCTCGAAATAGAAGTCGAGACGGTAGTCGCGACGGGATGAAAATGAGAAATTAATACCGCAGGCCCAGTTGGTTGTAATGGAGTTATTACGATACAGAGAAAAAGATAGAAGGAAGAAACGAGAAGAGAATGAGAGAGGGGAAAGAGAGAGAGAGAGAAAGAGAGAGAGAGAGACAGCATTCCTACGAAACGCCCCAATCTCGATCGCCAGAACCGTGAACATTAATAGCCAGCAACCGGGGAAATATCCATTCCGGTAAGATGGCTTCGTTAATGGATCGACGATCGGCTAGAACTGCCGGTCGTTGCCTCGGTCCTCAGTCGCCATGGACTGCGAGGGATGCTGCGTTCCGTTCTGCCGTTCATATCGCCTCGTTTCGGGTCCTTATGGAGCAGCGTTTGGAGCGCGAAGAGTTTCTCCGAATGGTGCAGGCACATTTACGAGTGTGAGAAAAAGTACTTATACTAAGGTGCATCAGTAATTGATAAATGTTGAAATTAACTGGTGATATTCTATTACTCAGTTACTGACGCGAACTGATACAGCATTATCAGTTAATTGTTGAAACATTCGTCGGTTACTGATACAAGTAATCAATACTCTTTCTTAAGGACATCACCACAATAAAATGATACTCTCTCTATGACATATTGTAACAATTTTCCATGATAATTCTAATGGAGAATAACGACATCGGTATTATCAGCGAGATTTAGAGACGCGAACGGAAACTGAGAGCCACTGGCGCGACGATGTGCTCGAAGATGAAGAGGGAACAAAGCGACGCTGTGCGGACGCTGGCTCTCCGCAATGCGCGTGCACTTCTTCGGAATAAAGAAAGGTGGCAAAGCGGACCGAGTGCATTCGATGTCCTCGCAGAAAAAAGACATTAGTGAGGAAGAACGCTTCGCGGAGGATCACAGGGGATCGCTCCCCTCGGAAAGAGCGGGCCTTGCCGCCTCCTTCAAGTACGAAATCGCGAGATAAAGGGCTACGGTTGCATTAATTACTGCGGAACGATGGAATTAAAACCGGACACACGTGACCCGACAATTTGAATTTCACGGACAATGTTCACTTAAATTCGAGCAAAGCTCATTCATTCACTCAGATCATATTGACCACATCCAACTTGACATATTCATACATTAGAATGAATTGATTTTATCGGAAGATCACTCACCATTTGGAACTTGTCTGCAGAGCCTGGCGAACATCATCTAGCTTGTGAAAGAACGTCTTCCTGTAACAGAGAAGAGGACGGACCTTATGAAACGACATCCTACTTCGGTCTCGCTTATCCAGTCGAGATATTTCGTATAATGTAAAAATATCAATATCCGGACACGCACCTAAATCTGGATATTCTTACTATTTCGGTTTCTAATTACACTGAAAAAAGGACTTGGTAATAAGTATTAAAAATTGGTGAATATTTACCGACCAAATATTTGATTGCTGCAACTAAATAATCTAGTGTATTGAATATAAGCAGAACTACAGTACTGTATACATAATATACGGGACTAAATTATTTGATTGCAGTAATCAAATATTTGGTCGGCAAATTTTGTTACTTATTACTAAATCTTCTTTCAGTGTACGAATATTTAAACTTTTGACTATGAATATATATATATATACACATTTAATACATACATTTATTCTATATTGAAAACTTAAATATTCGTATTTAAAGATTAAAATAATAAAAATATCCAGGTTTAGGTATATGTCCGGGCATTGGTACTTTTACCTTAAGATTCGCGCTTTCTCGTTTATACATGTTAATGTATATTAACTAATGTATACATGTATACATGTATACATGTTACATGATTCCGCTTGGAATCCGCTTTGGCGCTCGCGAAAGTCGAGAGGAATTAGCGAAGAGTCGCGACCTTTAGAAACGTCGACGCTCACACGACCAACCCGTGAAGACGCCCTTTTAACGTGAATCTACGATCGTCGCGATCGCGTCGTGAAATTTAATACCGTTTCGTCCCCCTTCCCTTCTGCCCGCCGAGAGACATTACAACCCAATAATTAGGGAATTAAATTCAGCTTGCCTATTTGACATACGTCACGCTCCACTTAAACGTCGCGTTTTTTACCGTAATTGCACTGTTTCGCATTCAAAAGAGAGAGAGAAGGAGAGTTTCATGAAACGCAGACCTCTCCACCTGATCAGACACGCTCGCGATTACGCAGGCCGGCTATCAAAATTCATTAGCCTCGCTAAAATAATCCCACGAGGGGAGGGAGGATCGACGGCGGAGAACGGAGACTTAGCTCTAGGCGACGCGCTTCCTTAAATGCCTAATGGCCTCAGTGGTTAATAATTACGAGGTCTCCTTGACTAATAGCTAACGACAGGTGATCTACCCTCGACTACTAGCGACTTGAAAAACACGCGCCACCGCGCACCGGATCTCGCGTTCGGTAATAACACGGCTGCCATATCGCACGATCTCACCGCGGCCGGAGAAAGATTATATCAATTAAACGGAACACTCAGCCGACCGCCCTCTCCTCTCGCGCGGAATTAACGGAATTACATGTTAATACACGCGTTCGAAAAATGTCGCGATGTACTCGTTCTCGCCGGTGAGATAGGGCCCGCGGGGACCGTGTTTACCTCGGCGTAATTGCGCGCGCGCGGCAGTAGAGGTGAGGGCAGTGGGATGGGATACGGCCGTTAATTAGTATCACTAATTACGCGGAACACAGCGAAATACCGCGGATTCGATACACCCACCTCTCCTCTATTTGTCGCGCATAAATAACAGATTAATGCCGGCGATACTAAGCGGGACCGGTAGCTTATGCAAATGCGAGTTCAAAGTTTATAGCGTCTAATTAAGCACATTAGCGTACCGCGGGACTTAATAAAATCCCGACATTCGAGACCGGTTTCCGCGTTTTAATCGGCAGCTCCGAGTCCCGGTGAATTCATTAGATTTCGGCGATCTTTACCGTTTCCGTTTGTGCGCCCTCGAAAGGCGCTGCAGTGTTCTATTTACGTTTCGCATCACGTGTCCTGAAAAACGTCCCCCAGCATTCCTCGTTCGATCGGAATGGAAAAAGGAATGATCGAACTCGAACGTGACAAACGATACGTCCGTTGGATCGCGTATTTTGAAGGAGACACGCCGGTGTGTCCTTTAATTTTCCCTAAAAAATGGCTTCCCCTGCGGGGTAATCGCGCACGGAAAAAAGATTTTGCTGTCAATCATGGTTTAACTGAACATGTTTTGCTGCCGCAACGAAAACTTCAGTCACTGTTGTTGGGTGTACACATTTGTCTACTGTAACCAAACTTATAAGTGCCCATACACTAGCTGAATCTCCGTATGGACACCTGCAAGTTCAGCAGTACAGCTACACCAGTGACCGAAGTTCTAATTACAACAATGAAACATCTTTAGCCAATCAGCACGATTAGTTGCGCCAGCAAAATCTTTCTTTCAGCTCATCAGTTCGGAGACGCGCAATAATGAACGAGGGGGAGGATACACAGCCGGAAGTGGAGGACCGGCGAAAAAAGCTAGCGCTTGGGGGACGAAATCCTGCCAGGAAATCTGAAAGCGGGTTAAGCGCAACGCAGGCCCGGTCGGCCGGCTGTTTGACATAACCAGTTCGGAGCTGCGGGCAAGGACGCTACGATCCTCCTCCTTCCTCCCCTCCCTTCTCACCTCTCCTCTCTATCTCTTTCTCGACTCCCGGAGACAATCGACCCCTGACCAGCGCAACCCGTCTCGACCGATGGCTCTTCTAGATTCGAAAGTGACAGTTTAGGCTCCGCGGGGTTAGGTTTCGCAAATCACGACGTGTCGATGATGAGAGCAACGCGCGCGACCACCCTCGGCGGTGGTAAACGGACGACACCGGATACCGCGGTTCGTTAGCCTCCATCACGGGGACCGGAAGCCGTTCCTCGCCGCTTCAGCGAGAGGTGAACGCCCTGAGGTCCCTCGCCGCCTTCTGTACGTCCGAGCGTTCCTCCGGTAGCGCCGTTAATGATCCACGAGATATATCCTCGGAGACGATCTCGTCTCTTCTTCTTCCCGAGATCGGACGTCAATCTCAGCGGGGAATACGTATCGTGCGTGCTTTCCGTTTGAGTTCGTGTCAACGCTCTTCCGTTTTTCTTTCGGAAGTAGCTACGCCTCTCGACAGTCGTCGTTCGCGAGCTCGTTAACTCGCCGTTTTCAATCCGCGACGCGTCCCACGGATCCCCCGTGTGAACCGACTCTTTGATTGACTGGTCGATCGCGCCGATAAAGGCATTGTGCTCGAAGAGGGGAGCGTGAACGAGGCGGAGGGTCGTGCGCATCTGCTAAATCACGACATCACATCGCGATATTTTCGAGAGAACACTGAGGAGGAAACACGGCGGCCGAGCTACGACGGGCATAACGAAGAGGGAGACGGCGACCTTGATTTTTCACGACGTTAATTCGCCAATGATTATACAGGTTGGACCACTTCGGCGTGGCCTACATCAAGCTTGCGTGTGCGTGAAGTGTCAGCAAGACGACGATTGTCCGAATATTGTAACATTCCGACGAGAGGAGTTACTTCTCTGAAACGATCGCCCACGTGTGTTCTGAAAGGGTTTAGTCAGGGGAAGGCTCGCTCCTCTTCCCATTCTCTTTCTCCGCTCGCGCGATACGGTTCTTTGTTACGCGACGGACCCGCTCGAGATTGATCGCGCGGCGGTGGGCCTAACGAGGCACGACGGGCCTCAAAATCCGCCCGATAATTAATGAGAATCGTCCGTCCGTCGACTCACTGGCCGGGCGACGTCGAAACGCAACGTCGATGCATCTCCGACCTATAAGCGCGTCTTGTGTGTGTGTGTGTGTGTGTGTGTGATTCACGAAGAAGAATACTTCTTCTTATTCTTCTTTTCCTCTTCGGCTTCTTCCTCTTCGCGAAGTAATCTCGATAAGCTGGCGGATCAAGCGGTCGTTAAAAGAGAGAAAATCAAAGTCCAATGACTTCGAATTTTCTATCTTTTTCTTTTATTCTCTCATCTTTCCCTCCTCTTCTCGATTGTCTGTTATGATTTGTTTGATCGCTCTAATTCACTTCTCGTTCGCGATCGCAAATTCGGCCAAGCTCGACGAGATCGGGGATCAGAGAGTCCCCCGGCGGAGTCCTGGCGAGATCCACGCGCGATGCGAGGTCGATCTGCCTCATTAACATTCGCCTCTTTGTCTCTGTCGTCTCTCCTCGCGATCGTCCTGCTCCCTGAGAGGTCTTCCTCCACCTCCTCATCCTCCTCCCTCTTCTTCTCTTGCCGTTGCTGCTGCTGCCGCTTCTTCCTCTTCTTCTTCTGCCTCTTCTTCTCCTCCTTCTTGCCAACCGGTCGACTTTTAGTAGCGCTCGTCCTTCCCGCCGCGGCTCGCCTTCTCTTTTTTGCGTGGGGCATGATGGAAGGAAGAAATGGCGGCGGTACGGACATTCCTCGGCAATTTCGGCGTAATGTCGCCTCCTCGACGAGGAGCACGTCTTCCTCCTCGTGCCGAATAGGAGCACTCATGTGGCTCGCGTTGCGTTCGAGCGATCGCCGCGAAGAGACAACAGGGTGCTCTCTTCGAGGTTCACCGTGCGAATTACCGTTATTACGTTGCTCCTTAAAAAAAAAAAAAAAAAAAGGGGGGGAAAAAACAGAAGAAATATAATTAACTAAACGATAAATTCGTTCCAAGTAGTGACTCGCTCGTACGTTATATCCTGCTGTTCTCTCTTGCTGAACAGCGCGTGGCCGACGGGAAAGATGGACAAATCCCGTCATCATAGAGTCTCCCCCCTCTCTCTTTCTCTCTTTCTCATCTTTTTCCAGCGAGGCTCGCCGGCGCTCGCCGCGTGTAACTTGATAAACAAGTTTACTTGGGGAAGCCAGTATCTTATATACATGCTTACACTGGGTGTCCCGAGCAGACTGAATACTAATTGCTGGACGTGCCCTGCGAAACAAAGCGGTCGACGGTGCGCTCGTCGCGGGTCACTGCTCGAAAAGGACGTCGTCGTGGCTCGGAATAACTTAACGTCCACGACGGCATCGTAACTTCGGATCTTGTTGTTTTCCTCTCACAACGGAATCGAGGCCGTTTCCGAAAAATCGGTGAAAATCTAAGAAAAAGGGGCGTATCGCGTAATTATTCGCACTGCCGCTTATGCGTGCGCGTTGTTTCTTGAACTCTGAACTCCCGCACGACAGGCGCGTTGCGGTGAAAGTCGCGGTCGTACAGGAAAAAGAAGAGGAACGAGACGACGATGACGACGGAGAATTCCCGAATCGGTCGACAACGCGGCTCGGACTTCATTTTAACGGATTAATGAGTGTTAGAAAACACGTGTCTTCTCTTACGCGTCGAGACTATTTCAGCTGCCTGTCGCTCGAGCGATTTCCGCTTCGTTTCGAATGTGGCATCGATTCGGTTCCACACGAGTCGCGATGCGATTCCTACACGAATTTGGAATTACGCGCCTCTCGAAGGAAGAAGAGATACTTTTCTTGAAGAGATGAATGTTGTATATGTTTGGGACAAAATTAGGGTCGCTTTTACTTTACGTTGTAAGTGGCATCGACGACAACGTTACGAATGTCGTCGTATTACTACCCTAAATAGAGAACTTGAACAAAAAGCGCTGCTGCTGCTAGGATGCAACCTAGATCGATCCGATCTTGATCTCGCTTTTTTCCGCGGCCGTTAATCATCCGTCGCATATAACGCACGCAATTAAAAATATTAATTTCGACGCGTGTACCGCAGCGGTAAAATCGATTTCGGTGATCGATCGCGCGAACTCTCGCGCTAATAATTCGAGCCGGTGCTGATTTACGAGCGGATACAATGTGCGTCCCTTCCTTCTCTCTCTTTTCTCTATCTCTCTCGTTGGTAGCTTGTGCAACGCGTTTTGCATCCGCGAAAAATAAATGCACCGGCCGTCCGACGCATCCATCTTCATTTGACGGCCCGGCCCGGGTATCACCGACGTTTTTGCCAGCAAGAATTTGCGCGGAGAGTCGATTTATTTATTTTTCTGTCTTAGCGACGAGGAAAGGTGCGAGAAAGATGGATGATTTTGAATAAAAAGGTCGATGCTAATGATACCGACTGTGAGGCGGAAGAATTTGTCTCTGCAGCCTTTCAGAACGATTTACGGAGTTTAGCAAATTTCGTTACTGACGGACGAACGTTATTCTATTTAGCAATTCGAAAATTAATTCGTAATATATTTGTGGAGGATTTTATCATTTGTACTTTGCAGAATAATTTGTATGAGATATTCGTAAAAAATTCGTTAAATTTTCTTTCGTTACACGTATAGAAAAAGAAAGATCGAACAATATTGAACAGTCTGATGGAAGTAACAGCAATGCTCGGTCTAAAATATGTCTTATGAAGTGCTGAAGTACGCATCGAGCGATACGTGATAACAGACGATAAATTCGGAGTAATCCACGTACTTACTTGTGTACCACCCGTTATGTTGTCCGACAACGTCGTCGTTCATAGCGCACACCCGGTGTATAAGCGAAGACGTGCAATTTCGCGAACACTGCTCTCGCTGCTATACACAGTGCGTCGTAAGTCGCGGAGGCAGCGTTCTCGAGAGTCGATTAAAGTTTGTCGCGAATAAATTGATCACTATGTCGCGTCAAAGTCATCTTCCTCGCAGTTAACTTCCATTTACACGTGTCTTTTTCCAGTGCATTATGCACCGAAAGTTCGCGTATAACAACGTGGACAAGCCGAATTCTCAACGAGGTTCTTGATGTCTCTCTCCCTCTCTTATCTTTTCCTTCAATTTCGCCGAGAATTTTCCGGCTCGTCGTGATCCCGACGAAGTTTCCAGTTGCTTTTCTTTTATTCCGCGGGACAACTGGTCATCGGCCTAGGGTTTGCGGTTTAGAGTGAGTTCCGCATCGTTGCTGATTGCGGCGTATACTCGGTGCTCCATTTGAAAAATTTGCCATTCAACCCTTTCTATTCAATATTCAAGACTCGTAGAGAGAGGGACCTTTTTAATAACCACTTAATAAATAAAATCAAAATAATGATTTTATTTTCCTTTCCAATAACCAATTTCTCTTTCTTCTTGATCACGAGTCTTTCTTGCTAATTTAATTAATTCCCTTCTTTCCTTGATAAAAATGACTTCTTCTTTCGTACATTAATTTTCATTTTACCCGCATAATAGATTTCTTATGCTCAGCGAGCGACGTTCTTCTTTCTTGCGCACGGGGGAGACGGACGTTTCCGAATAAAAAGTATCGTCGATCGCGACGATGATGATCGGTATGTGTCCCGACGCGGATTCCTGGCGCGCGTGTTAACGCTGACGTGATCCTACTGCCAAGGCGACGAGGCCCACCGCTAATCGCCTTTCTCGGCTCTCTCTCTGCACGACGAGGAAGTTCGTCCTCCTCGTCCTCGTTCGCTCGCCCGTTCGCTCGCTCGCGGACAACGATGATACCGCGTTTACGTTGATCGGTGAAACTCCGCGAGAAACGCCGAGATCTGAATATCGCAACCGATCTCAATTGAAGAGGATACGCCTCGGGACAATCGGCGTACCTCTTCCGAATCGAGGTCAAATTGAGGTTTTATACTCAATTAGGAAGGATCTCCCGGGCGACAATGAATTTTACATCGCGATAGATCACCTTGGCAATCGTAGCACAGAATTTTTTCCGCTGATGCTAATAACGAGACTATAATAACTAGTCATTAGTGGTACCTGAAACCGGAGAACGACGTGCGTGGAAGAACGCGTCAGAACTTAAAATTACGCACAGTGCCGCGTACTTGAAGTATCTCCTTAAACATCGTTTCTAAAACTGCGTGCTTTTCTTGTCTACCGTGTCTCACGCAACGATGATTAGTGATCCCGCGTTATCCCTACCGAAGTACGGCGATCACTTCGTCGAAACTCTGACAGTCGCGCGTACCACGTCTCTCTCTTGCGCGCGCGCGCGCGCAGTTCGGAAAATCGTCCGATCTTCCCTACCGTTTACCACAAGTCAACTTTCTCGACGGTTACTCCTCCGTGGCAGTCCCGACGTTATCCATCGCTGGCTTGAAGGACTGGGGAAGGAAACTACTCAGCTCTCCTTGCTCGACGATGCTCGCGCGCGCCGATCTCGTTAGCGGTGTCATTCCTATTCGGAAATCGCATTGTGCTCACTCTACGCGAACTCCACATCATCTTTCGGCCCCCGAGCCGTCATCCGCGTTATCCTCGACCTCCTTCGCACGCCAAATCCGTCGTGGCTTTTCCGAGATAGTTCGCGTTATCATTGACGCGGCTCACAGAATCGTTCGACCTCGTCTGTCTGTCTGTCTCTCTCTCTCTCTCTCTCTCTCTCTTCCTCTTTTTTCTTGTTCTCTTACGCTCTTACTCGACGACGCGCGATTTCGTTACTTGGCGATCGATTGTACTCCGCGCGTATAATAATCTGCTGATAGTCCACGCGATCCGCGTTATCATCGAGAGCGGTCCGCCTAAGAAGAGTACTTAGTTCGCGTAGTTGAGCGCGGGCGTAATAAGAGACTGCCCGCTGACGGCGGTAGCGCGGTTCGTGCCCGCGAGCGGCGGCAACAGAGAGAGAGAAAAAGAGAAAGAAAGAGCAGGAGGGGGGCAGAAGGAAGGAGGGAGAGAGAGAGAAGGAGAGAGATAGCACGGGGCAGGCAGAGTGAGGCCCCTCTCTCATCCCCGCACACCGGAAGACTCTTTCGCTCTGGGCCCCGACCGGCGCGAGCGGGCCCCGCCGCCGGCGGAGACCCTGCGGCGAGTCTGAACACTCACTTTGCTCTCTTTCTCTCTCTCTCTCGTCGCGATGAGGCCCCGTGGGGCCATCGTGTTTACCAGACCGAGAGGGGTCCCCACGTGTCGGGCTTTTATCGTCCCGCGGTCGATAAGAAAGCTCCGAGGAGAGCACATCGGGCTGCCTTGCTTATTTTCAGAGTCGATTTTTTTGCTTATTCTCCAGTGCCTATGGGGCAATATTCAACAATTACGTCACATTGCGAAAGGGAGAAAGAGATCTATTAGCCTGCGGTCTATGAAAGGGGAAGGGAGAGGGAGTAAAGGTCATATTAATTTGTAAATATTGGATGATTATTCACTTTGCATTCGTGACTACATTTGGTGGAAATTCTCAAGTTCTGACATAGTTTTGTATTAATAATCAAAATGCTAATTTGATTAAAAATGCTAGTTTGATTAAAAACACAACTTTTACTTAGTCAAAATAAAGTAGTTAATTTGATATTGTACGCCTGGAAATTATTTATATTTTAAAAGAAGATAGTTTTATTTTATCTGATTGCCGGCGAATATTGGGAGGAGACACATATTTTTGTGATGCAGGGAGGGAAGGCTAAAAAATAGGCAAATTTAGTGCGACGTAATTGTTAAATAGCTATCCGTTTTCTCATTTCATACGTAAGAGCGATCGGGTAAAGTACTTTCACCCGCTAGTTTGGGAATATTTGCCGACACTTACCCCATTGTTGCAACGAGAGATCAGACGATCAGAAGGGTGGGCCTAGCTTCTTCAGTTTCCTGAGCAACTCCGGCTTGGTCAGCATCGCCTTGTGAATGGACTCGATCAGTACCTTGTTCTGGTCGTACGGAGGGAACGGCATGCCCTCCAGGTTGTAAATGTAAACCGCACCCTCGATGTCGGCGACCACCAGCTGATTGCCGTTCGTTGTGAAGTCAGCGGCGACCAGTCTGGCACTGTTGCTGGAGATCGTCACGGACACCGGGCTGTAGGTCTTCCTGCGTATGTCCCAGATGCAGATCTGATCGCTGGCCACATTGGCGATAACGGTGGAGCACGTGGGACTCCATTGTGCACTTCGCACGCACGCCATCGTCGTCGAGAGTGTAATAAGCGGCTCGGTAAGACCTTCCGCCCAGATCCTGGTGCACCAGTCGGCGCCGCAGGTGAGGAAGAGTTTCTGACAGAACGGTGAGAACTCGAGGGAGTAAACCGGGCCGTCGTGCGCCGAGAAGCTGTCTATGTGTTGGCGCAGGTAGGTGGTGGAGCATCGGTAGATGCAACCCTCGTCCGAACCCACGAGGTAGATGTTACTGATGCTGGGGTGTCTTCGTAAAACCAAGGCACCTGGCTGCCGGCTGATGGGCACATTGCGAGTCACGCAGTGATGGATCCTGCTCACTCCCATTAATTTACCCTCCATGCGGTACAACCGCATAATCTCCGTGGCGAGGAAGTCTTCACCGGAACGGTAGCAATACACCCGGCCGTCTTGATCGCTCGTGTAGATCTGCTCTTGGTAGTCGAACTGCTCGTCGCCGCTCCACCATTGCACCTGAGGAACGCAACACGTATAAAGGTAATATAACAAAGTGTCGTAGCCATTGGTCTGTTCTTTTTAACTGACATTAATTCAGGAGAATCGCTTCAGTGTGTATGTTTGATCCAGTCCAGCTAAAAAGAACGTCTTCTTCATTTCCCACCTGCCAATGCGGCGAACAAGATGGCGACGTCTCCCTCTGACTCTGTCTGATCACATTGACGTCCTTAGCGCTAACGTCGATGACCTTGACGTTACCGTCGTAAAAACCGATCGCCAGGAGATTCGGTCGACTTATGCTCCAGTTGATGTCGGACACCGGACTGTCGAATGCGTACCGGCGAGCGGGGTGGCTCGGATTTTTGGCGGACCAAATCAGCACCAGGCCGTTTCGCTTGTAGGCCTGCGCCGCACCGTAGCCGACAGCGAGGACACTCGCGTTAGCCGGACTCCAGCGGAACGACGCGACCGGACGGCAGCGAGCCTCGTCACACACATGCATCCACAACAGGTCCAGCCGGTAATCGAAGCAGAGGTCTAAAGCGTAGGGATCGCGTACGGTCACACCGGTAAAGCGTTTCTGCACCGCCAGGAACACGTTGTTCGCGATCAGGCGCTCCATCACGCGCGCTGCGTCCAGGAAACGAGTGTTCCGGCATATGTGGGATAATTGTTCTTCGAGGCTCAGGTCGGGAGTTACTTCAGGCTCGGGAAGCTTGTATCGCAACTCCTACCGTAGAAATATTCATGGAAATCGTATTTTTATATGAAGATCGAATTATTTTGACTAATTTGTAGCAATTTTTAATTAAAATTCCTTCATTTGTTACACACATTTCATAATATATAGGAAATATATTTTCTAATTTTTATATATTAATCTTTAGCACCCAAGAAATGATTTTCAATTTAATTTTGGATGGAATAAATAAATAAGTCGGATTGTCAATACACAGTAAAGAGAGAAAGGAAATTACGTTCTTTCAATATTGATCGTGATTCACTTTCAAAAATCGAATCGAATGTTTTCTTACTTGTGTTTCTCGCATCCGACGCATCGATTCCTTCGAGTGCACCATCAGACGTCCATCTTTCTCTGTCATCAGTTCCGGCGCTGCGTAAGTGTCGTGTATCACCCAATTGTTAACGAACATTCCTTGATTTTTCCTAGGTCTCACTCCCAAGTAGGTGCCGCGTGATTTCGTCAGCACGTGTATCGTTTGCGTCTCGGCGTCTATCAATTTCCGATTAGAGCCAGGTCCTACCGTCACATACTCGTAATATTCATTTTCCCGTTTAATCGCCTGTCCTTCTGGTGTTGGCAAATCCCCGGTCAGCTGCGGCATCTCGAAGATGAAGAATGTCTGCGTTTCCTTCAGGGTGATCGTCACAGTTTCCGGCCGCTCGTGTAATATCACCGAATCATCTCTACGAAGGCATAATTAAAAATATTAATTTCACCATTATTAAAAATTCAGTGTTGTTGCAAATTTTACATTTTTCAACTTTATTATTTTACAAGAGATAGGAACTTTAATATCTACTGATTAAACAATTATAATTATAGCTGAAAAAAAATTATTTTCTTCAATTTTTCTTCTGAAAGAAATCGAAAAAAATCCACTGAAAAATTGAAAAACATTTTTTTTTCAATTTATCGGTGGAAAAAAACTGAAAAATTAAAAACTCAGTTTTTCCAATCCTTTAAAACTATAATTATAATTATTGGGTGTATGATTATTGTTACAAATAAAATCATCTTTTAATTAAATATTACTTACTACTTTTATCAAAAGCATTACCTAGCTACAAAGAACGGTGGTGGTGCAGCATCTTCCTCTTCTTGCAAGATCTCGCACACCTGAGTAGTAAGTAGGCTCTCCAACTGCATGTCGTCGGACGGCATTGAAGACTTGAAGAGAATAGAAGAGCTGGCTCTAAGCCCACTCAGATCAGACGGAGATATCAACTGGATGCTGCTTCCTGTCTGAAAAATCCCGAGGGTCTCCAACGCGGTGACCTGGTTCTCTTCGATAACGCTGAATGCTGGATGAACCAATGGCTTGGGCGTGACATCGATGTCGTTCTGAATGATGCGAAAAGCTTGTCTTTGCTGAAGAAGCGCCGATGCGAGGTTACGTTCGCAGCCGACTTTACGAGGCCGCCCAATTCCGCCGAGTTTCATCTTCGAGGAACTGGCGCTAATTCTCGAAGATATTACTTGCGGAGATTCAAAGTCGCTTGTTTTCATCCTGATGGTGCCGAATAATTGCAACGGTTAAAATTTTCGTAATACAAGCTAATGAGCGCAATCGATCTAGTCGCCATTTTTGCGGCACCATAGAAACGTTTAGTCGATTTCGAATGTAAGAGGGGAAATGTATTTTAAGGAGAGTCTTCAGTTAAAATTCAGTTAAATTGGTAAAATTAATCGAAAAATTAAAATTAACTTTTGACGACTGTAAACTTACTGTAACTTTTGCAATAATAATAATAATGAGATGGTTTAAGGAGCATTTTGCAGGTTAAAATCTTAATTTCAAGACATATATTTACGAATATAAAGTTTAATCATTATGGCGTTATACGAATGTAAATGCTAATCCGTCGAATACTAAAATTTGGGATGAAATTTGCTCGTATAAAAGGGATCACACCCAAACGATGTTTACATAATTTGAAATATGAGTTTTATCTTCAATGAACGAAAGCAGAGACGATATTTTAAACTAATAGCCGATTCATTACAAACCCGATAAAAATTGACTAACAAACTGCCTGGCGCCATTTTAGCGGTACTGCACGAAAATCCAACGGCTACGCCGATCTAACGCCATCTAGCGGTAGCATGATTAATCCCGTTGAGAAATTGGTTCGAGTCTCGGCTAAATGGGATTTGAATTTTGGCTAAAGTTATTGAAAATTGGTTCCAAAGTCTCCGCTATACACGAGCGGCTCTGTGTTCAACGAAATAACGTGGTACAACTCAACGATAAGTTAGACGTATCTCTGCGTTCAAGTAAATAATACGAGTCGACTACAAGTTAGGCATGTTTTTATTTTATCATGAAAAATACGCAAAATTAGATGGACTGTGACTTTCGTAAAAATGACAATAATAAAATGATTCGAAAAGCATTTTAGCCTAAAATTTTTAATTTTTAAATATATTAAAATAATGATATTGCTTCGTTTTTTATCGAAATAGACAGAGTTAAATGAAAAATGACGCTATTACATTTTAAACCTCATCTTTTAGATAAATTTATATCGAGAAATTTTTTATATTAAGAATGCAATAAATACATTTTAAAGAAAGAACGCTTAGTTTTCTTTTTATTATTTCTTTTGAAAATGTCATACTGATTTATTCGTATTCTCTGAACGATAAAAATTGAACGGCTATTTTCAACAATGACTCCGTAAAAGAAATCACATCGCAATCTGCAAGATGCAAATGAAAAAGGCAAGTTTATGCTTTCAAAGAACTAAACGCCACTTGGGTGTAAATTTTTCACGTGACACAAGTCAATAAACTTTACCGAAAATTTTGACATTTGATAAATTTCGGTTTATATTTGTATTGTAACGTTTTAACGGAATTCAATAAATCGTATATTCGTAAATATATTTACAAATACTATAGGTTTCACTCTATTATCTCTTTATCATTATTTTTATGAAAATCGCAACCCATTAAATTTTATCTATTTTTAACAAAATTTCAGCTAGAATCCTTTACAAATGTCTGTCTCTTCTAAGATAACAATAATGATTTCGTTTCAATTCGATCAAATTCATCGTATATTGCAGATAATTACAGGAGGTCGCCACGTTCGTCGACCTTACTTTGACTTTGGGCTGCCGACTTGTCGTGATTTCAAGTTCTTGCGCTTGCTTCTTCCAAGTAATAGTGGGCTACGTAAATACGTTACTCACTCTGCTAATAGAAGGTTAACAAGATTCCTCGTAATCGATAGTATTTCCTTGTTCTTTCAAAATATCGTTGTAAACAAAACTACAAGGATAAACACTGTGGTTATGGCACTCAACAAGCTCAGCATTGATAAGGTAGATTTGACGGATAAGAGAGTGCTAATACGGTATGTATTTTCTGATGAAAAGCTCATGAAATATAAGAAATATGACTAATATGTTTTAACATGTCGAGCATAGTAGTTAAATTACAATTGTAACATCATGGAGTTATTTTGTATACTTGAGATTTTTATGCATCTAATGATTTCCAGAGTTGATTTTAATGTACCATTGAAAGAAGGGAAGATAACAAACAATCAAAGAATTGTTGCTGCGTTAGACACAGTGAAATATGCTATTGACAAGAAGGCTAAGTCTATTGTTTTAATGTCTCACTTGGGCCGTCCTGACGGAAAGAGGGATGAGAAATATACGTTAAAACCTGTGGCTGAGGAACTGAAAACGTTACTAGGAAAAGAAATTTTGTTCTTAAACGATTGCGTTGGACCCGAGGTGGAAGCTACTTGTGCCAATCCAGCATGTGGTACTATTATTTTGTTAGAAAACTTGAGATTCCATGTCGAAGAGGAAGGCAAAGGAGTAGGTCCTGATGGAAGTAAGGTATGCATTAAATTGTTAGCATACTGAATTGCACACTGAATTATCTTCATAAATTCAAGTTTTTTTAGTTTAATGTCAAACATGAATATGTTAACGTCAATAGAGTAATTTATTTTAGATTAAAGCTGACAAAGATAAAGTTGCAGAATTTAGGGCATCCCTGAGGAAACTAGGAGATGTGTATATAAATGATGCTTTCGGAACTGCTCATCGTGCTCACAGTTCCATGATGGGAGATGGATTCGAGACAAGAGCTAGTGGTTTCCTCCTCAAAAAAGAACTTGAATACTTTGCTAAAGCTCTAGATAACCCAGAAAGACCATTCCTGGCTATACTCGGAGGCGCCAAGATCGCTGACAAGATTCAATTGATTAACAATTTGCTGGACAAGGTGAACGAAATGATCATCGGTGGCGGTATGGCTTATACGTTTTTGAAAATATCCAAAAACATGAAGGTAATATAGAATATATATATAACAAAGAAAAAGTAAATATAGAGTGTGATATTAAAGATTAAATATTTTTCATTTGCGTCACTTCAGATTGGAAGTTCTCTGTTCGACGAGGAAGGTGCTAAGATTGTGAACGACTTGTTGGATAAAGCGAAGAAGAACAACGTGCAAATCCATTTGCCGATAGATTTTGTGACTGCGGACAAATTCGCGGAAAATGCGGCGGTGGGGAGCGCCGACGTCGAAAGCGGTATACCCGATGATTGGATGGGTCTCGATGTCGGTCCGCGATCAAGAGACTTATTTGCCGGTAAGTCGTTTTCACTGAACATACGCTCTTCAAGATATACGTATCAATAGTGTAATCGTGATTAATATCTCAACACACAGAGCCGATTAAGAGAGCAAAAGTCATAGTATGGAACGGCCCAGCGGGTGTGTTCGAGTTTGAGAATTTCAGCCAAGGCACCAAGAGTCTGATGGACAACGTGGTCGAGGCTACAACCCGAGGAACCATCACTATAATCGGAGGCGGAGATACGGCAACGTGCGCGGCCAAGTGGAAAACCGAAGACCAAGTGAGCCATGTGAGCACCGGCGGTGGCGCAAGTTTGGAGCTCCTGGAGGGCAAAATACTGCCCGGGGTCGACGCCCTCTCTCCGTCGTAAATCTTGTTCTTCGTGTCGAACGTCGATGTAAAAGCCGAACGGCCTTTGATCGGGAAGAGTAATATTGTACGGTCGCGACTGTAAGATTTCGATGTCAATCGTTCGTTAGATTCAGCGCTAGCGGGATGAGTGTAGAAATGAAGGAAAAGTGTGTTCTTCGTTGATGCATTCGATTTCGCGTGTATGTTACGCGCAACTTTCCCAATATAAGGAACGTTAAAATTATACTCTAGTGCCCGTTTCTACCGTCACGGTTTAAATCTAGTCGACGATTAACTCTCGACGGAATTAAGCCAATCGCATTGGCAATTAGCTGAACCGATCAGTGCGATTGGTCAACTCCGTTGAGTTGATCGTCGATTAAACTGTGACGGTTGAAACTGGCAGACTTTGTTTCTACGTTACAATTGCGTTATTGTACAGTTTAGAGTGTCGTGTACAAAACATGTATGTTCTATCTATAAAATGTAACGTTCATTATAAGACAATATCAAACCTCCCGGTTGCTAAGGAAGCGCATAATCATAAGAGGAAACAATCGTTGTCCTTGCACGGTAAAAAGTTCGCTCATAGTTTCAAACACGGACTTCGGACCACTCGTTATCCTGTAAATGTTATCTTTTATTTATAAACGTGATTATATTTTTGTCCATGCAACGTGCCGAGAAGAAATACATGTTACATTTTCCCCCTGCTATTTTGCACTTTTTTACACAAATCTGACACGAGAAAAAAACTCGAGGAAAATATTTGCACTTTTATATTTTCCACTCTATTATTATTCTTACAATGTCTCAATTGGTCTTCATACGCATGTGTGAAAAATCGAATGGGTCTAGTAATTATTTGCAAAAACCGCGACTCCTATCTTATGACTGTGTGCGCCGTGGACCAAAAGGTAACCCACGGGAGACTAGCACTCGCTCATGTTATCGAGTATCATCAAATATGGCGGCGTCCGTGGCAGCGAAGGATGTGAACATCTTTCTCAGCTCGAAGCAAAATGTTCCCGACAAGGAGCTGGCCGCGGAATGGCTGCAGCTCGAGGAGCTTTACAGCAAAAGGTAATTCGATTATACACGTGTATTTCGTAGAGTGAAATCTCACGTTGGAAAAATAATCAACATATGTTTGTTACCCGATCGTCTCTCCCGGTGACTTGCAGGCTTTGGCATCAGCTGACACTCAAATTGGAGACGTTTGTGAAACATCCAGCACTCCAGCAGACAGATAATCTCGTGCAATTGTACGTTAATTTTCTGTCGACCTTCGAAAACAAGTGAGTATTGTTGTTTGTAACTGTTTTACATTTAAATAAAAATATCACCTTATATGGGATGTTCCTGTATTGTCATTGTTCTATAACTTGTTTGTTTTATTATTTTTGTTGCTATATATATATTTTAATATTAATACTTTTACCATATTTTTATCTACAGAATAAATCCATTATCATTGGTGGAGATACTAGCGCATGTAATACAACAGTTTCAAGACAAGCAGGAAGCGATTAAATTCTTAGAAAAAACTGAGGCTAAAGTCCAAAGTAACAATGAAGCTGTGGCACTCTGTAAGGTTCTCAAGGGGCAAATTTTATTGGATAAGCTGAATAATCAAGAGCAAGCGAAGAAGATCATAGAGGAGGTAGAGGCTATGCTAGATAACGCCGATGGCATTACAACAGTTCACGGGCGTTTCTATCTTCTAGCCAGTCGACTGTACAGATTACAAGGCAAACATGCAGAATATTACCGTACAGCATTGAGGTAGTTTCATGTCATTCATATTGTGACGAAGAATATGAATGAGGATTATTAAGTCGCATCTCACATCTATATCTTTTATTGCTCAGATATCTCGGCTGCATTGAGCTGAATAGCTTGAGCAGACAAGAGCAAGAGCAACACGCCTTCTTTCTCGGTCTCGCAGCGCTCCTAGGCGAGGGTGTTTATAATCTTGGAGAATTATTGGCACATCCGGTCTTGGAATCATTGAGGGGTACATCAAACAGTTGGCTTGTTGATTTGCTACAGGCATTCAATGCCGGTGACATTGTCGCTTTGGAAAGATTAAAACCACAGTGGAGCAAAGTTGCCGACCTGGCTGCACAAGAATTGAAATTGAGGCAGAAGATTTCCTTGCTATGCCTCATGGAAATGACTTTCAAACGGCAAGCCAACAATCGGTACATATGATTGAATTTTAACCGAGTTCTTCATTCATACAATCCAAAACGATCCAAGTATTGCAATTGGCTTTTTGTGAGGTTGTGTTTAAATTAGATTATTTGAGTATCAAGGCTCCTCTACGTCCTCATTATCCTTGTTGTCGTCAGAAGCGAGAAATCGCATATATTTCGCAATATACTGTTCTTAATTATTTAGATATTCCCTAATAATACTCTTCGTTCCAGACAACTGACGTTCACAGAGATTTCTCAGGAGACGCGCCTACCTCTCGGCGAAGTGGAGCTGTTGGTGATGAAAGCTCTTGCCCAGGATCTTGTACGAGGTGCTATAGATCAAGTGGCGGGTACCGTTAACATGACATGGGTACAACCACGCGTGTTAGATCGCAGCCAAATCGCAGGAATGGTGCAACGTCTCGATGGGTGGTGTAAGGATGTTAGTTCAATGGAGAAACTGCTGGAGTCCAGAGCCTCCGAAATTCTTACTCTTTGAAGAATTTCTTCAGCCATTTCTGACTTATTTGTCGTATCAGCGCAGCGCTGATTCATGTACACACATCTGCACACTACACACGTACGCAACATTCATAATTATAAAATCAATTTCTTAACGTGTCGTCGATGAATATAAAAAAAGATTATTTCTTACTGTAGATGTTTATTGATATCTTCCGTAATCCTTTTTTTCTAACTAAAAAAAGGAGCTGTGAAAATTTTTACGAATAACTACAAACAAGAAACCGAAGAGGAAGAACGAAAACTGAACGTTTTATTTATGAATGTGTATAAATGAATAGTCCATTTTCAGTTTTTGGTGCGTTTTATTTATTGCGTTCGTAGATATCGGTCATTCTAAATATTTGGTGCTGCTCTCCTTTACACAATATTAAGTACCTATTCTTAATGATAGTACTTAACTATGTCAACCCCGAGTAAAATTGACGCATTACAATAAGTACCGCGCCGACTTTGCGTTACAAAGAATCCATTCACTATTACTGCACGTTTGTAACAAACGATTTAACGTGCAAAATCGAACAGACGTAGTGTTGTTGACAATGAAGTTTCAGACAGCCGTATAACGAATATATAAAAGTTAACATACTAAAAAAAGAGGGATAAAGTAATACGCTACAGACATATTGCGGACTTTCTTATGATTTACGTAATTTTGTACACTAGGTAACAGCCTTTTCGTTTTTCTTCCTAATTTCTTCCTACTTTATCAAGTTATCGGCATTTCTCTATTGTTTATAAATATATTACGAAAATTACAAAAAAAGATTACGTATCTCGCTCTTCTTCTGTTAACATTAAGACTCAACGAATGCGCAGTTAAGACAGTAAACGGAGATTCATGCGTTTAACGTGCTTATTCTATATCACATGATTGATCTTCCATTTACTCTTGTTTACTCTGTTCGTTCATTTACTCTGCCACATCGTACTCAAGCAATAATTCCGTTCAATAAAACGCAATTACTTCCCAACAGGCGTTTAGTGAATATTTCATCCTTTCGAAATAAGCTGTGCACTTATAAAAACAGCGGAACACATTATCTCACGATGTTGGAAGAAATAATGACTGATCGTATCCTGATAAATCTCGCTGCTTGACAAAGCTTAACGATCCCATCGATTTACTGGCAAATAGGGCTACCTACTTTTATGTAGCAAAACATATAAGCTGCGTCTTCTTCTGTTCAATCTTGTGCTCTCAATCTATATCGCTAGACTTTCTCTTAAGGCTGCCATCCGATACTGGTGACTCAGAGGTAAGCATTTTCTCCTTTAAGTACATGTAGCTTTTTAATCTAGAGACAGCGTAATCCTAAAAAATTGAAGCAGATGACGTTGAAACAGAGACTGTAAGATAATGACACAGTACAGAACAGCGACCTAAATATGCAGATCTAATCGGTATACACGCACCCAATATCCAAACGGAATTTGCGAAATTTTAGCATTCACGATGCTCCAGAGCCCCCAGAATAAGTGACTAGCTAGTGAAAATATCTTCACTTCCATCATGATACGTTCCTCCTCCGCAGCTCCTTCTTTCCCCAATGTCCTCAGGTAGGCTCTTATGAAGTCGAGCTGTTAAAAAAATCCACTTTGTAAAACATTACGTAAAATAAAGAATTTAATAATCGTTAAAATGTTTCTTTCATCGACTCGTATTAAAATTAAGATAAATTTATTTGGCAACTATTCAGTAACCAAAGTAAATATTAATTATAAGATCGGCAGACATACACAGAACTTTAGCTACTAATAAATGAGATATAAACATCAAGCATCTGGAAAGGGTACACAAGGGCTAATTCATGATGCATTACACATTACTTAACGTTGATATAAATAATATAATATTACTATTATACATATGAAAAATATATGGAATGTGTATATTGCTATTATTTTTTTTTTTTTAGAAAAATAATCAGGTATTTTAATAATCGTATGATCATACGAATTATTTATACTGTATGTGCAATTAGAAGATAGATATTTCCTATTCACTTGACAATTCTAGATCCCTAACAGAAATGTAGCGTTTTATTGCTGTTAACAAGATAAACTACTTAGTGGTTTATCAATTACAGATCGCAGAATTACGCCGATTAAAATCGCGCCGATTAAAGTGCTCAAATCGAGGACGAACACGCTTTTAATCGTTACTGCAGAGAGACACGTTTGTAGAGATATGCAGATTATGAATTGTGAGGGCGTGTACAAGTACTGTGGATGAGCGGATGTGGATTTGGTGTTCCCAAGAGATGGTAGAACCGGTTCCACTCTGGTTCCACAAATGTAGCGCACCCAATCGGAATCCTTCACAATATCACATCCTGTCCATTTTTTTCATTGCAGGCATCAGCCTTGTCTTGATGGATTGCAGTCCTGTGAAACTAATATATACACACGCAGCACACGCCAAGCTGACGCCTAACTTACTGTGCAGGGACTGGCACAGTACAGAGTAACATATTTACGGCGGAAGGCTACCTCGTCACGTAATAAAAAAAAAAAAAAATTGTACTACCTTGACCAAAGCAACAGTTTGCGCACTGCGTCTCTATAGAGATATAAAATGCGCAATGTTTTTTTTTCTTTTCTCATAGACAAATCACTCCCAAATTAGATATAAACATGTAGTGAATATCTGATATAAATATGATAAATTATCATGTAATCGAACACAATAAATTCTTCCCTAACTAACAGAAAGATCTGTTTTGATAACAAGTGCTTTTAATTTTTCGCTACAATTTCCCTTATCAATTTCATTATACGTCACTTTATTGGCGACGCCTATCTATCTTTAAGTGGTATTTATTTGCGATCTTTAGATTATCAGTGCTTTAATAATTCACAAAAAAAAATTCATGAGACATGATAACACCGGATGAAACATACTGAACTTATAATCATGAGAACATCTTACCGAGATTACTTCACTTTCCAGATATTGTTTTCGATTCAAACTTACCTTTTGCTCCTTTGTGGGACCGGCGGTGAGACGTTCGCGAAAGAAAGGATAATCTGGCACCGTATAGTCGTACTGCCATTCGGCGAAATGATTAGCGATATCAAATCCTCGATAGTTGTAGGAACAATATTCAAAGTCAATAACTACTATTTCAGGCTTACGCGTATTTTCGCGTATGAGTATGTTGCCTTCTTGCATGTCGTTGTGACAGAATACAACCGGCTGTTTGTGTTGCAACACAAGCGACCTGAAAATATATTAGATTGATCGTGATCGCCTTCAGCTCGTGAGTTCAGTCGGCGGATTATCGCTACTCTCTCGCTTACTTGAACCACTTGATCTCGTGCTCCAAGTCTATACATTTTATGGCACTGACGTTGTCCGAGTACCGGACGTCCATGTCTTCGGTATTCTCGAGGATATCGGTCGCTGAGTTGAGCCATTTATTCATTGTATCCCACAACCACGTAGGCTCTTTGCTGATTGGTATCTGCATCATGTGTATCTGTCCTAGTTTCTCAGCTATCATCAGACTCAATGTTGGATCTGCTAATTCCTTGGTGAGCAAGGGCCGTGCTGGTATGTATTCTTCGATACGGCCGCCAGGAAAAACACCGTGTAATTTAGGACCTAGCTTTCTCTCAGAGAGCAAAGTGAAGATAACAGATTCTGTGATAAGCCCTTCCAAGGCTCTCTCTCCATGCACTTGTCCATACAGACGTAACAGAACTTGACGTGGTTCCCCTCGAACTGGAGTTGTTCCTTCAGGAAGCTCAACGTTGTACAGCCAATTACTTAGACCACCACTGAAAATAATTATTTAAATTTTACCATTTTAATAACGTTCTACTAGAATATTGTTGCTGTATATTATTATATCGTACACAAGACTCTCACAAACCTGACACGTTTAAGAATAATATTCTGTGCGGTTATGTGTTTCCAAACACCATATAAATAATCCCGACAGATTCGCGCTGCTGTTTCTCTCATTTCAGGATTTCTCTCGGACATCTACCCCATAAAAAAGATATTGATTACAATTAATTTATATAAATTGTCATGCAACAAAATATCCCTCTCTTTCTTAAAACAACTTTCTCACCGAGTATTAATGAATCATTTAAATAATCACGTTCACGATAACAGTATGTAATGTGACGAACGTAACAAAGGCAAGAAAAGATGCTGTGATATGCCTGTCTAAATCGGCTATATAATGAATCTTTGTTCCACTCTCTTGTTGCGATTGACGAAACGGGTGAAATCGGGTTCGTAATAATCACGAAGGTGGAGCGATATATTTTCTAAAAGAATGGATTCCGTACCAAAAGTCATACTTATATGGTGACGACCGCAACGTCATCTACAATTTAAAGGGAAAAGCATGTTGCAGCCCGACATTAAAGGGAAAAGCATGTTGCAGCCCGACATGTTGCAGCTCGACTCTCGTCACTATCCAGTGAATCTCAAACAGCATTTCGAACGTTAAATATTATTGAAATGAATTTTCGCTTCTCGTATTAACAATATCGTATGAATTGAATATAAAGTTCACTATGTAAGAGTATTATAATTTTTAAGGAAAAAATTGTCTCGCAGGAGCAAACGGACCGATAAACAGTCCCATTGTGAGTCACATTGAGAACCTTTGTGCGCACGCGATACGCCGTTCTTTGCCGCGTTTCTTACTTGATCACAAGCGTGATAAACATTTTTTGCAACGGTGAAAAACAAAGTGTTTATTGCACTTGGGCAGTCCTTGCGTTCCAACGGAAAGATAGTTCAACAAAGCTCGAGGCAAGATATCGTTGCTATTCGAAACAACAAGGTAGGTAACTCCGCATAGAAAATTATAAATATATTTTATCGGGGAATTTGCGATAAAAAAACACCCTTCCGTCTCCCTTTATATCTCGGCACAAACAAGTGCGAGATGTAAACTCGAGAACGGCAGGAATCTCAAGGAAAGAATCCAAAGGTCTCTCAAGAGAAACGTTTATCGTGAATGTCGACAAGAATAAGTGACAAACACTCGTGGCTATGAGAATGAGCTGATTAAATCTGTCCGGGGGACGTCAAGGACGTTGAGCGAGCGCCGCATTTCCTCGTTTTCCGTGAAACGATTAATGAGCATCTACTGGTGTCGCAACATGTGATAAAAAAGAAACGTCCGTTTGCACGCTCTCTCTTTTGACACGAATTTCAGACGAAATAATGGACAACGATAAGCCGGCGTTTTCACATACATACCTTGTTTTCGGCGCCCATCTCGAAAACTTTGTGAGTCTCTTTCGATGCCGTCTCGAAAGGCTGAATCGTGCAGAGTAGTCGAGCTGAGCGAAGGTCTTCTACTTCGTTGTTCGGGGGGAAGATAAGCGAAAAATGCAGCCTGCAATCGCAGTGTATTTTCCGCTGATAATTCCTCTCGGCGAGGTCTACCGAGCTACCAAACTTTTCCAACGCTGTCACGGAGCTTGGTCGGACGACAAAAAAAGTGCGCTGTTCTTCCGTTTATTCGGCGACAAAGAGAGACCGCGACCCCGTGAGTGAGCCAGGTTACGTGACGCGTCAAGCCGGAGGTGCGTGACAATAGGTAAGCGACAGTTCCGAGGATAGCAGGGAAAAAGAGAAGGGAGGAATACGTCGCGTTTGCAGTGGGAGAGACGCGCCTCTATCGTGCTCGGAATAACCGGTCGTGTTGAATCCCACTCGATTTTGTTACTCGTCGCGGAAGACGAAGAGGAGGAAATCGCCAATGAATGTTGGTATGTTTGCGTGTCGAGATTGCGCGTAATAACAGTGTGATCGCATATGTCGCGTGTATAAATCATACGTTGCGTGACAGCGTGGAATGTAGAATACGAGAGATAAGATTACGCGCGAGCAGCGAGTGTTTAATTCGCCGACATTTGGCCATATATCGATCGAAACCGCTATTCCTCCGCGCTGCGCGATGACCTTATACGTGGCGATCTCTAACGTGCTAATAGCGATAAGTAACACGCAATTACTATGAATAAATGTGAGAAAGCCTTCAAATTTACACGACCAGCCAGTAATTGCGTTCATACGAACAAAGGATGAAGAGAACAGCGCCGACGGCGGCGCGCTCTGTGAAAGACTGCTCGTATCTCCATCGCAAATGAAATTATCGATTTATAGTAAACTCGAGTACGATTACGTCGATAATCCCCATATGCAGGCGATCATGTCCTCTCTCTTTCTCTCTCTCTCTCACACAGAATACTTGATTCTAGGAATTCGATAGAGTGAGTCCCTAAAAGTCATTGGCCGAAACGATCTTCATCCAACACAGATGTCAGAAGCGTACCGCTCGAAGATCGGATGATCGAGGAGTGAAAACTATCAAGAGCTATGAGTACAAAGCATCTTGAGGAAAAATGGAACATTCTTGTACATGATATAGGTGAATCTCCTATAAAAAAGTTCTAATAGTGCGTAATATTGACGGAACTCAATATTGAGGAGATGTGTTATTTGTTTCATCCAGCCTTGGACGCTCGACACTCTCTGATGCTCCATTAGTCTGATACAGTAACAATGTGACAGATCCTGCAAATGACTTTGCACGCGACACAGGCTTCACCGACGATATTGCAATTCAGCAAGCGTCGCGTTAAGCAGTATGAGTCATGTGTGGGTGTGAAGATGAACGGTGTAAAACACAAGATTTGGTTCGTAATCCTCAGTCTTACACTGTTTACTAATATCTTATGTATTTAACTTCTGCTGAGACGATATCAATAGTAACCGTGCAATACATTTTTGTAGCATGGTCTCGGATTTCTTTTATCCAAACATGGGAGGCGTAGAGGAGCATATTTTCAATTTGTCTCAATGCCTGCTGGAGCACGGACATAAAGTGGTGATACTCACACACTCCTATGAAGACAGAGTAGGAGTAAGGTACATGACAAATGGTTTAAAAGTACGTTTCTCTGATTACTGTTCACTTCTCAGTTATCTGCAACGGATTGCTCGATGGCTCAGATCTTCTTCTCGTATCTGTTTTATTTAAGGTGTATTATATCCCTGTAAAAGTATTCTACAATCAGTGTGTACTCCCAACGATGGTGTGCTCTCTACCACTCATTAGATACATATTCATAAGAGAAGACATACAGATAATACACGGCCATTCAGCATTCTCTGCTTTAGCGCACGAGGGAATGTTGATTGGTAGATTAATGGGACTGAAAGTAAGGTTTAGTTATTTAGTGTATATATGTATATAACTTCATGTGACTCACATTGCATGCCTCAACTAACGTTATGATTTGTAGACAGTGTTCACAGATCATTCTCTTTTTGGCTTCGCTGATGCCTCTGCTATTCTGACAAACAAATTTCTCGAGATATCATTGGTTGATTGCGATCATTGCATATGCGTGTCTCACATCGGGAAGGAAAATACGGTATTGCGAGCAAAGGTGCAAGAAGAGAAAGTCTCGGTTATTCCAAATGCCGTCGATACCACATTATTCACGCCTGATATCAGTAAACGGAGCAACGATTTTAGTGAGTCTTGTAGATCTGAGAATTTCTCCGTTACATTATACTTACGAATCACTGTAGTTATCGCGATATAATTGTCTATTTCAGTTACCATAGTAATAGTATCGCGACTAGTGTACAGAAAGGGTGTCGACCTCCTAGCCCATATAATACCTGAGATTTGTTCGCGCCATAAGAATGTACAATTCTTAATCGGTGGAGACGGTCCAAAGAGATGGCTTATAGAGGAAGTGCGGGAAAGAAACTTGTTACAACACCGAGTTACCTTGCTGGGCAGCTTAGAGCACTCGCAAGTTAGACATGTCCTGAATAAGGGTCACATCTTTCTAAACACGAGTCTTACAGAAGCTTACTGTATGGCTATTGTAGAGGCGGCTTCTTGCGGGTAAATTGCGACATAGTACCTTCATCCCTCTTCTCTCGCTAAAACTTTGGAAAATTATTCACTTATATCTCTTCAATTTTCTGACGCTTTATCTTATTCTTTTACTAATATTTCTTTTTCTGTCCTGGATAATGCAAATAAATAGAACAAGCATGCATATTATTTTACAGTTTGCAGGTAGTGTCGACGAAGGTTGGTGGGATCCCAGAAGTCTTGCCAGCGGATCTAATTTATCTCGTGGAGCCCACTGTACCTGCGTTAATAGAAGGTTTGGAAACAGCCATAGCAGACTACAAAATGGGTAACGTCAGATGTCCGTTTGAAGCACACAGGAGAATAGGCTTGTTCTACAATTGGTTCAACATTACCAAACGTACCGAGATAGTGTATAATTTGGTGAAACATGAAGCCAAGAAGAATCTAGGACAGCAATTGACAAATCAGATACGAAGTGGCGTATTGGCCTACCTGCTCGTGGTATCACTGTGTTATATAATACTACAGATTTTGGAATTCCTCGTTCCGAGAAAGGTAAAATGTTTTAAAAATGTTGTGACTTTCAATGTACACATTTTCATATATCGCTAATATGCATCGTTTATATTTCAGTACATCGATATCGCGCGAGATTACAGTGAAATTCACGTTGTACCATCCAACGGGAAAGGAAAAGAAGACTAGTCAATTGCCGAAAGTCCGAACTTTTCAATTGTGTGTTCACGTATTTTATTCTGTACTCTGAAACATTCCAGAACTCGCGTCTCCCCTGCAAAACTTATTGTTACAGGTAATTAAAGTACACCTCCGCATGAAAAGAACAATCGTCGTTGCATTTACCGATGGAATTTTTAAGGAAATTATATATATATATATATATATAAAATTTCCTTATATATATATATATATATATATATATAGATGTTGTACAGGTAACGATGTATAAGTAACAAAACATGCGCAAAGTACAAATGTCATAATACTTGTTTGTAGAGTTACATACAAGTGATGTAACGTATCGTGATGATTTCATTCACGTCATCTTGCTATCGTAATTGTTATTACCTAAAACTAAACGATAGCGCGCGACGTGTCGCCTTATGTTGAACATTAGATCATTTATGAAAATAATGTAACTTGTCCATTAAATGATTTTTATTATGATACATGACATCGTATGAATCAATGCGTCTGTATAACATGTTATAACAATTCGATAACGATACTCCAACTGCAACGCCGCTCAACCCGCATACATGCAGTACATATGTTTAAGAAAGATATTACGTCACTGACATTACAAAATATCTGTGTGTATTAGAAATCGCGCTTACGTTTAAAGCAATCCGCACTGCCTTTTGAACAGTTATGTGTAGAATAGAAAGATTAATTCGTGTTCATCTAATTCTGCACGATAGTGCAATTGTCATATTTTGTTTAATTTTCCACAAGTTATATCTTCAAAGTATTTTCTTTCTTTCCCGCAAAAACCGATAAAATAATTCCAAACGCGATTTCATTACAAATCTGTCGTACTTTCATTCACAACAGTCTCGTCATTCGCATACAGAGCATAAGTACAAATTTATCTTAAAAGTCGCCTGGAAACATATATCAACATGCAAAAAAAAAGGGTAAAAAATTAAAATCAACATATAATACATACTAAAACTTCGTATCACCGTGTATGGCGCGTTCATCATTAGAGAACATTTCAATTTCGATACAGAAAAATAATTTGTAAAACAATAAGAAAGCCAGATAGAAAATATAATAATATTTATTTTATTATGACGTACGTTAGATACAATAATAGAATATTAATACAATATCAGTTATCCGTTCTTCAATCATCACTTTAATCAATTTGTTTAATCATCACGGCATTTCTGTACATTAACTTATTTATACATAAATCTTTCATATAAGGCTCTATGATCTTCCCTTGAATTAATCTTAATTAAATTCATTAAGATAAAGACGTTAATTTTAAGAGGAGATCAACGAACCTTGGTTAACAACCATTATATTACGAGCGGTCAGATCTGTCACAACATTCCACGTTTACGATCGAGCATCCGTGTCGTGCTGTTGTCAATGCATATTCAGTCCAATTAAGAAAAATGATGTAAATGTTTTTAAAAACGCTAAAATGAGGAAAAAAAATATTTGCGAGTTTCCAGCTACGACATTTACAGAGTTACGAGTAAAGTTTTACAAAAGATACTGCTTTCCTGCGCGTTTAAATTTGCATCAATTGAACCTGCCATAGATGTTTCGTACTTCAGCTTTATTGTTAGATCGACCACAGTGTACAAGAAGGCTATGCCGACGACAGTGAGATCCACACATAGGCACATGCAGTAATCAGTGTGTCAGGATTTCATGTATGCCGATATTCCGTGGAGTTAGTAATACACATTACGAATATTACCTTAAATCGCTACTGTCATTTCTACGGTATAGAACAGCAAAACCAAAGAATTTCTAATGAAGGATGCTATGCTGGAACCACTAGTTTTATCTTTAACAATGTCCTCGTAATATCAAGAAAGTACGTCAAATCGCCTTCTTCTCTCTTCCTCCCTCTTTCTCTCTTGCTGCCCGTCCGTTATGAAATGCATTTCGTACATATTGCACCCCCCCTCCCCATTCTATCTTCAGAGATGTAAGAATATTCGAATTTTCAATGCATACACAAATCATTCGTGATCTTAATTGTGTTTACTACTACCGCGTGTGCTTAAGGTTCTGCTTAGAATATCGTTACTACAAGTATTATGACGGCGTAAAGGATATTAAAAAGTGGGGAAGATTCTTACTGTGCTTGAAATGTAAATCATTTGCAAAAGTCTATTACGAGTAATAATATAAAGCAAATCTCCTCAACGCGTATTAACGACGAAGCGAAAATCCATAGGATTCACGTTGCATTAAGCACGATCAGTAAGAGAAGTACTGACGCACCATATTTAATCATTAATAATTGTGCTTGACTCAGAGAGAGAGAGACGATGCTTCCCGCAATTTTCACAAGCACACTTTAACGTTATTCTTTTTTTTTTTTCCGTTGAACACCTTTACATACACATATTGCTATTGACTGCCATGTCTCCACGTGCATGATTATTATCGGTCGGCATATTTTTCTTTTTCTTGCGTATCTTAAATGACGATGACGATGAAATGTTATAAAAGTTTTCAACCCTAATCGTCGCTTACATAGGAAAAAATGAGTCCGTCCTCTTTTTCTTCATTTTCTTTTCTCTTACGATATATTCTTCTTTTTTGAGTAATATGTACAGTGAAGCCTTTTTGTCGGTGTGTATTTCTCAGTTTTGTTCCGTAAGAAAATAACGCCACGCTCCGAAGACCATCGGCGAAGATGATCGACTCTGAGAAGGGATGAGCTCTTCTTTTACGCATTGGATCGTAAAAAGCCTTTATACGCATTAAGAGGCAGCCCACGGGCGCCTCTTAGCATGTATGATAAATAAATAACAAACCGTTTGATGAATCGAGCGTAGCATCATTTCCGCGAGGTTAAACTGGCGTGACTCAGTTCAGACGCCCTCGCCATAATCGCGATCACCTACATTGATACGGTCGGGGGCCGCGGTTACGCTGAAGCCAAGTATCCTGTTGTCCACTTTGTACATCTTTCCTTTCTTTGGTTTCTTCGATTTTCCCTGAACAAATGAGAAAGATTATTTGTTTAGTGAATATTTAACGTTACATATTCCGTGAACGATTCTGTGTTGTCAAGCCGACAGCCATGAAGGCTATTATATACCTTCACTTCTTGAAACTCCGTAGGCGCATTCGGATTGACTGCGGGCGCTGGTTTGCACAGATCGTCCGCTTGCGCCTGAGGACGTTGCGCCGATCGCCACTTGCTACGCTTCTCGAGGAACTGCTTAGCGAATTCCGTACTCTGCTTGGTATCGCCGAGGTAGACGCGAACGTACTCCTTAACTTCGTACGCCGATTCGATGTCTCGCAGGAATCCAACGAACGTAGGGACTGCAAACGGTAGAGGCATGTAAGGAAGCGAGGAAATTTGCAAAACGAATTCAGTATGCCAGTGACACGTACTATCCACAGACGCCTGTAAACCACTCAGCGCTTTATTACACCATTGCGTAAACTCATCGGTCTTGGCAGTGTTCTGTTCAAATAGCTTCTTCACTAACTCCTCTTCTCTCTTGTTCTTACTCTTGGACGCTTTGTTATTCTGCTGCTGCTGCTGGCTAGGAGCGGATTTCGTATTAACGACCTGTTTAACCGGTTGCTTCGTAGTTGTGCTCGATCTGACCGGTGTGGGATCGTCCCAGAATCCAGTAGCGCCTGAATTGTTGGACCATGCCTGGCTCGACGTGCTCGAATTTGCCCAATTCAGGCATTGCGACGCCGTGCCCCATATTCCAGCATTCTGCAGCACACTCGCAGACTCCTTTTGGCCGGCTTTCTCTTGCCTCTCTCTTTCTTGTTGCTGGAAATAATATATCGGATGTTTTATCGCCGTCGTCAATGTTCGAATTGTCGCTCATATATTTGAGAAGCAATAAGTACCTTTACCTTGGCGATACGTTCCTGCTCCTCCTGCTGAATCTGCGCGAGACTCTTCACCAGGAGAGGTTTATTGGCAGCGATAGCTTTCTCCGCCCATTTGAATTGCAACCTCTTGGACGAGTCGGCCGCCGAAGCTTCCTGAGCTGCCTCCACCGCTTTCTGTTGTGCCAACTGCTGCTGCATCAATTGCTGCAGCCGTTGCTCTTCCTGCGAAGTTCGCAGGAGTTTTCATAGATAGAGGGAAAACCCTGAGTATATATACGTAATCAAGAGAGGTATTCACCGCTTTCTTCTCTCTCTCGAGTCTCTGGATTTCGGCGAGTGATGCGTGAGCTGCAGGAGCGGGAGCACGCGGGGCCTGAGCCCAAGGTGCCTTGCTCTTTTCTTGAAGCTTACGTAACGCCTCGGCCTCTCTACGCCGTTGTTCCGCGCGGCGCGCCTGCTCTTCTGCTTCGGCCTGTCGTCGTGCCTCTGCTTCTTTTCTACGTACAAATATAAATTCCTTTGATTATTTTGCTCGTCGCGGCATTTACGCGCGCGATTCTACTGGTCCTTACCTGAGTCTTTCTTCTTCTTGCTTTTTCTGCTCTTCCTCCAATTTCTTCTTCTTCTCCTCTTCCTTCTTCTGCTTCTCCTCCTGCTTCCTAAGTTCTTCTCGCTTTCTCTTTTCCTCTTCCTGCTTCTTCTTCAAATTTTCCTCCTCCTGCTTTCTCTTCTCTTCGCGCTTCTTTTCCTCCTCCTTGCGTTTCTTTTCCTCCCTCTTCTTTTGTTCCTCCTCTTGCTTACGTTTCTCCTCTTCTTTTCGTTTCTTTTCCTCCTCCTTTCTCTTTCTTTCCTCGTCTTTACGTTTCGCTTCCTCCACTTGTCTAGCTTGTTCCTCTTGCTTTCTCTTGGCACTCTCCTCTTCCGCCTGACGCTGCAGTTCCTCTTGCTTTCTCAGCTCCTCTTTTTTCCTATCCTCCTGTAACTTAAGATTTTGTTCTTCCTAAAGTAGAAGAACGACACAGTGATTATTCCGAGACTGCTCGAAAAGTGACGATGAAAGGTGATTTACCAGTATCTGTTGCTCCGTTTTTATTTCTTTAGCATGCAGGTCCCACAAAGAACTAGGTAACTGACCAGGTGGCATTGCCGGAATGGGTCCAACCTGCAAGATGGGATATTAATACAAGTAAACAAAATGCACCATATTTGACGATAAAAATACGCACATGCCTCATTTTACATAAATATGGTTGATACGATGTAACACACCTGCGCTAGCCAATTCTGTGCGTTAAACTGAGGAGCCATTTGCGGTGGTGGTTGCGGCCATACGGTGTCCATATGAGACGTTTGCGGATGACCGTTCGCGTTGACATTGAGCTGGCGTAACAGAGATTTGATCGGATTATCCTCCTGCGCTGGCGCAGGAGTTTGAGCGATGTTCGATTGTTGAACAGTAGGCAAATTCTGTATGCCGCCCATTTGTTGAATCAATTGTTGTATGGGGTCCACCGTAGCCGGTGCGGTTGTATGCGGATTTGTCGGCAAATGAGTCTCCGGTTGTGCCTTTGCCTGCAATATCGCTACGTTAAATAAATGACGACGTACCGAAGAAGCAGTCGACGGAAACGTTGAGAGCAACACAATGCCGACACGTTACCTGCTGCATTTGAGTGAACAGTTGCATGACAGGATTGGTCGCCGCTTGAGACGCGAGGTGAGGCACAAACGGATTTGTCGTGATCGGTACTTCCGGGAAATCCGAGTCCTGTATAACGTATTGCAAAATCAATTGATTCTGCTCGACGGGGCTCAGCGTCGCCCAGTGTTCCGATTGCGACAACTTCGCTATCGCCGATGTCTTCATCTGCCTCAGCAATAGCTGGTTCTGCAACAACTGCATCTGCTGATACTGTAGCAGCAGCAACGGATCCTCTATTCCCGTCTTCGACAAAGCACCAGCAGCAGCAGCCATTCCAGCCGGCACAGTGCTGGGAACAGGCGGTATCACCTGCTCTGCTAACTGTACGCAGAGAGAGAGAGAGAGAGAGAGATGTTTCATTTCACCGATTTTCATACGTATAAAAGAGTGATCGCCATACCTTTAGCGGAGGTATCGACGGCCCGGGCGTGAAAGGCACTCTACCGCACATTTTGATGAGATCACCGAGCGTGTAGTACCTCTCGTCGCATGTTCTTCTCACCAACAATCCCGCGGTAAAGTAACCAGCTTTGCACCATTCGGCCATTTCGCTAGCTAAAAATGGTCCCTGAACTTCGCCCTGTGGATCACGGTAAAACCATTTTTCCTGGCTGTCTGTAGCGGAGACTGCGGGAGGTTGGCTACCGATTGCGGGCGGTACGCTAGCGCTCTTCTCTTTGTGGCTTTCCTCGTCCATCAACTTAGCCACCAGAGCATCGGCCTCCTCCTTCATTCTATCCAGATCGTCCTCCACTCTCTGCCTGACATTAGAGTTCCCCGTGTTGTGTACCACGGCCTTGGCCGGCTCCGTGTGCAGAACCTGTCGATTGGCACTTATCGGCTCCGTTTTCACATCCGCCTGCGAGTTCTCCTTCTTGTGAGCTTCGGTCGGAGACTTGCTAGGTCCCGGATTCGACTTCTCGCTCTCAACTTTATCCGTGGGTCCGACAGTCTTCTTCTGCAAGAGATCCGAGGAAGTCGTTAAGGATGTCTTCGCGGGAATACCTTCCGTCGACAACACAACGGCTGGTTTAACCGGCGAGTTACACCTCCTCTCCTTCCCGGCAGGATCGTCCTTGTCCTCGAGCGGGTGCAAAGTTTTTGGTCGTTCCTTGCTTGCTAACGTACCGGCCGTATTGTTTGTATGGCGATTCAACGATTGGACAGAACCCGTGACGAAAGCTAATGGCTTGTTACTAGACTTCACTATGTTAGAAGCACTGCCTTCCGACACACGCCGAGTTCTGCCATGTTGGGAAGCACCTGCCACACCGTCGTCGTCATCATCTGAATACATGCCGCCACCGTGAAACGCGCCCGAAGCATCGAAACTGCCGCCACTCTCGCTCGGATTCTCCGTCGCCCTGAAATATTCGTAACGTAGTAACGATTAGCGGAAACGATGATCGATCGCTCACCATTCAGGCAGATTGTCATGGTTATCGTGATGATTCGATTCCCAAGTACGAGCGGTGCGAGATGGTGCATGGTGAGCCGAGTCATGGGAAGATCTGTGGTTTCCACGATGTTCCCATCTTGTCGGCACGCTTCTGCTTTCATCTCCGTCGCCCTCGTTTCGATCCAGCCTGTCCCTGTCCATGCTGCCACCTTCGCGCCAACTGTTTCTTCCTGAGGTAAAAACGTTCTTTTCTTATATAACTGTCAGCGCAGAAGGAACATATAGAATAATATTTACCCCACTTGCGCCAGCCGTCTTCGTCCTCTCCGCGATGACGTCGCCAGTTACCCTCCATGAGAGAGCTACCGCTAGTTCCGCGACTGAGTTCTTTTCGAGGACTACTTGAGCCGTTCCATTCTCCCGGATCCGAAGCACCGTTTCTTTCTGACCAACCACGTTCGCTCTGAGATCTATCGAACGGCCTATTTCTCCCCTGCAAATAATACTTATGACATATAAAAGATTAAACAATGAGATTTCTGCCCAGAAGGCTTCGCACCTGGAATGATTGGCCCTCGATTCGTATCCCATCGCCGGAGTCGTCGAAACCAACTCCACGTGAATAGTGAGAGGAATACATGTTTCCTCTTCCACTTCTACCACGTCCTCCGCGATCCACGCTACTACCTCTTCCCCGGCCACCGATATTGGCTATTCCTCCGTTCCACATACGCTGCAAAAATACACGCGAGCATTCAGTGGTATTGTGAATATAAAATTTATCCTAAGATGATCCGTTTCAACATAAATGTTTTATTTGCGGAAATGATCCGTTCGTATAATGCGTTTCTTAAAATCATTCTCAATTTCATATCTTAGTCAATCGTATTACCGATTATGTAAAGGAAAAGAGGAGAAACCGATGCGTGAAATTAAGAACCGGCACAAGGGCTCCAGTGTTATATTTTTAGAACAAGTTGATGACATAGTTCTCAATATAGGACAGAACAATAGCTTAACGGCATAATAGTTCCCTTGTCTTCATTATCATGAGTGAATAAAATAAAGCCGCTACCTTGTGAAAGTATTCAACCATAATATAGACACATCATCGAACAAATATACCTATTGTCCTTAAGAAAGACCGTTAAATTGACGATTGAAAATTGAAAATAGTTACACATATCATCGTTAGGTACTGCGGGAATAAATGTATAACTATGGAAAAAAAAAAAACAAGTACCTATAAACATTATTTTACATCATATTTTCTTCTCCCTCCTCTACGTATATTTATTAACGTAACGTTAAGAAAAGTTGTGTTGAAAGTGGAAAAATAAATTTAATGTGGATTAATACATTCGGGATTAAGGCTTAGATGTATAGTTACCGCTTCATCCTCCGTCATCTGTATAAGAGCTAACGGAAGTTGAGCTTTCTCCACATACAGTCCTGAATAAGTTGGCAATGTCTCAGGAGGTTTATGATTGCGATCGTATAGAGCCAACATCTCTTCGCGACCGTATCTATACTCTGCCAGTTGATACCGAGGAGTACTCAAAGTTGTGGTCCCTCCACCACCTCCACCCGTATTGCAACTGTCACCTGACATGTTGCGCAACCTGTATATCAGATTGTTCGATAAAATGTCTCTTTCTCAGATTTTAAATATCCAAACTAATTCTAGTTTCTATTTATATTACACACCATTCTGGACCAAATTTCATGGAATCCGTCATGATGCACTATCTGCTGAAAAGATAACATCAATCGTTTAACATGACATGGTCGTAGATAAGCTATGCTAGGAAGATAAATATTAAGGGAATCCACAAAGATGTTACATATTGTGCGATATAAATGCTCCAAGCTCGTTCGTCTCTACCAGACATTAGACAGTATGTTACGGGAGAGAAATTTTCCAAAGGTAAACGCTTGAAAAACGAAGCCGAAATCAACGGTGCGTGGGAAATGAGGTAACAGTAACACGATTTCCTGCAAAGAATCGATAATAGATAGGAAGATCTCCATTGTACAGTGAAGAAAGACCCGTCATCTGTTATATTCGAATACAGAGAGACGCGGATAGAAAACATCGCAGCGACGAAAGAATGCCGATATCGCGGACGATATCCGTACCTGTTGCTCGAAGGGAATATCGCGCGATCGGCGATTATGATTTTCGGTGAACAAACACGCGAGGCACGTGAGGGGAAACGCTGCAGAAGTGACGGACGAAGGAAGGTGGTGCTACAACAGACAGTAGCCTCGTTAATTATACGCAGCTGGGAGAGGAAGAGATCCGGGGGAATTCCGAAGACGAACGATCGCGAGGTGGTGCCGCATTGTCGCGTGAGACAGCACGCGCTCGCGACATATTCGCGCGAGCGGAGCAGTCTCTCTCTCTCTCTCTCCGCGCGAGGCCAAGGTGGCAACATTAACCAAACTTTTTTTGGTGACGAACGTCAGAGCATATACGCTCGTTCGGTGGGCCGCGATCGGGACTTGTGGTTGCGCAAGAACGATCGCCGAGCGCATCCAACGCGGCCGTCGCGCCGAGATCAGTAGCGAACGAACAATCGAGAAAAATACCTTTACTCTTCGAAATTACTGAGGACAGCGATACAACACACCAATATGGCTGATGGTTTTTTTTTGGAATGGAGCGCATGCGAGAGTTATCGTGTCGGTGGTATGCCTGGACGGCCAGACGCGGAAAATCACTAGGTGGTAACGTGCGCCACATCAGCTGAAGAGGAGTGAGAAAACCGGTTCTCTACGTGCGCTTTTGATTGACGCGCGAGATCCGCCGCTCGGCCGGTACTTGTAATCAGAAATCTCATATTTGAGATCGCCTCGGCTTCGTCTTCACGGCCGGTAAAACAATCCGTACCATCCTGCGGATCAAGATTTTATCGTAATGCGTTCGGCCCAGACGCGTGGTTATTCGTGACGTCGAGTGTACTTTTCTATGTAAAACCTATCTTCTTTTCTCTCTCTCTCTGAAAATCTCCACTTTTTGCCTCAAAGCTATTTTTCGCTATTCGATTTTGTGACAAAAAGAGTAAGAACGCTCCTCGAATCAACACCGTCATCGATATGTTTATTAAATAGTCACAGCTGGACCACAGAGCTACCAACTTAAGTCTTCTTGTTGAGCACACTGAAAATACATAGGTTTGTTCCTTTTAACTACACGTAGCAACGTCCATTTGACACTTCAAAGCACTTTAACCACCAATGACATAACTCTTCCCGTGTAAAAATAGCCTTTTCGAAGCCTATACAAACAGACTATGATGATCGCCATCTAATGTTTTCACTAATTGTCAGTTCACTGGTCTATCAAGTTTACAAGCAGAAGGATGAATTCGTGTGAAATATTTTTGACAAGGTTTAGAGGAGCCTTGTCTACTGGAAACTGTGAAGCCTTGACGAACATTTTGGAAAAGGATGCCAAGGAACAACTCCAAATCGTTTCAACCGAATATCTTGGTAAAATACTGAAAAATGTTTAAATAGCTACATTAACTTAAGTGAAGCACGTTTGTCACTTCAGAAATTGTGACACACATATGACTGTTACAATAAAAAGTAGAAAGTATATAAATTCGTTAAGTTTATAAATCAGAATTTTGAGTAATTTTTATTATGGAACATCTTTCTTTCAATTGTGCTACAATTTAGCTATATTTTATATACAGCGGATGATGAGTGGATTAAGAATATAACTATATATGTATTGTAAAGATATTTAAGGTTTATTCTATGCATCAAGGTTTTGCAATTTCTAATAAACAAGGCTACTCTATATAAATTTTATTAAAAGAATTTGGCACAAATTTTTATCTTTTTGTTTCTGAGCTTGAAAGAATATTATGTATATTTATTTTTGTAACTGCCATATGTATATTCATAATTTCTTTCGTCAAATTATACAATGACATCTATATATGATTATAATCTGTGTGTTTCTAGAATTTCTGGTGGATGGCATACTTGGAAAAGATAGTTTATTATGTTTTCTTGACTCAGCATTTAACAATCCAGATTTTGTCTCAAGAAAAGATTCTGATAATGTATTTATTAAAAGTTTTCAGTTCCTTGGTTTACTCATTGAAAATTTTTACCAGGTCTCATGTTTTAAACAATATATTTGTCAAATTAAGGTACTATAAAATATTATTTACATACAATACAATAAATATCAGTAGAATATAAATGTAACTTGATAAGATTATATAATTTATCTTATCTATATAAAATTAAATTAAAAGTTAAGCTTGATAACATTTTTCGTAATTGAAAAATTCCTTAAAATATTTTTAAAAAAGGGATTGTTTTTTTAAGAATAAATCCTAGAATTTTTACAAATAAAACTTTGTTCTGTTCTTGATGAACAGTGATTAATATATGTTATAATATTTTATAGGATATTTGTTATATGGTGCTGTGTAAAAAGTGTAATTTCTACATCCAGAAAGTTGCTTGTCATACCTTTATAAAATTGATAGAACGATTTAGTAATCAGGATTTAAAGCTAGATAGAATATTAAAGCAATTTGTACTACATGGATTTCGTGTAAATACCATAAAGGGTTAGTATAAACATAATAATTTAATTAAAATCATGAATGCTGGCATTCATTACAAACATTTTTTATTGCAGAAAGAAGACTTATATACTGTGTGCTTGGTAAAATAATTAAACACAATGAAAGCGTTCTTTTATCACGGGTATATGTGGATGCAATTTTCAAGCGTTTGCGTGCTGATGCATTGGAAGAGGTAAGGTGAATAATAACAATATTGAGAAATGCATTTTATTAATAGGTATGGAGAGAATATTGCGATACAATCTTGTGTTTGTGATATAACCAGGATCTTCAAATTTAAATTTGATACCTTTTTAAATTTGAGACTTGTATCTTCGAAAAGATTTTATTTGCAACTTATTGTCTCATGTACCATTATTGTTTTCACAAGGTTATTATATACATATTACATACATAATATCACGTAACTATGTACAGGACATCTTGAATGTGTCATATATAAATTTGTAAATTAGTCTCTAATTAACTCATCATTTATCTCGAATAGACGAGCTGCATAATAATTGTACCCGTGTAATTTTACTTGCAGTTTGTTCCTGGTGGTTTGGCGCAACCAAGTAATAGCTTCCACATGTACTTCAACGCTATTTCGGATATGTTAGATAATGCTGAGCCACCGTACGAAATAAAAGATAAATTTTTCCAAGACTCATATGGATGGATAAAATCTGTTAGCAACTTGAACAACATAATTGTGTTAAAATCAGCGATCGAGCTTCTAGATCGTCATATGAAATGTTTCCGAAGCTTACTATATCCTGATTATCAGTATTGGCACAGATTTCTTCGACGTTTATCATGCGAGAAAGCTACTTCGGATCGTGGACAGCACACGCTGAAAACATTTTACAGATTTATTGGAGAGATTCTCGAGGAACAAAGCAGAGAAGAAAGCGAAAATGTGTTACTGGTGAGCAAGATCAATATGAAACTGTGTAGCAACAATGATCTGGGGTGCTATTTCGTAATCGTCTACCGACAACTATCGGATTGGTATGTGTCGTTACGCAGCTTTTTTGCCATGAGTTATATCGGCGTACTCTCCAGCCGACAGTTGTCGATGGATGGTTACGGAATATGGCTTTCTATCTTTCATAGCTTGAATAAAGCTTTTACGCTCACACAATACGTTAAAAAATATTCTTTCCGTTAAAAATGTACTGTGCATCTATTCTACTGAGATATTTTTGCTTTTAGTATTTTCTGGACAAGTTTTACGAGGTATTCGCAACTGCTAATTTGGACTTAATCACGTTGCGGCTAACCATCTTCGGATACAGTCGGATAGTTGCAGCATGCAAAACGCATCTACCCGAATACCACGTCAGGAATATGTATTCGACTATTACCAACTGTGCTCTCCCTCTTTGTTTCAGGTAGCGATAAGAATATTTTAAATATATATTCCTTGTATTACAACTGCAATTACAATTCTACAATAATCTATAATTCCTGTAATTTCACGTCGAACTTGCTCTTTGAGATCGAAGGAGTAAAATCAGGAATAATCATTTGAATCTTTTCTTCCCAAGTGAGCGGAGCAATTCGGCGAACGTAGAGAACGTATGTTGCTATCAGGAGGCGCTTTCTAAAATGCTGTGTCACGTGTCCGACGTTACAACCGAAAAAATAAACGTCCTCATAAAACTCAGTACATACACGATCAAAAGATTTCCCGACTTGGAGGTATCCAGCAACGCGCTCGCCATTTCGTCATTAATCAGCGTTATCTGCAATCTCGCGTCCACTGACAGAAATTTGCTACAACGGTATCTCGATAGTACGAGTAAGTAAATTTAATTTTGACAAAAAGAGATTGAATTGATCGTATAAAATGTCCTGTATAACGTTAAATCTTTTCTATCAAATCATCATTGTTATCACGTTATTTCTCATCGCTGTTTCAGTTTACGACGGAGTCGCATGGAGTTGTTCACACACGTTGGCCCTCGATGCGGAGCTACAGCGGGAACTGTGGAATCTGCAGCGGCCGCCGATATCCTACAAGAACTACCTGTCGTTGTGGACGCGGTTGCTGAACGTCGAGAAGTACGAGCGCTATTCTACCGTGCAGCTGGTAGCGGAAACCATGACGAACGTGTGTGCGACGCTGATCAGCTGGCTAGACATACGCGTGAAGCAGCAGTATGAGGACACCGCGCTGTCCGACGTGGCGTTCACGCAGAGCGCTGTGAATCAGACGGACTTCCGTGTCTTCATGAACCTCGTGGACCTCTACGTCGACGTGATGGACGCGTCGGCCGCGTCCCTCTACACCGACGTCATACCTCATTTTCTGCGCGAGATCGTCAGACTGTCGTACAAGTATCCGCTGATATCCGGCTTCTACAAGCTGGCGCGGGTCGCTCTGAAGATCTTCGACCGCACCACCGAGAAGGAGGAGAGCGAGATTAAGCTGGTGGTATCCAGCTACTTGGCGAACACCCTCGAGCTGCTTCCCACGTTCTCCAATGAGCTACTGATCGCGTGCCTCTACCTCGTTCTGGATGCGCCCGGGATCTCCTACGTCGTGCCATCCGCGCGTCTGATTCCGGCTTTCAGAATCGCCTTTACCATGGGTCTGAGCGATCTGGAACTCGCGTACTGCGCGCTCGCCGCTCTGAAAGTCTGGACAGGTAACCGACGGTCGCGGGAAGACGAACGTACGAACGAGTCCCTGCTCGAAATCGTGCCCCACCTGGAGTCGTACTTGCGCAGCACGGAGAGCGCCGTCGAGATATCGCAGGAGCTAACAACGACGAAGAAGGCGAGACTGAAGCGGATAGGCCTGATCGACACCGAGTGCACATTGCGCAACTTCCAACGGCAAATACTACTGTTCCTCGGCTCACTCGATTACGACGTACTGTCCAGCTTCTTGCACGAGCGCTCGCTCAACACCGGCACGTCCTGGGACCGAAAGGATCTGCTCAGGTGAGAATAGAAAATTAGGGTTAGTCAGTTAAAACTAAAGTTAAAAAGATCGAATAATTTGAAACGAATTATCCACCTTGTATTATTCATTGATAACGTGACGTTATTTTGCTTCTTAGGTATGTCTTATTGCTGCCGGATGCGCGTCTGACGCTCCACTTTGACCGGATGCTGCCGCGCGTGATCACGCTGGCGCGCGGCTCAAGCGACAGACGCACCAGAATCGCCGCGTGCGAAGTGTTGCATTCGATGGTCACATTAGTGATCGGTTCGACGGTGCGACGCCTGTCTGACCTGGAAGACTCGATCGTAACATTATACGCGCCGTTGTGTCCGGCTCTGCTCGCGCTCGGTTGCGACACCGACGAGGTGGTACGGGATCTCTTCCGACCATTCACGCTGCAGCTGATGCACTGGCTGAGCTCGCGAATCATGTTGCTATCGTCTGTGACGTCGCTCGTGCTCGACTGCCTCTTCGATAGCCTGTGCGATGATGCGAATTCGTCGTTGCGCGAGTTCGCCGGCTTATGCCTGGCCGAATTCACGTCCTGGTCCATCAAACAGGCGTCGCACGAACGAGACATGCAGTCGAACGTGCAGCAGGTCGTACGCAAGATCAATCACTTCGCTCTACATCCGTCTGCGCGCAAACGCGTGGCTGCCGCTGTGGCGTTCAATCATCTGTACGTGATCCTGCGCGAGGACGAAGATATAGTGTCAACCTACTGGCTGGAGATGTTCTACTGTTTCATTCGCAGCATGGACGGATGCGAGAACCCATCGATCACGAAAGCGCTCAACCACATTGAGAAGGTGAGTGAATGAGCCACGACTTCATCTCGATCATCCTTTCCTCTGTGTCACATTGAACAAATATTTATAAATATTTCATTAAATATATATATATATATTTCAAATTAAAAAAAAAAAAGGTAATGGGAATTAAGGCAGACGTCCTGAACGTGGCCGCCCGGGACAGGAGGAAACCGCACGATTTCGACGATGCGACATTGACACACGCTCTCTACTGGCTGCTGTCGCAATGCGGCGTCCTCGACGAACATTGCCGAGCCACGTGTAAGGAGCTGTATGTTAACATCTCGCAATACACAGTCGATGGGTCCGCGCAGGAGGTGACGCGGACTTTCGTCGAGACTTACAAGATGGACCGATTGAACAACATAATTCTGAGTGGTCTGAAGCCAAACGAGGAGGATATTTCGACCATTCACATAAAAAATCTGTTGAAGGCTTTGGACTACTACACGTGGTTGATAGAGAAACAGCTGCTGCCGATAGAAAATCTTTTTCCGGTACACACGCAGGAGCACGCAATCTTCGCTTGCATTCGTCAATTTTCTCGTCAGTTCCTGCAAACAGTCAGAATCGCAGCGACGACGAAGTTCAGAGAGTTCGACGAGCTACAAACGCTGCAGTGCAAAACTGTGATGGCCACGTTGAATTTCGCACAAGTGCTGCTAAACGTCAACGACGTAAGTTAACTTAATAAGTTATTTAAGCGAGTATTAGTTGTGCAACGTCGATTGAGAAAACTAATAATGCAGCTAACGCCTCTATTTCCTTTGTTCTTCTCAGATCGTCGATGTTCTGCCGGAATCGCTGTGGAACGAGTCGTTGTTCGCATTGACGATTGAGTGCGTGATGCATCCGGTCGGCTTTGACGTCAAGAACATCCAAATAACGGACGAATTACCGCATGTCTTGGAGACTTTGTTAAATGCCATGAGCTCACGGTTCAACGACATTTTAGCGCACAACTTCAGGAGGTGTCTGTCGAATGTCGTTCGGGAGTGCGTTCCGCCGCTTTTGAATTTACACTACCTAGTACTGAGGGACTCTTACGACGAACAGATCCGGCATGTTAACGGACTGATGATTCTCGAGCGATGTAATTGGCTCGACCGAACGATTCCGGTAAAGTATAATAATAAATTAACAAATTGTACATGTACAGAGTAGCTTGTAATTAACTTTGACCTGTGCAACAAAATTGGAGTTAAAATTGCATTTTCTGAATTAAATCACTTCTATCGAATAAATAATGGAATCATTTTATGATATTGCGAAGCTGATTTCTATACACATCTTCACGCTAAACGTTAATCCCCATCGTAAATATACAGGAGATAAGTGCTTTCGCAAATCGCACGGACACGATCGAACAGATTTTCAACTTTCTGGTGAGCGAAAACAGAGAGTTGATTTGCAGCGATTTGAGCGCGCAGATGTTCGAATATCTGCGAGCTCTGATGAAATTGCAACTTCTGCGACACGAGGTACGAATTAATTAATCGACTTGTGTAATTATTTAACTTATCGCTCATAACTTATCGACGTTACGTAATGACGATTGTCTCTTTCCTTCAGGCGTCGACGATCGAGATATTAGTGAGGCTGATGTCAAACGACACTTTGATAATCGGCGCAGACCTCGCGAAAATCACGCACGGCGAGTACTTTCTGAACAGGTTCAGCAACGTGATATTCACGTACGTGTTGACGAACGCGGACGATGTTACGTTCGTCCTCGACAAGCTGTCGAGCGACAGTCCCGCGTTCCTGCTGAAATGGACCGAGGATATGCTGCTGCATCTGAAACGACACAGGCGCGCGCTGCGGGAACACGTGAACGCCACGGTGGACGTGATTCTCCGGCGATTCGCGTGTCTGAAGAGCGCCACGGCCGGCAGCCACACGGAGAGACTGATCAGTATTTACAGTATCGCAGTGCGTCTCGTGCCCGAGCCGACGGAGATCAAGCGGAATCCCTCATACAGCGAGCTGCGCAATTGGATAGTACAGCAGGTGGTCGAGAGCTGTGACATCGAGTACAAGACGCAGATCTTGCGGAACTTTCTCGTGTGCCTGACGGACGCGACCGACCGCTTGGAAGACAAGATCTACCTAATGTACCTGTACACGCTGAAGGACGACCGGGAGTCTCTGTGCCCGCAGCTCTCAAACGACATGACGGGGAACGCCATGAAGGTGGTCAACTGCTTCGAGACGCTGCTCACGCTGCTCTCCGTCACCTGTTCGGTCGTCGTGCTCGACTACCTGATTAATTTCGCCGCCGGCGCCGGCAAATCCCTCTTCAGCGACAAGCTGAAGGAGCATCTGCGCGAGTACTACCGCCGGGAGACGCCCAACGCCGCGGAGCGCGTACTCTGCTCCCTGGAAATGACGTATCGGAGGTTCATCCAGAACGTGAACGTGCAGGAGAGACTCGACGTTCTGCGAGAGTTCCTCTTACCGGCCTTCGATTGTTGCGACACGCCCACGATCGAGCGCTTCTTCGAGCGTAACATCCGCGAGCTGCGCGCGATCAGCCACAAAGACATCAGCAACGCGGACGTTCTGCTCGTGTCGAAGATCGGCTGCTACCAGCTGCTGGCGATCATGTGCACCCGGCTGGAGGAGAGCAAGTTGATCGACGCGGACGGCGCGATCGTGCAGAAATCCGGTCTCGATAACGTCCAGACCGGCCGGGAACTTCTTCAGAGTCTGTTGACGGACGCGATGACAGTGCGGGAGCTGAAAATCGTTTCGGCGTGTCGCGAGAACGTGCGTCTGCTGCACTGCTCCGCGTACAATTTCAGCCTGGCGGTGGTGAGTCTGAAGGAGGAGGTGAAATACTACAACCTGGCGTTCGGCGAAAATCACCAGCGTAATTCTTTCATCTGGAGGAACATCATCGACTGCGACAAACATTACCATCTCAGCCAGACTTTCGACAAGTATCCGAAGAACCGTGAGACCACCGTCAACATCAGGTCACCCGCCATTGACGATGGCCGGACGGGAGAAACGAGCAGCCGACGTGGATACTCGCACGTTCACAGTTACGATCTGTCGTCCTGCTCCCTGAGCGAGGATATCAACGCCTACGACTTCAATAAATGCGCCTTGCTACCGAGTTCGGTTAGGGGTTTCAAGTGGGAACGGAGCACGATGAACGTGGTGCTGGAGAGCGACGATTTCAACGAGCACGAGTGCATGCCGAGCATCTGCGGCATACTGCGACGGTTCAGCGGCCTTCCGAAAGTTTCCGAGATGGAGTTAGCAGAGCCCAAGTGGCTCAAGTCCTTCGTTTCGAGCATGCAGAAGGACGTTCCTCGCAATATCCGACTCTTCATGATGAAGATCGTCTGTAACCTGGCCGACACCGCGTTGAAACCGTACGCCAAGTTCATGCTGTCGGGGATCGCGCAGGCGGTCGCTGATTACTTGAGAACGGACGATCTCAATTACATCGTCACCGACGTTCTAGAGGTATTGACGGCTTGGCGGGACGGCGTCACAGACGACGAGATCACGGACAGCGGGAAAATTCGGAATCTGTTCAACGCGCTCGTCGGCAAGGTACTCAGACGACGAACGAGCAACAAGCGCGTGTACAACTACAATCTCGGGCTGATCCATACGATGGCGAAGAAGTGGCGCGGTTGCTTGACGGAATCGATCGCCTGCCTAGTCGGGAAGATGGGCTCCGCACAGGAAGCCGCGATAGATCTCATTGTAAGATTGCTCCGCGACGACGACGAAATGGCGCGCGAGATCATCGACGAGTATCTGACAGAGGACATTGTTGATCTTCTGCTGAGACCATTGCGCGACTGGAACGCAGCCGAGGAGGATGTACTACGATGCTGCGAATGTCTCGGATGGCACCTGAGATTGCAGCGGGTAAGGTGATCGTTAAAATATTGGACAATTTATAGAATTTTTCCAACGCGTTATGTCCTCCCACAATAATAAAAAAATAATCCGTTGCTGCAACAACCGCGCGATTTGGCCTTCGTGGTTAGTCAAAATTTTAGGAATGTTGAAAACTTTGTAAAAGACGGTGGGTAAAATAAAGCAATTTTGGCTTAAAAAATGTAAATTTTATCCACTTTGACTTCGAGTAACATTATTCGTTCGTTTAATCTGACACTCGTCGCAAAAGGACACCGCGAGGAGAGAGAACGTGAAACAAAGGATCTTCGATATCCTCAGCTCGCCGCCGAGGACCACGCAACGGTCGATTTACACCGAGAAACAGTTGAAGCGCATCGTCGTCCTGTGTAGAACATATCCCGACCTGGCCGTGGACTACATCACCGTCGTGATCGATATCACGTCCGCGGAAAAAAATCGGGCCTACTGTCTGGAGGTATTCGCGATGTCGATACCGCAGCTCCGCAACGCGGCAAGCATCGTGAGCAACCTGCATCGCGTAGAGCTGCAGAGCGTGCTGGCGAACCGAGAGTCGTTTTGCGAGACGATAGCGCTACGAATCGTCCGCGAGTCAGTCGACACGGCGATCTCGCCCGCGGACCTGCTGCCCTACGTGAAACTGGTGATTCCGTATATCGAGGATAATTCTATGGAACACCGAGGGCTGGCCTACGACGTGCTCATGAGCGTCTACAAGAAGTACTCCGCGGACTCGGATGACGAGAGCGCGACGACTCTGCGGTCGGAGAGCACGCGGAACCTGCTGGCCGCGTTGCTGGATCCTTCGCAGGAATTGCAGGCGCGCGTGCTGCGCTTTTGGACGGAGGAGACTGATTTGGGGACGGATCGCTCCAAGGAACGACTGATCGCCGTGCTGGATCTCAGGACGAAGACGAATGCGCGTATGAGCCTCAAAGAGGAGGACGCGTACACGCTGCTCGTGCCACTGCTGATGCTGCAGTTAGCCAGCCTGTCCAGGGACTACACCGAGAAGGTGTTCGATGTTCCCCTGCACAATTGCACCTACGAGGACTACAGGATCGCTGTGCGCTGGCGCAGGCCGAACCTCAGCCTTGCCACGCCGATGTTCGTCAACTCGCTCGCCTCGCAGATGAGCTGCACCCTGAGCGTCGACAACAATTACGGAACTTACGATCCGTCTCATGAAGCTCTGAGACTTCGCGCCACGCAGGATCTGCAGTTCGAACCGACTATGATCGACGACGATGAAGCTGCAAACATGGACGATAACTCGTTACTCAATGACACATTCGATCGGCCAACGACATCTTCGAGACAGTCGCGGCCGACTTCGACCGTCAGGAGATTCCCGAGATTTCTGAAGTCGCCGGACGTCGGGGAAAAGATTCGCAATCAGCACATACAGAAGAACTTGGAATGGCAAGAGATGATCAAGCAGGAGAACATCAAGCAGAGAAACAGCGCGAGTCTAACCAGGTGAGAGGCTGTTTCAGATCTGAAAGCATGCGGAGGAATAATATAAAATGTAATGATAATTGAAATAATAGTAAAAATAAAAATATTAACAAAAGGAATAACGATAAAAGTAATATTTATAATTGAAATGCTATTTCGGAATATGATCATAATATAATAAGATATTGAAGTCTTTCTTCTTCTTTTTTATTTCAGGGATTACAGGATCGGAGATTTCCCCGACATCCAGATACCTCACTCGAGTCTGATTAAGCCGCTTCAACAGCTGATCAAATTGGACGGATTAATTCGCAAAGACGTCGCTGTGTTCTTGTTCTGCTCCTTGATCGAAGAAACCGTGGACAAGGAAAATTCCGATAATTTCCATCGAAGCGTTGTCACAAGTCTGAAGCGAATCTTACACGATGGCGATAAGGACAGCGCTTTCAACGCCGTGATTTTGGAGACGTTGCTGAAATTGAACGTCACCGATTTCGACTCGTGCGACATAGTAAGAGTCTCTAAGAGGAACGGCTTGAATGCTCTCGGTGTTCTTCTCCTGGAACGCAGTTTACGGCCTGACGCGAGCTATCTCGTTGACTTGTCGCCCCCCTCAGAAAAGAAGATGAAAAGAAGAAACGAGGATGACACAGACGACAACGATCGGGCGAGAATTGATAAGTGGGCGCAGTTGGCGTCTCTCTACAAATCACTCGACGACGTCGACTCCGTCTTAAGTATCTTTCGTGAGCAATCCTATGACAAGAACGTACAGGTAAATCTCTCCTAAAAACCTTTCATTCAGCTCGTAGTAATCAATGTTAAAATATGATGATTTAACTTATCCAATTCATTGAATATTAATTATTATAATTTCTGTATATTGTGGGAAAAAAAATTCAATAGCCATTCCTACGGCTCACGGTTATAGAAGTCTTTCAGGATTTGTGTTTCTCAAAATATAATATATGTTATATTAACTACGTTGATTAACTAATACATTAATACGTTAATGAGGAGATGAGATTGAACTCAGAGAAATTGTTTCTCTCTATAATTGAAGTAATATATGGAACTGTATTCTGACCGTTTCATTTTTCAGGAAGCGACTGTCGCGAATGCGAGTGGCGACTGGTCGCGCGCGAGGAAGGCGTTCGAAAGGGCTTACGAGTCGACGAAGGTTGTACCGTCGTTGCACGAGTACTGCGTGGAAGGATTGTTCGGGACGATGGACGACCTGTGCGACTGGTCAAAGATCAACGAGCTCGTGATCCAGGCTAACGGCGACTTGACAAGCGTCTGGAACAGCCCGTGCCGAGACTGGATGATTACACGCATGTGCGACGCGTACGTGCAAATGTTGGCGGACGACCCCAGAAGCTGGGAGACCAGTGACGATGATCTGCGAATGATCGAATCGTGGATAAACGATCCCAGCCGAATGGAGCACGTCAAATCGCAGGTAGGCGAGAACCTGGTCGTGTTCCTGCTGAAGGGTCCACCGAGGAAAACGGGCGATCTGCTCTACGATCTTCTGGACAAGACGGGAGAGCAATGGGTCAGGTTGAACTCGCTCAGCACCGAGCTGGGGATGCGCAAATTACGGAAGCTGCAGCTCATGAGCGACTTGGACGCCACGTTGAAGGTCCTCCGGTACACCGACAACGCGGATTACTTGGACAAGATGGCCACCGTGCTGAACTACTGGGCGGCGAAAGCACCGACGACGCGAGACAATCTCGTACAATGGAACAAGTTAGCCGCTTATCGAAGATATTCTTCGATGCTGTTCGACTATACGCTGGATAACATTGCAGACGAGGACTGCGTTGGACGCGCCCAAGATATCAGAATACGGATACGTCAGGCGAATCACCATATGTGGCTGGGCATCATCGACGCGGCGTTGAAACAGAAGCACCGGTATATCGCGAAAAAGCACTCGAATTACCTGCGGAACGTCTCGGCCGAGCTGCAGCCTCGGCGGATGCTGCTCGAGGCGAAGATCAAGTGCATGTGCGCCAATCTCGAGGCGGACGCGCGCGAGAAGATGAGCCACTACGCCGGCTCCTGGAGTGACTCGCATGGGTTGCTGAATGACGACGTCGGCGTCAACACGAGTATCGCTGTGAGGGAACACATCGGCGCTCTGGCCTGGACGATCGAGCGTCTGACCAGAGAGAGCGACGTCTTCGCCAAAGCGTTGCTGACGGTCGGCCACGAAGAAGGCGGGATCCTCCGAGACATAGGCGCGGAAGAGTCGGACAACCTGGCCGGCGTGAGAGAGCTCCTGCTGCAGTACGGCCTGAACAAACTAAGGTCCTGCAGTGACAAAGCGTCAACGGTGACGGCGGCCAGCCGCAGCATCGGTGAGCACTATTACGCCTTGACCAGACACTGCTACAGCCGGCTGACGGACGGCAGGGTCACGAGCGAGGCGGAGAAGAACGAGATCTTCCTGGATTTCGTGTTCGCCACGTTGCAGGCCATGTACCACGATTATCACGAGGCTACTCACTACTTCCCCTGCCTCTTGCGTCCCGAATGGCTGCTGCGAAACGACACGGCGCAACAAATATTCCAAGGAAAGTCCGTCAAGCCGCAGCCGTGGCTCTTCCTGCGCTGGCGGGACCTGCTGTTCTCCCACCTGGGCACGTCGATCGCGTTCCTGGTCGTACCCATCGTCGAGAGGCTCGCCGAGAAGTATCCCGACGCGGTCGCCTACACGTACCACTTGGCGGTGGAGAAGAACCCCGCTCTGTCGCGCGATCGTGCGACCCAAAGGATCCGTGAGCTTCTGCGGGGCAAGGTGGCCGAGGTCCGGCAGTTTCTGTCAGCGATACAGTACGTGGCGCAGCCGGAGCTCTATCTGAAGTATCACCTAAATGAGGCGACGAAGCAGCTGTCCGAGGGAGGAAACGCCCTCGCCTCGTTGTTGAGCAAAGTCTATAGACCTGCGGCGGGCCCTCGACCGGGCAGCGTGTACAACGTGATCGCCAAGTACGAGAGCATGATAAGGGCGTTGAATCCAGCGGATTGCGACGCCACGCGAGCGAGTATCCAGCGCATCAAGGATTTGTTGGACGAGTCTCTCAAGAGTCGCGCCAGCAAGAAGAGGCTCAAGGAGTACAGCCCGTTCTTGCACGCGTATGTGGGCGGCGATATCGAGATACCTGGGCAGTACAGCGGCAACCGAGAACCCATGCCGCGTTACCACGCCAAGATCGCGAGGATAGACCCGATCGTGGATGTGATGCGTTCGCTGCGCAAGCCGATTCGCATCAGCATGATCGGCGAGAACGGGCGCGAGTACAAGTTTCTGGTGAAGTTCGGCGAGGATCTGACGATCGATCACGGCCTGCAGCAGCTGTACGCCACCATGAACAGGACGCTGTCCAACGACACCGCTTGCAGGCAAAGACGGCTAATGATAGACACGTACGAGGTACAGATTGTATATCACTTGACTGTTTCACGTAAGCTATATTTTTCCAATTTCTTCGTCACAGGTGATACCTTTGTCGAGATCGTTCGGCCTCATACAATGGATCGAAGATACGAAATCCCTGGAGGATCTGGTGTGGTTCACGCTGTCGAAGACGGAGAGCAATCAGTGCGAGAATATTCTCAAGAACTATATGAGGTGGATAGAGAACGCGGCGCCTTCCTGCAGACGGCTCAGCGATCAGTACAAGGCAGCCACGGTCAGGTACAATCAGACGGAAGTCAAGACGAAGATGGAGCAGTTGATCGCCAAGACCAAGAAAAGCGCTCTACGTGACGCCTTCACTGTGATCAGCCCGTCACCGGAGAGCTTCGTGACGTTGCGACGTAACTTCGTGGCAAGTTACGCAACGATGTGCGCAGCGCATTGGATCTCGGGCGTCGGTGACCGCCACTTGCAGAACACCTTGGTGGTCGTGGGCTCTGGACGATGCCTCGGCATCGATTTCGGCTACGTTTTCGGCAGCGGCATATGCGGCCCAGTGCCGGAACTCGTGCCGTTCCGTTTGACGCCGCAGATACTGGAGTTACTACAGCCCTTCACCGAAAAGCATCTCTTGAGCACAATCATGACTCACGTGATGCGAGCCCTGCGAGATGACAAAGGCCCGATCCTCGCTTGCATGGATATCTTCGTTCACAAGCCTGTTTATCGTTCAAACATCAATGGTGAAGATACCGATACAGGTAATCTATCTGAGGTGATCCAATGAATAAAAGTTGCTGTAACCAATTGCTTGTATACGTGTCAAATCTATTCTTTATAAATTTTAGAAAACACTTTTCTATTATACTATTCTTTAATAGCAGATTTTCTGAACAATTAGGAAACAATTTTTTCTTACCAAAAATTTCAAGGAAAGTAATCGTTTTTTTTGTAATTGTCCAACTTTGACATTCTAGGTTTAGTGCTCAATCATCAATTTGGTTTCCTAGTCTAGTGTTTCAATTTAGTGTTTCAACATTTTTGTTAAGGAAACGTCTCCAAGTTGGCCGATTAATCTGTTACTAAAAAGTAATTTGATAGAAGTAGAATAATCATTTTTAAATTGACTTATAAAACATAAATTTATATATTATAACACGCACATATATAAATTATAAATGATCATTATAGAATAATTATATTTTATATTAAAAATCAAATGAAAAAATATTTTATAATCTTCGAAAGATAATGTATCATAAAAATTTATCAATACGAGATAATATATAGTATCTGGATAATTTACAGACTCGATACGGTCATTTAAAAGAAATATCATGACGGTTGAGAAGAAATTAAACGGGATCCATCCATCACTTATCACGGTAAAGCAATTAAAAGAAGCGCACAATGATGAGTACTTTACAAAATGTCGAGCTATTATCATCGGCAATGAGTCTATGAAAGTACGGGGAGCTGTGCAAAACGACTGTTTGACACCTACCGAACAGGTATTATTTCACTCCTGTTGCCACCATTATAGTGTAAATAATAACGATATTAATTATGAAATAAAATTTTCTGATAAAAATTACTGCGCATATATTGACATACTATTAAAATTTCTACTAATTAGTAATTAATTAAAATAATTACTTTATATTATGTGAATTATGAAACTTCTTATACATGATATATTATTTATGTGTGATCGCCATATGTATTAACATTTCTTATAGTTTTCTAAAATTTCTTTTTGTTGAAGTAGTATTATTAATTGTATTTCAGGTGAACTGTTTATTGGATCAAGCGACGGACCTCAATGTCTTGGGCCGTATGTACTCCAAATGGCAACCTTGGCTATGATGCCAAAAATTTAAATATGGTATTATATAACATACGTTAAAATTCCCTAAAACACAAAAATAAATGTTTAAGATTTAAATAAGAATATTATATATATCATTGTTACATAGTTATATATATATAACATTTTACATACGTATTATATATATATATATATTTACACAAAATATTTTTTAAATAAATTTCTTCATAAGAAATGATAATGGGTTCTTAAAGACATTCCTTTTCTTTGAAAGTAAATCGCTAAAATAAAAATCAAATATTTCATCCTAGGCTAGAAAAAATCTAGCATCGTTGATAATAAAATAACACGTCTGCATTTTGTATGTGTGTTTCGTATCTAGTTACTTTTGTACGTATGTATCTGCACGATGTAATAGCTCCTACAGACAAAAATGCAACAGGGAAACAACGCGATAATAAATCAATCTTTCATTTTTATAGACAAGCACAAATTGGTAAATCATTTTGTTTGTTATCGTATCCTGTTTACAGGAGCTATTACACCTTAGAATTTCCCAGCAAAGTAGTAGCACGATTTGTACAGGAAGAGCTCATATGAGAACAATATTCAAGTCTTTATTATGTATCACTTTTCCAAAGTTTAATGGTTTTGTCGTTTTCAAGCGCCGCAGAAGCTATGATATTATCCGTAGGGTGACAAGTTGTACAAAGTACCACATCTGCAAACATATATACGTTAAAACCACCACGTTTATGTATCCATATATTGCTCAACATTTTTGCAAGATTGTTAAATTCATATGCTTACCTGTGTGACCTTGTAGCTTCTGTACAATCTCCTTCGTCTGTAGATTCCAAATGTACACCATGTTATCTTCAGAACCGGATACGATCCACTACATTAAGAATATTATGTAAATTTCCAATTATTTTAAGTAATTTTCACTGTTTATTACACTACTACACTATTAGAGAATTAGTCTGGTAAGCTATATACCTTGCCACCTGTTACAGAGAAATTCGCAAAGATGCAATATTTTTCGTTCTTGTGGCCAGTGTAGGTTTTTAAGCACTTCCCTTTACTATAGTCCCAGAGTTTCAACGTGTTATCTAACGTAGCTGCTAAGATGTACTTCCCATTCGGCGAAAACTTAACAAACGACACTGGCGGATTATCGTCGTCGATCAATGTTTTTAGGCATTGTCCTGACGCCGTGTCCCAAATTCGACTGCAATATGCGAAATCATGCGACTCTTAATATCGTTATTTTTTTAAGCGAGCCTATAAGTCTACATCAATATTATTTAACGCACGAATATTATTGAGTGCATTGTTACAAAGTTTAAAAATGTTTTAAATAAACTCGTATAAATAACTCTTTTTTTGTACAAATTAATAAAACTAAGTTTTATTGTTTTGTTGTATTTATAAATTTTTGAGGATTTCACAAATTATCTCAATTGTAAAATTAATTAGAGTTGTGATACTGACCATAATCCATCGTAACTACTCGACACGATTAAGGAACCATCCCTATTGAAATGTACTGCACTCACTGGATCTGAATGGGCTGGTAAAGTTTTAAGACATTTTCCTGTCCTAACATCCCAAATACGTACACTCTCATCGAACTGAAAACAAATATTTCTTTATATTTAGAATTTTCCTGTATTTAAAATGTTTAGAGTCATATATAACATTGTAGATTCTACATTTTGACATTAAAAAAATATTACAGAACAGTTATATATGCACTTATACTTCGACCATCTCTCAAATGTAATTACCAGAATTTTCATTTAAAACAAATATACTTTTTAAACTGCTTAAAACCATTGCATGTAACTACATAAAACTATATATACGAAAAAAAATTGAAATGTTTAGAGAAATTATAATAACTACTAGGTATTTATATTAAAATATTTAAACTTAGAATATTATTATGTGTGTAATCAAAATAATACTTCAGTTACTTACAGAACCAGAAACTATGAGGTTGGATTGTGGGTTAAAATTACAACAGAAGACGTAATTACTATGTCCTTTCAATGTTTTTAAACATTTCCCCTATAAATTAGGATTCAAAGATTAAAATATTGAATTTTATATGTGTGTGTAAGAAAAAATACAATGTGTCTATTTTCAATCATTTTGAGACAAATTTCACTTACAGAGCTCAATTCCCATATTTTTAAAGTTTTATCATCAGAGCCTGATACTAACAACCTACTGTCACTAGACCATGCTACATCCGAAATACCAAGTTTGTGGCCGGATATGGTCTTCTCAAATTTTCCATCGTAGGATCCCCAAATTTTGATAAGTTTATCCGCAGCTAATAATTAAAAATATATTATTATACTATAGATAAATTACTGCAAAAAAGCTAAAATATATAAAGATTATTTACCGGAGCTTGCCAACCATTCTCCATTTGGACTAAATTTTACAGATGAAACTGCCTTGGTATGACCAGCTAAAGTATATTTTAATGTATAATTAGGCTTCTGAAAAGAAACCAAGATACAGGTTATTAATACTTCCTAACCTTTTTCTCTTTAAGCTCATTTTAGACGCTTTTGTGCTGAAAGCATCATTCTATCTTTAATGTTCATCACATGCTAAAGAAAGATGGAATGGATTTGTTTTGGATGCTTTCAGCACAAAAGCATCCAAAACAAATTTAGCTTTAAAGGATTTTTTTCTTTCTCTATCTCCTTTTCCACTGTTTATACCACTGATAAACATTAATATACTTTCTAAGTATTATTGATAAATTCTAACTGAACTAATAAATAATCAATTTTAGTACTTTTAAATGGTTCCAAAAATCTAAACTTTCTTAATATAATTCAAACATATAACTCACCACTATTGTGTTGCTTTTTGTACCACTGGCGGCTGCACCTGTGGAATTACCAACGGACGCTTGATGGCCCGGCGATGGGCCTAGAGGTACCATTTTTCTTAATTGATCTGTATCGTGTAATAAAAATAAAATAATAATCACATTTGTTCCAGGAGCTTATACGATAAAGTCCACGCCGACGAAATATTGAGAGCTAGTGAAGCTGCTTCACGCGTCAGTCAGGACGCGCACACAGCGCGTAACTCGTAAACTCAATGCAAATTCCGGCGATAACGTTCACGAATCTCGCCAACACGACAACGAGTCACGTTCAGCGACACTACAGAGTTTTGGCGGGGCCACTCGAGTCTCAATAACAACAAACTTTTCGCCGGTATATGCTACATCACACGCGTATGACACGACGCGTCGCGAGTCCCACGTGGAATATGTGCCCCTTTGCTTTGTAATGACAACTGTACTTTTCTTTTATCGGTCTCTCATGCATATTATATCCTGCTTCCGTACAAGTTTCGTTGGTTGTTCAGCAAGATATATACGATTCCACCTAACTGATGTTCACACACCAGCGGCGGAATATGACAAATATGGCTGAACGTGGTTGAAGCAATCGTGCGTTTTCGAGTTTGCCAGCGTTTTTCCCCTCCATTACACACACATCCAGAAACGTTCCGTCTATTCGAATAGCAACGCGCAGTGGATGCGATCAACCGATAGACGGAACGTCACTGTGTGTGGTACGGGGAGGAGGCTGGCAAGTAGAGATAGGCCGAATTATCGATGTTGAGAATCATCGACGTTCGCTCATTGAGGATGGTATTATATCTAGAGAAAATATTAGAGACTCTAAAAATTCTCTATCCGACAAACTCGTTCGACACATTCTCAATGGATTGGTCAATTTTTTCAGGCTTACGCCTTAAGGTCTGTTCGTTTTCGCTGCACCGCTGAACTAATGCAATAAGTTGAAGTGAAAAAACATATACTTGTCTTGCTTCAACTTATTGCACTAGTTCAACGGTGCAGCGAAAACGAACAGACCTTTAAATTCTCATTGTAGACTTCACTTAATTCTTTGTCCACAAACTTATATTAAGTACGTAAACACTATTCAAATTGATCAATCACGGTCATTTGTTAGAAAAATAATCGATCGTGGTTAGTTAATTTGCTTATTACTTACGTCTTAAAGCAAAATTGTGGACAAGAGGTAATATATCTAGACCAATCGTTGAAGAATGAGGGGTTAAGGTGCGCGTAGAAAAAGATGCATTCTGTTTTGTGTCCTTGCGTCCTCTTTCGTTCACGCACGCGTATAAAACATATACCTATGGAGGAAGGTTTTTAAAGAGGAACTGAAACATAACAGGTACCCCTAAAAACATATATTAGGTCTAGTAAAAAGTAACCCATAATTTTTCCAATAGAGGGCTTTACTAATCTGTATCTCGCGTTGTATAAGTCCGATCGGATTACGCCAGATGGCGTTAGAAAGATAAGATTTCGTACTAAAAAAACCTCTCAGACAGTTTTGTGATTACTGGACTCAGTATTGTTTGAGCGCGCGTCAAAGATGGACACCAGCAAAGAGAAAATATGCCATATTTTATAGTTTTTCTTCGATAAAAGCGAAAACGCAAGCCAGACGGCTAAAAATGTGAATAGTGTTTATGGCCCTGATACTGTAAGAGCCAATCACGCGCAATTTTGGTTTCGTCGATTCAGTTCCGGTAATTTTGATGTCAAAGATGCACCACGCTCCGGGAGGCCAATTGTCGAAAATGTTGATAAAATAATGGAAATCGTCGAGTCCGACCGTCATGTAAGCACCGTTTCGATTGCCAAGGAGCTAAACATTGCACAAAAAACCGTTTGGAACCATTTAAATGAGGCTGGATTCAAAAAGAAGCTCGATGTGTGGGTGCCACACGAGTTAACGCAAAAAAACCTCATGGATCGAATTTCCATCTGCGAATCGCTGCTAAATCGCAACAAAATCGATCCATTTCTGAAGCGGATGGTTATTGGTGATGAAAAGTGGGTCAATTACGATGTCAAGCGAAAACGACCGTCGAATCGCGATGAGCCGGCGCAAACGGTGGCCAAGCCAGGGTTGACGGTCAGGAAGATTTTGCTGTGTATTTGGTGGGATTGGCAGGGAATTATCTACTATGAGCTGCTCCCCTACGGCCAAACTCTTAATTCGGACCT
>NW_014555424.1:141826-149547 GCF_001313825.1 Dinoponera quadriceps
ATATATATATATATATATAATATATATACCTAAAAACTTGACATATCAGATATATATATATATATATAATATATATACCTAAAAACTTGACATACCATTTTCTGAGATCTTTTCTGGTAAAAATTGTATATAGAGCATATTAATATGATTGATAAAGTTTCGTATAAATATCATGATTGGAAGCTACCTTTGTAAATAAGACAGTCTCGCACAGCCCTAATTAGATACGTTTAGTATCAGCATAGCGCATCGCTAGGAACAGTATGTACAAAAAAGTTTTAAATATTTGAGCAACGGTTAATTACTAAGTTCTTGGCAGAATTACACGTCTTATCTTAAACAAGTACAAATCGTCCTTCAAAGATGTCACCAAATTCGATTTAGCATTATTGGTACTCAGTCTATATGGAATCGTGTAGTAATACATACATATGTGTGTGTATATATCGGTTTCCCTTTGGTCGACTCCCATGATTTGTTGCAAAATTGACGAACAGTAATACATATTAAATTCAATCTCTAACACGTTGACTCCAAATACTGGTTCTTCGAATACCTACTGTTGGCCTCGCGACAGAGCTGTAGAAGAACTTGTTAATTTCAACTTTACGATAATTATCCCGCAGTGACTTGAGCACTGGTTCTGACACTAAGCCAAAAATGTCCAAGTATAATAAAGACGGCATCTGAGCTAATCTTGCGAAAGCTGACTGTGGAATACTGTAACAACGACTCAGCGACAAGTGTTCCAATTCGGTGAAATTCAGTAAAGTATGAATGCTGCTTATGGTGAGTATAGCACAATCACTCAAATCCAATTCTATGATATCCGGACATCGTCTCAACAGATCCTTCACGTCTGGAAATTGGAAGTATTAATAATTAAAAGAACATATTTATATATTGTAATTAATAACAAAGCTTAATTACATTTTACTTACTATTATCATTCATTGTTTTCCTACAACCAGCTATATTCAAACGTCTAATAGATGATGGCAATGTTTTACAAAGTACCGACACACTCTCACTATCCAAGCAACACCAAGCTACATTGAGGGCAGTTAAGCTATAACATAATCCATACATCTACGTCGGAACATTTATCGCAAAATATCCGCGTGTATTTAGATATATGAATTAATAAACTTACCAATTGAGTTTTACCAAATCCATGATACAATTAGCATTAATATCTTCGCACATAGTTAAATTCAGAACTTCTAACTCTGTGTTTTGTTGAATTTCACTAAAGCAAGCCCTACTTATTGTACATTTTTCAAGTGACAAGTTTTTCAATGATTTACATTTGGACAATAATGTAGCCAAGCCATTTGGTGATATAACTGCCATAGATAGATCCAAATATTGTAATCTACTCGTATAAAAATCTCTAATGTAATCGCACTGTATATTGGGCCCATAGAAAACCGGATCCGCAATTTCCGCTTGTGCCAGTCTTAGAATTTGTACTCCACGTGGTAATATAAACCCTAATGTACCTTCACTTAGAACTTTACCACCCAAATCTAATCTAGTCCATAAAGCTTCGTCACGAGCTACTCGATACCAACGTCTACACACTAACATAGAGCGTACCTGTAAAATAAATAATTCATGCAAACCCTTACAATTTTTGTAAATTAAGCATTTATTGTGCTTTTGTTCTTACCAAACATTTCTTGGGTAGCCATTTTAGTATCATCAGAATTATCTCATCGGACAACTCATTAAATTTATTTTCACCAATGATCGAGAGCTTCTTTTTTCTTCTATATAAGCAGAATTGATCGACGCCAACATTATCAGCAGAAGCATCCGTACTTTCTCCAGCCAAATTTTCTTTTGCTCTCGACGAACTGTTGGATTCATTCTCTGTGCTATTAAATACAGCCAAATCGTAGATACATCCATCTTGCTCTATTCTATAAAGATAATTAAATAAAAAGTAAATATAGAAATTTAAATTTCTCATAAACATTTTTTTCTAAATTCTTCTTCACATACCTCTCAACGTTTGCATTATCCGCACTAGAATTCGTATGAATCTTTTCGTGACATTCTATGCCATCATTTTTGTGTCTTTTGTTTAACTTTCTCTTACTATCTGACTTTACAGGAGACATTATACAATCTTGAGAATGTAACTGTTTTGTACTTTCATCATTTGCTGTTGGATCTTCCAACATACTAACACCCATATCCTCTAAAATTTCAGGTTCTACAAAACTAGTATTTCCAGAATATGACCATCTTGTACTATTTTGAGGCACATTATTAATTAGATTGTTATTGCAGGGATTTTCCAGACGTATTTGTTTACTGTAGAACACAAAAAGATTTTCTGTATAAATAACATAAGTTAAATACAAATATTTCATTTCACAAATTATAAATTAATAATCAATTCATGTATTACGAATCTGTTTCATCCAATCGGTAACAGAGAACCTGTTTAATATATAGGATGTTCCACCATTAATGTAATAAATAAATTACATCTGAGTATACAAATTTCTGACAGCCTGATTGATTGTCATTTTTAAAGGCTTTCCTAAAAGCTAAAATTATTAGTCTTATCTTTTTCATATTAGGGTATATTTTCTCTAAAAATATCTTCAGGAATCTATTATGTACAAATGTTATAATAGTGATAGGATATCCTCTGTATATTAGATTCTCTTATTTTGTAAAATCTTAGTAATATAATATATAGATATTAAAATAGACTGTTATATAAAATCAAGTACTAAAGTTCTTCTCTTATATATACCAAGCATTATTCCTATCTATACACATCACAAAGAACAAATAATATATTTATCAATGCTACCTTAGACCATGTAAACTTTGAAATCATTTATACTTGATACAAGCTACAAGTGTAATCAAATTACATCCGATACACATTTTTTTTTATAACAAAAAGAGAGAAATATATTCCGGACGATCACTCAAAAGTAAATCTATCGCGCTGTAGAAAACGTCCAATATTATGTAATGGTTTATTGCTCGTGAAAATAAATACAAGGAGATGCGAACTTGTATCTGCATACTTTTCTTGCAAAATTTTCAACTTGAAGTGAAAGGCAAGGGCGCTAAGGAAATGTCAATCCTTGGTCATAATTACATTAATACATTCTAATATCAAGTGATTACTTGAAAACAAAACGTTGATCACTAATTTCCCATGCTATTTGGAATATTCTTTTCAAGTGAAGATTACGAGTTTTGACACTTGTTAATCTTGTTCGCGGGAACGCGCGAACTTACACCTGCCTGTTGGCGGGTGTTTACCTCTTTCTTCCCTGTGATCGTTATGAAGCAACGAGGGATTCACATGCAGGTAGCAACCGAAAGGACCTTGGTAAACGCGTTTTGCCCTCACATCGAAGTTAGCCTCACCTATCAGGTGGTGAAGATTCCTCGGTGTTTACTGAACAACCGATCTCGTGCAACAACATATTTTTAACTGTAATGGAATCCATTTCTGACGAAATAGCAGTTGCACCGCTCCTTTTTCGGGACGGTTATCGTATAGTAAACGATCAGACACCACATCGGTCAACACGATACGAACAACCACTCACTAACGGCGCGGTAATTGCTCGGTTGGCTAGTGATATGGCGAGGTGATTGTTGAAATCAGCCGTCGATTGGTCGATCGGTATAACGGCGGGAACACACGTGATAAAGACAGAAATGCCTCGAATGGAGGGAAAAACGCGCGCGAATGCTACAGACCGATCTGAGAAATATTCTACGTATCGTTTGGCGCAACTAGTGTGGTTAAGGACAATTTATGCACACTTCAATTTATCATTTCTTTGCGCTGAGCATCGTGTGCTGGGAGAAATCTTGTGATTCACTACGAGTTTAACGAAGTATAAGCACGTGTTCGTTGACATAGGGTTAGGTTGAGTCAAACAGAGATCTAGAAATATGGTGTTTTCCAGCATCCCGAGTACAAAGCTGTTCATTGGCTACACATATTTTGAACCAAGATCTCATTTGTCACATGACAAATTTTGTCCGATCCGCTGATTGGCTGTCAGATAGAGCATTTCTAAGACCCCTAATATTTTTTCCCTAGAAATCTCCTATCCCACAGATTCGTCGTAGGAGAAATAAATCTTTGGTTTTTGTTTCATTGGCTACACATTATCTGAAGATGATACTCAGCTCCTGTTAAATGAGCAAAGCAAATGAGAAGCATCCGACACCACATGAGCAGAATTTTCCTCCAATATAAGATTCAGTGAAATAATCTAGCCACGTATAAAAAGTACAGGAAGACTACGGTGGAGAGAAATAATTAGTAAACGCGCGTCAACCGTGCCTGAAAATGGCGTTGTCTTGTGCGAGTGAGTATTTTATTATATGTGCATTGTTTGCTTCATTATATATTCTTTCTTCTCTCTCCTGCAATTTTTGGGAGTGATGTTTTAATTTATCCAACGACGTTCGCACTAAAATTTATCATCTTTTTGAGTAATTGTAAAATTTTTTACCGGCAAAGTGGGCAGACATAACCTCTAATAAATTGGCATTAATACTGGACTGAACAGTATAATAGATATAAAGAACATCTCTTTACATAAAAAGAGAATTTTACAAGTGAATTTATATAATGTCGTAGCTGTAATTCTCTTCTGTTTATATTGCATATATGCGTTTGTTATATTTTAGTTAATTCCAAATCAAACTACTTTGATACTCAGGATGAAGTTACAGACAATGTGTCATAATTCTAAAGTAATAAAGTCTATCTGAAGAAATAATGGCAATTATTCTAAATTGTATTTATAGTTTCTAATGAAGTACCAGAACATCCCGTGATATCTCTTGCTTCTGGATCAATATTTGAAAGGCGTCTTATCGAGAAATATGTTGCTGAAAATGGAGTGGATCCTACCAATGGCAAAGAACTCACTGTTGAACAGCTAATTGATGTAAAAGGTACCTTTATTATTTCTTATTTCTCATATAAAATATTTTATAAGATTTTAATTAAATATTTTAAAAAATTCTACAATATTTATATAGATTATGTTAAAAGTAGACTATACAGATACTATTTCAGTCAAGCAGAAGTAGAAAAACAATTTACTGTCTATAAATTTTGATTATACATATTGAGTTGTTTTATTTCTAATATATTTATATAATTGATTACATTCATAAAATTTGTATCTTTTGTAGCAACTCCTATCGTCAAACCCAAACCACCGAGTGCTACATCCATTCCTGCAATATTAAAAATCCTACAAGATGAATGGGATGCTGTTATGTTACATTCATTTACATTACGACAGCAACTCCAGACTGCAAGACAGGAGCTCTCCCATGCCTTGTATCAGCATGATGCAGCCTGCCGTGTGATAGCAAGATTGACTAAGGAAGTTACTGCTGCCAGGGAAGCCTTGGCTACTCTGAAACCTCAAGCTGGAATCGTTCAGGCCACTACAATTCCACAGCCTGTATGATATTGTTACTACATTGCTGCTTATTGAAATATCTCAAATCATAAATCCTATATATTTGATAATTGTTAATATTTTATTATTCAACATTTTAATCCTCGATTAGATTTCGTTCCATATTTTACATACAACGTTTTCAATTGTTAGTTATCCATAATGTACATTGATTTCATTAGGCTGTAGCAGTGGAGGCTGGTGGCACAGCTGCTCAACCAATGGAGCAGGCTGGCATTACTGATGATGTTATTCAGAAGCTTCAAGAACGAGCGACTGTTCTTACCCAGGAACGAAAACGACGTGGACGCTCGGTGCCGGAGGATCTAATGCCACAAGATAATATTCGGGCGTTCCAAACACTTGCATCTCATCCTGTAAGTCTGCTTCATTTTCTGTATGCTTTGACTATTCTAAACTAAATATCGCTATTATTATCGTGTCAATATATTATCATTTTAAATATTTTATAATATCAGGGACTTCACTCAGCCAGTGTACCTGGAATTCTCGCACTCGATATTCACGGTGCTGATACCAGTAAGATTTTAACAGGTGGTGCCGACAAAAATGCTACCGTGTTCAATAAGGATACTGAGCAAGTTGTGGCTATTCTCAAGGGTCATACGAAGAAGGTATGTGCGTAGCCTAAAACATCATCTTATTCCTTGTTTGAGTATAATGTGTTTTTCTTTTACCATTCTTGCAGGTCACACGGGTCATTTACCATCCGGAAGAAGACATAGTGATGACAGCGTCTCCTGATACCACGATTCGCGTGTGGAACGTCGGTACCAGTCAGACCACATTGTTATTAAAAGCTCATGATGCCCCAGTAACTGGACTATCTTTGCATCCAACTGGTGATTATCTGCTTAGTTCGTCTTTAGATCAGCATTGGGCCTTCTCGGACATACGCACTGGTAGATTATTGACTAAAGTACGTTTTAAAAAATAATAATTCTGCATCTGATTTTATTAAAAAATCTTTTGAGTATACATTTTTCCATTTCGAATAAATTAAAAAAATAAAACAAGTGAAATATAATTTAAAGGTGGCGGGACAAGCCGGACAGCCGTTGACCACTGCTCAATTTCATCCTGACGGTTTGATCTTCGGCACTGGCACGGCAGATTCTCAGGTGAAAATCTGGGATCTCAAGGAACAGTCTAACGTGGCGAACTTCCCGGGCCACACTGGTCCAATCACGGCCATCAGTTTCTCCGAGAACGGATATTATTTGGCGACAGCCGCGGAGGATTCATGCGTAAAGCTCTGGGATTTGCGCAAGCTGAAGAACTTCAAAACATTGCAACTAGAGGAATCTTACGAAGTGAAGGATATTTGTTTCGATCAAAGTGGAACGTATTTGGCTGTGGCTGGAACGGATGTGAGGTAAAATTTCGAATTTTATCAACTCTTATTATTTTTTTATTTATTCTAAGGATATGATTAATTTATAGTGGCATTATATCGCTAATAATTAATATAACTCCATCTCTAAACGTAACATTATATTCGATAAAATCTTGGTATCTTTATTCCAGCGATGAATAGATCAAACATATTAATATTTCAATTATATTTCAATGATGAATTGAATTTGTAACTATTTGTAAATATTTTCAACGACACGAAAGTTTGAATTTGTTCGTACTTAAGAACACTTTGATTTCCAGGGTGTACCTCTGCAAGCAATGGCAAGAATTAAAGGTGCTAAATGATCACACAGCAGCGGCCACCGGCGTTCGTTTTGGCAAACATGCGCAATATATCGCCTCTACTAGTATGGACCGGACGCTGAAACTATACGGATTGTCGTAAATTCATAGGAGGACGTACAGATTTTGTTATTTAATACCGAATTATAAATTACTACGTATAAATGTGTCTAATGAACTTGTTTGATCTTCATTTGATTTCTTACATATGCTCGTTCCAAGAATTCGTCGAGAATTCAAATATTTAAAAAAATGATGATTCTGATGCAAATTCTCGAATATTACTATAATATATTATTCAAAAGGGTTCCTCGGATTAGCCGACGTAAAATTCAATATGTTGCACTGCCGCGTCTTTTTATGAAATCATGCAGTTGCTCGAGTGCAGTTGTGTATAAAATGACTTGTGTTTTCGCAGGATTTACGAATACACAATGTAATAAAACTGAATGAAATAAAAATATAAGAATCCCTTTATAATAAAACAATGAAATTATATATATATATATATATATATATATA
>NW_014555424.1:149560-165381 GCF_001313825.1 Dinoponera quadriceps
ATATATATATATATATATATATATATATATATATATATGGACGTATGATCTAACAGTATCACCTGCCAAACGTTTATTATCCCTATTAATATTAGGTTGTTTCAAAAGCTTCTTTCCATAAACACTAAATAAGTATTCAAGTATGAGCAAAGTATTTTTAAAATAGAAATATACCGCCAAATGAAATGTGCATTTCATGAAAAAAAAACATCTCTGGATTAACTTGATATGTTCTATTAACTATGACTTATGTTTTCTTTTATAGATTATTATCGCACAAACATCATTTTCCAGATGAAAGAGAGAGAGAGAGAGAGAGAGAGAGAGAGAGAGAGAGAGAGAGAGAGAGAGAGAGAGATATATATATATATATTTCGTGTTTCTTTCCTTCGATGTATCAAAGATGAATACACCGATTGATCTTCCTTCACGATAGAAATCTTTCATCGAGATCTTCCCGATACTATTTTTCTCGACCTACGGGAACTGCTTGATCGTTCCTCGACTCAATTGTTATTGTCGAAGTACGGGAAACGCAAATCAGTATTCTTAAGATTTTCCTCGATCCACTTGTCCGCTCTAGCAGTGAGCTCCGGCGTAAAGATGTCCTTCCATCCACCACTGACACCTTTCCTAATGAAGATCCCTTCTGCTATGAATTTGCAGTTCTTCAACTCGCTACTGTTGACCATCGGATTGTTCCGGAAATTGTTGATATTCAGGTAATCCGCCAGCTCATTTAATTGCTCGTCGGTATATGTTTTGCCCAGAAACTTTGCAATCCTTCTAATTATTTTCAGGAAATCCTGAAAAAATTACACCAACGATTATTTTAGAAGACGTACGTCTAATAGTGTAAAGAAATGAAGATAGCATCGATGTCGCTTACATGTTGCATGTCTTCGTAAAACAAAAATAGAAGGTTCGGGTGATTCTTCAGAGCCCAGGCTTCCTTCAAATGTGTCCAATACGGGCCCCAATAAGCTGAAAAAGTGCGTCGAACATATTAAGAATCTCAATGGTTTTATTGAGAAAAATTCTTTAATTAGAAGAAAGCGAATCTGACCCGTACATCAAACTATTAAAAATACGAGTAAGCAGCACATCGCATGAGAATTGAAATAATATACACTCGCGACCCTTTCACTTGTCAGTCACGTTTAGTGTAATTTGATCCCACAGACCAAATTGGTATGTACGAGTACAAGACAATTTTAGATCCATTTTTTTATAGCTTTGACTACCTTGGTAAGATATCATTAACGGAGAAATAATTACAAGAGCGCAAATATATCTGCCGTGGAATATAACTAACTGCATCGCACGAAAGTCTGAAACCGGTTTAGTGACATTCGTAGTCTGTGCTTGAATGACTAATATAAAACTGATTTATCAATTCTCAATATTATAACTCAATATTATAACTAACAATGTGTGATTAAAAAAATAAGTGTTATATGTATAATTATATATATATCTGTTATACACATTTAACATTAGTAAATAATATTGCTCAATGGTTTTACTTTGGTGACATAAAGACTACGGTTGTTACTAAATCAATTTAAACTGTTGTGTGTATATATATAGTCTTAGTACACATAGTTACAATTGCAAGAAATAGATTTTAGGTAATGTCTGCTGTAAATTTTGTCGGTAGCATGTTAGCAAAAATATAACAGAATTTTTTGAGTTTGATGGCAAATTAACGGCAGAAATCAAGCAGAATCTGTCCTTTCCTCATCATTTAAATGCATTCAAATGAGACATATTATAGATCCTGCTCGTTAAGTACAGTATCTGCTGTCAAGTTATATCAGCAGATCGACGGAACAGGAGCTTAATAAAGACACAGATGACTATGTACCTGCCACGGTATTTTGATTGAATCTGCTGACATGCTGCTAACATTTTATTTACTGGATAGATATTATGAAAATAAGTATGTTTACTCATATAATCCACGCTTTTACTCACTAAGATCATTTTCAAAGTAATCCCAAAAGGTAGCGAAATCACCGAGAAATCCTTGCGTTTTCATTCCCACGCTCATGTAATACCACGAGACTGCAACGTCCTTCGGATTACGCGCTACGTAGATGACCTTCAAAAACGTTACCAGGTCAACACGATTTCGAAATAAAAAAAAAGAAAAGAGTTGGCAACCGAGAAGTCACGACAATTAAGCGATCGTCATCAAATTCTTCTTTTTTTTTTATATATATACCTTGCAACCGATATCCAGAATTTCTGGCAACAAGCTGAGTGGAAAGTGAGTTTTGATAAATCTGGGCGACGGTATCGACGCGAGAACTTCATAGCCGGGCTTGGCTATCTTCCGGCAGATCTGCTCATTCACTTCATTACCTTTATTGATCTCCAGAAATTCCTGTGTCACCTCAGGATGATTGAATATGCTGAATCTGGAATGCATAAGTGGCCTAACATTAGTTAAATAATTAGAACACAAGAACGAGGAACGTCGCACGTATCAGAACGATTACGATTGTATAAACCGGGTGTGAACTTATATATATAAAATTAAATGTATTTAATTATGCATGGAATTATATACGAGGTTCACAGTGCGAATATTAAATTTAAGCAAATACTCACAATAGTTAATTTTAATACGCAAATGTCTATGCGCGATTAGATTCAGTACATTTTTAAACGTTACTTTTCGTAATGTTTTAGATATTCAATTCGCGTAGCTATAATAATGTGGAAACTTGTCAAAGAAAAATTAACGACGTGGCATTCGTGTGTTATTGCATATGTGCGGCAAATTATACCATTATGAAAATATGAATTACAAATTGCGATAGTCGCCTCAGCGAATGATATCGCAACATGATATTGCACAATTTACACGATTTATTATGTCGAGAAATATAAGTTATATATAAGGCGATAAAACCGTACGGCAATGCATCATGGTCAAACAGAGAGAAATGTATGATGAAATTTTATGATATCTTAAGATAAATACATGAACATGCCATTCCATGTAAATATAATTAATAACAAAGTTATTAACTAACAGTACTAACTCAAAAAAGGGAAATCTCTGAGCAAGAAATTGCGTCTTCGCTGTCTCAAAATCCAAATTGTTCGATAGCAGCCAGACTAGTTCTTGCGTCCATGTAGTGCCTTAGAAGAATTAAAAGATTAATTAAAAGTTTGGAAATCATCATTGTTAGTTAAAAGATGCCTAAAAATCCAAATAATCAAGAAGTTAGTCACAAAGCATCCGAAAAATTAAAATACCAATCGACGAGCAGTTAAAGAACGTTTAAAGAAGTTACGAGTAGTGTAAGTACGAATAAGTACGAGTAGATAGTATTTGAGATAATAGCGAAATAAAAAATATTGTTGACATTATTGTTAATATTATTGAAAGAAATAAAATTGACAACTCGATAAGAGGAAAAAATGACAATAAGGACTTCGATTAACTTTATAGTTGGTTAATTTATTTAGGTGTAGAGAACATCTAAATATTTCGGGGACTTGAATATGGGGACTTTAAAAATAATCGAAAAAGTGATCGTAAAAAAATATTTCCTTCTATGCTGTGTTTTTCCTTCGAAACCATTCAAATTATGCTCTAAACACATTTCTCATTTCATTAAGAACAAAGGAGATATTTAAGGGTCTTCTTTATGCTGGGACTCTCCGTTTTTTTAATTAGAATTCTGAATATTTTATAAGCTTATAATTATGTGTTTTCCGTGTTTTAAGTCTATTTGAAAGTCAGTATTATGCATTTCTCGCTACATAAGGAACATTTTTCCTTTTTATAATCGTTAATAAATTCCCAATGAATATCAACTAACAGTACCATAACATCAATGTTATAATCTCTCAATCAACCATGTAAATGCAATATAACGCGTATGTAACGCATATAAGTTACGTTGTTGAGTGGGAAGTTATAACATTGATATATATTACTGTTGGTTGGTGTTTACTAGACTTCAGTTTGATGAGGAAGACAAACAGATGTTGATAGAATATACATGGTGAGGAAAAAATTAAAGTGAACCTTCATTATTATGATTATGAATAATATTAATGCACCCACCTGATCTTGGAAAAGTCACTACCCAGGTATCATCTGGCCTGGCTTTAAAATTATAATATCCAGCACCGTGTTCCGTATATCTGTACGGAAAGAACCATTTCTGCGGACCTACTTGTACCCAACCGGTTCTCTCGCCGTTGAACAATTTCAGCATCTCCTTTGTCTTCTCCTTGGATAGAAATTCGTACTTTGGGGGTTGCCGCTCCATGTTGGCTTTGTCGACTTCAATCCTCGTTTGAATATTGAATAAGCTGGTATAACGACTTGACGTTGCACGATCAGAGATTGAAAGATTGACTACGATAATATCTCTACCGTATCCTTCGACGAAGTGAAGTGGTAGCCAGCAACACCGAGACTTATATTCCCCCCGGTCAAAGACCTTACAAATCTTGCGTCCTTCACTTTCTTTCCTCGTGCTTTATCATATTGACCAGTTATCATGTAAAACAACATTGCATCAGATTTTTTGGTCCACTTTAATTTTTTGCTTACTGAGTAGTAGATAAATACTTAATAAACACTAAGAATAATATAACATCAATATTATAATTTCTTACTCAATAATCCAGCAAACATGATGACGTCAATTTTTCGTGAAATTTTCGTCATTAACGACTAACACATAATGTCAATGAAACGTAAAAATAACGTTAAAATGTCATACCGAAGACATCATTTCATTTCATCTTAAAAACATTAGTTCCTCATCAAATATGTATGTTACAAATATCTTTGTAAAAATATATCCATACGGCACACAAATGTTGAATCAATATTTCGTTACATTGTAACATTGTAAATATTGTATCTGCGTTGCAAAATGTGGAATTAACGTCGAAAAGACAATGCAAAAACATTCGATGTCCGTTGAATTGCAATGTCTTAGACGTTGCGATTCAGAAAACATTGTTCAAAAAATGAAAAGTTATCCTTATCTCTTGCTTGCCGATAATCGTAAAAGCTGCTTCGTCTAGGTCATCTAGGATGACCGTGAAAGAAAGAAGACGGTCTTCATATTTGCGCTCAGCACTAAAAAATGCGGTCGTACGATTCGAGAATTCATTATTTATTTTGCGTGAACATTGCAATAATAGCATGAGCAGTTTGCATCTAAAGTATAAATATTGTTTACAAAAATCATTAATTAAATATTAATATAATAATATGTAATTATACTACAATACAATAATAATGATCATAATAAAATCTAAAATATCGACATAAAATGAAATGTATACATGTAATATATGTAAACAGATGAATATTATTTGTTCATGTATATATTATGTAATATCTGGTTCAAAATATTTAATTTTGCTATGAACATTTTGCCAAAAAGAGAACATATATGTTCACGATAAAGAAAACATGATATAACATACAATATGCAAGAATCATTTGTCGAATAAGATAATTCGACACATGTGTGAAAAAGGCTCACTCGTACAAATAAATCTGCAATATTTTCAATATACATACATACATACATACATACATACATACATACATACATACATACATACATATATATATGTGAATAAGACGGAAAGAAATTAAGATTGAGAAACTAAAATAAATTTATAGAATAATCAGCCGTCGCTTTCAAAGAGAAACGGACGCGTAGGAACTTTGTATCCATTACAACTAGCCAAAATGGCATATTCGACAGTCTTATTTTTTTTCCTTCATTATCCTTTGAACCAGTATAAAGGATGACGGAAACTTGTAATTTTCACTACATAGCATTAATATTATTAAAACTCCGTATACTTGAAGAGCTTAGATATATAGGATTAATGACTGAGGATATATACGTTCTTATAGTTGTATACGTCTTTCTTGGACAGCATTTTCTATGTCAAACATAAGAACTAAAATATGTTTCTTTGGTCGCGTCATTACATTACAGCAAACATTGATAAAGAATTGAATCGTATATGACACGATGTGTGGATATTTTACTCTTCTTCCTCTTCAATGTCAGTTCATCATGTCGACTCGTATTGATCATACGTTTCGCCAATCGTTATCTTGTCGCGTTGTGTTCTGTTCGTACATTGGACAATTTGTCGTGAATCCCTAGCACAAATGTGTCCGACTTTTGCAGAAACAACTGGCAACGTTTGGTGTGCGCCTTCATATTGTCGCGACGATTGAATTGTTTCTCGCAACCAATGCAAGGAAACCTAATAAATATAAATATAAATAAATATATACATATATCTAAAATTTAGGAGCTATTATAGTTATATCTATTATATATTATAGAAATTATATATAATTATAATTAAATATCTGCGAATATGTTTGTGCTGGGATGAATGTTTACCTAATTTTGCTATGTGTAGCTGAGTGAGCGGCTAGATGCGATTGTTGAGCGAACGTTTTCCCGCAATCATTACATCTGTACTTCCGGATACCCTCGTGTTTTAGTATGTGCTCATTCAAGATGTGCCTGCTCTTGTAATATTTGAAGCATATGGTGCATTTGTACTTAGCTTTCATGTGAACCTGCATATCAATATGACACATTTAGTAATCAAGAAATAAATTTTGTGACAATTTTGACTTCCATGGATGTAATTAGTTACAATTGTCTTAAGAACTAATATAACAAAAAATATAAATAAATTATCACATTCATGCACTTATATGTTTTAGTAGAAATATAAAGAATTTTAAATAGTCAAGACATAACGTTAAGTTGTTAATATAAGTTTCTCTCAACTCTATATTTTTTAATGCCCTTTCGTATGTAAATTCGTAACATTGCCCGATCTATATTATAAATTATGGCATTTGAATAATTTTGAAGACGAAAAAATATTAGAAAGCATTCATAAAAATTTACTAAATACACAGTTATATATACAATAAAATAGGCAACATTTGTAACAATTTTTAAATTGACTGAGTGAAAATAAAAACTAAACCAAATAATATAATATAACGTAAGATTAATAAAAAACAAAGAGACTAAAATTTATTTTAAATTAAAAATAATTCACATATCTACAATGAAATCTGGCTTTCATTAGCCTTATATTTAATTACTTGGTTTAATAATGAGATGAAATGTTTAAAAAGAATTTGACATATCATATTTTATCGTACATCTTGATTACTAAATACAATTAATATATAGAATATGTCATATATGTAGAATTAATGATTAAGGTTTCATACGTTCTTGTGGTTGTACAAATCTTTCTTAGACAGCATCTCTTTATTGCAAATATCGCAAACGTATTTCTGCGAATGAACTTTCTTCATATGTATGTCGACGCTCGTCTGATTCGACAAATAACTTTTACATATTGTACATTGTATCATGTTCTCTTTGTTGTGAATATGCATGTGTGCCCTCTTTCTGGCCGGCGATTTAAACATTTTGGGGCAGATGTCACATTTAATATCCTGGAATAATCAAAAGAATATTTATAAACACCGTTATAGTGACTTATTGTATTATCAAATAGCGTAGTAATAACAGAGACACGTTGAAAATGAAAATGTCATCAATGAAAATTTTTATCATGTCCCACCTTGTTCGTCTTATGCGTTTTGCAGTGATAATTCAATCCCTGCCGACTTGTGTAGGAGAGGCCACAAATTTCGCATTTGAACGGCCGTTCACCTGTGTGAGAATAAACATGTTCCTGTAAGAGCACCATGCTTCCAAAACGTTTGTCGCACTGATCGCAAACGTACGGCTTGAGTTTTAGGTGACTTTTCCGGATGTGAGCGCGGATATTGCTTACCGTTACCGTTGTGTAATTACACTTTACGCATTCGTAGGGCTTAATCTCCAAATGGGCCATTATATGGACCTGCCGAAAACAATTTCCACATGGTTAAAAGCGAGAAAATATTACGATATATTTTACATTACGTTAAAATGATATATAACGTCTATTATGAAAAAAAAAATCGTATTGCAATAAAATAATGAATCAATGAGGAAGAGCGACTGCATTCGCAAAGTTGGAAAATTCAAAACTTCTTAGGTCGGTATTTATAGCTGGATATAGTATATTTAAGATCATCTTCCGATGCTGTACGGATCGTTTCATTGGCTACAATGCACCCGAAGATGAATTTCAGACGTTCTTAAATTAAGATCTGACTGTGAATACCGGCCTTAAACCCTTGATAAATACTCACTTTACATTTGTCTGGCCTGGAATAATTCATCTCGCAGATATTGCACTTAATCTTCTCCTTGCCCAGTACAGTCATTTTGTTCTTCAGGTCACATTTCATGAGACTTGAATTTATCCGATAGCTCGATTCAATCAGTCTTTTTTGTTCTTCAGTCATCAACTCCGAGATTTTATTACTGCTCCTCCTCTCGCTTCTGTTTTTTTTTGATACACAAGACGCTTTATTCTGCACGCTCGTCCGCGCTTCTTCATCCGATTTCTTCGAAACGAGAGGATCTTCCTGACTTGGCAATGTGACAGCAGTCTCCGCTTCACCGTCGGTTTTCATGAAAGAAACACCATTGGAGTTGATATCGGTCGTTTGTGTCAAGATCGAATCGGACTTGCCGTTCACTTTCGATTCCACCTCATCACCTGTTATAACGACACAGAGCGCTTCCACTTCCGTTTCTTGATACGCGCTGGAATCACTTGATTGGGAATTCTCAATTGGGATCCGCACCAGGGATTCATCGCTCTTGCTCGCAGTTCCCACCGACTTGCGACTTTGCGAAGACGTCTCCTCGCTGTGGATGTTCTCCTGCTTCACAGATATTACTTGTGACTTGCAAATCGGCGACACAGCTGCTATGTTCGATGCATCACTCGACTGTTCTTTCTGATCGAGTGCGTCAGTGGTGACGATATTTTCAACTTGTTCTTTGAGTGGCGTATCCTTTTCACGTTTCTTAACCCTTCGTTGTCTGGAGCGATTTTTCCCGATTCTTTTCGAATTCTTGGAGTTTTTTACAATTGGCACGGTATTTTCTTTATTAGCTTCCATCTCGGCTTCATTTTTATCTTCATTCTTCTCCTCCTCCTCGATCCTGGCGTCATTCCTTTGGTTCGTAACTGCTTCCATATTTTGATTCTACATAATTATAGAGGGGAATTATATATGTGTGTAAATATACAATAAAAAGAAGAAATGCCAAAATGTGCAAACTTTGGTTGTTTATACAAGACTTAACTGACTTTGAAAATACTAAAGCATACATATTGACTTGATAAACAACGAACAGTTCATTTGACATTGTTACATTATAATTGTGAAGATCACAATCCCGCTTACTAAGGAATATTATTTAAAAATTAAAAGAAAAAATAAAAGAAAATGAAAGAAAAAATATGATTGTTCAATGAAAAGAACTTGCAGTCAATGTTGAGAACGTCTGCTGAACGTTGTAGCAATCCTCAAAGAATTCACACGCGAAATCGAGCTTTGCGCAGCACCTTGCGCATACTTGCTGCGGCAAATCGTCATTTTCCGTGATCTGAAACAGATTAACGGTCAATTTTAATTATATGAATACGATCGTCCGCCATTAGGCCAATTAGTAAGTGAATCAATACCTTCCTCTCTGGACGGCGTGGAAGAGCGCGAAGGTATATTTCCTCGGCTGAAATACGCTGTGCGTTTCTTTCTGCACGTAATCATATTTCGCTATGTCGGTCCCATATCGCACTTTAATAGCAGCATGAAGAAGAAAATTCGTATCAGAAATAATAACAAGCAAATTGACAAATTGACGGTAAAGTAGGATAACGCCGATAGTACCCAAAGTGATCTCCAATATTGCAGATTATTAATAATCATAAAACCATAACAGATATCCACAGAATATTCGATCGTATGATATATAAGAGAATAACAATTAGATCACAAAGTCTGTAAGATATAAGCTAGAATTACACCTGAGTGTCACTCCAATATTAGTTAAGTTCAAGTAAAATAAAGTGAATCGAGGTCCCAAAAATATCGTGCCTTTATTGAGACAACGGTGGAATCGTTAAACAAGTGTTTGTTGTAGAAATTAATAATCCTACGTGTATGTACCTGACTTATACAGGACGCGCGATAATAATAATGTATGAACATCTCTGTCGAAGATAATTTTTCTTCGGAAGATATATATATCTTCTGAGTGGAAAGGTATCACCTACTGATTATACATATGACGTACAAAATAGTATATATTGCTTATCATTTAACCAAGTAGGGAAAGTCATTATCACTTAACTAAACGAGATTATAAGCAATCATAATAATTAATATTTAATATCTTTCATAGAGTTCTTTACGGGAGTCGTGGGTAAAAAGCTTCCAGTAACAACGTACGTGATTTTTAAAGTATAGTCGTACTTCATTTTTTTCTTAGTCGATCAATAAACAATAAAAAAAGAACGAATTTAATATGTACTTCTTATAAATTCATCAGTCAATTCAATACTTGGGTGTGTGCATGTGTGTGTGTGCATGTGTGTGCGCGCGCGTGTGGCTCCATTGCGAATGAATTAACGTGCTTACAAAAATCGTGTATTCACTTTACGTACTTGTAAAGAAGTTACCATACGACCATATGGGATCAAGTACAATACCAAGTAGTACTGACGAGTACTTTTGAACATATAACATGGATATAAGAGAATTTATGGTATATATATATATATATATTACTTTATAATTAATAAATAACAATATATATAATGTACATATAATTTATATATATATGTGTGTATGTGTGTGTGTGTGTGTGTATAGGTGCGTGCGTTCGTGCGTGCGTGTGTGTATGTGTAGTTATTTATTAATTAATATATGTCGAAATAATAGCAGAAAATCATGATAAATGGAGGGAACTGGTACGTAGAATTGGGAAAATCACGACCTTTAGTAATAAGCGAACGACAGAGGAAGGAGATATTTTGAACATGTCGTTACATCTAATAAATCTAAATCAATTGGTACATACTGAGCAACAATAAACACGGACAATTAGAATAAATAGAGTAAATAGGAAAGAATATTTCAGGTTAAATCATCGTATTATCGTGAAGACGAAGCTTTTCACATCGGTATAAAGAAAGACTGTGTAGAAGGTGTGAATAATGAGTTATTTAATCAAATAAATGTATATGTGAATGACTATGTAAGCATTTATAAAGGAATTCAAAGTGTCACCGATGGAATCGATACTATTTGGAGCGAGTGTACTTGATCCCATCCTTTCTATTTAAGATTACTTTATGATCAAGGCACTGATGATAATATACTTTCTTAATATTACTTCATAATTTCGTAACCGTTCTCTACTTTCAATATGTTACGATTGTCATTGTAAAGTATCCTCCAAAATGTATGGAAAGCGCAAATCACCGCTTTTCCATGCATACACACACCCACACACACAAGCACACATACGCAAATTTTTTTACATATGTCACACACACACACACACACACACACACACACACACACACACACACACACACACACAAAATACACGCACGTACGCACGAACGCACGTGTAAAGACCTATAGAAAATATTTTCGCTCTAGTCGAGGTTATTGATTATTTTGGAAGCCCGATTCCTAGTACGTCATTGAGTTATCAAATTTTCGCTAAAGCTACACGATTATGAGGGTAATTATGTTTTTGGCCGTACATCAATATTGTCTATTATACAAAAATCATTTTTCTCCGAACATCACCCTCTCTCTCTCTCTCTCTCTCTCTCTTTCTTTCTCTGAACGCCTTTACGAGAAAAACATAAGAGGTTTTCACGTAATAAAAACGTATGAAAGATATCGAAAGAAGACATGCAGGGGTAATTCCTAACGTCCCAAACAGCATGAAAGACGTCTTATGGCTCGATATTAAACGTTGCGTGCTGTCCGGGATATTATTCACCATGCTTTTGGATATATGATAGAACGACATGTACTACAAAAGAATTGGATGCCGAGATACGAAAATACATTCTCAAAATTCCACGAATTCGATTCTCCGATCGAGGAGAGAAAGAAAGTCGCGAAGCTGCTGAAGAAGCGAATTCGCTTAATCCTAGTAGAAAAGTCGACATTTACAAGGGAATAAGAAATGAAACATAGTCTTCGAGAACATAGATAAATCAATCGTTATTGCTAAAGGTCAAAAATGTTGTCGATAATTTATCGGAGCACCAAGCCATGTACCATAAAAAGACCATCGTTGTCCTTGAGCAATCTTTCACAACACACATTCTCGCTAAATATCTCTCACTTACTTTCTAATCTCAGGACTCCACGTCGGTCGAACGCTGACCTCTCGCGATCTATGTAGTCTAAGAGAGTAGTCTTCGCTGCGTAGCTACGCCGCTACGTAGTAAAATCTATCTATAACTCTTATCCCTAAGTATACTCCAGTATGTTCAGCCATTAGTAACGGCAATTTCTCAAGTCACCGTCCACACTATTTTTCGTTAGTCGCGGTCGTTGCGGCCACCGAGTCAACAACGCTGGACGCGGTGGTGGTGATCTTTTGCTTGCCGCTCTTCTTCTGCTCGAAATGCCGCTTCCGGTGCACCTTCATGTTATCACGACGATTGAACTTACGGCCGCACTCCGGGCAGGCGTGCGTTTTCTCGCCGTGCACGTGGCGATGCGCGGCCAGGTGACTCGCTTGCGCGAATGTGGCGTTGCACGTCTTGCACTTGTGCTTGCGCAGACCCTCGTGTTTGAGCACGTGCTCGTTAAGAAAGGCCTTGGACGCGTAACGATTGTTGCATATGCCGCAGACGAACGGCTTCGGATTCGAGTGCTGCATCACGTGGGCCTTGAACTTGGACGTGACCTTGAAGGTCTTGCCGCAGATGCCGCAGGTATGCGTGGTGGCGTGACGCGTCTTGATGTGTTCGTTCAATACCGCCAGGCTGGAATAAAGGTTGTAGCAGAAACGGCAGCGGAAGTTACGGCGCTTCTTCAGGTGCACGCTGGCGATGTGGCTGAGGAGCCGCGTGCGATACGGGAACACCTTGCCGCAGTACTCGCAGGCAAGATTCTGCGGCGGCAGATGCGACTTCATGTGAATCTGCAGCGACACCTTGTGATGGTAGCTCTGTCCGCAGTCGGTGCAGCTATACGGCCGCACGCCCTTGTGCACGTTATCGTGCTCGGTCAGATAAAACTTCGACTTGAAGCGCTTCGGACACTTGGGACACTGCACGGGCCGTGGATTCGTGTGCGAGCAACGGATATGCTTCATCACGTCCGACTTGCAGACGAATTTGGCGTTGCACACGACACAGGTGTACTGCTTGATGCCGAGATGCGTCTTCACGTGCACGGTACACTTGTCCCGGCGCTCGTAGAACTTGTGACAGAGTTTACACGCGTAACCGTTCTGCCCGTCGTTCGTCACGTGTTCCACGTTATCGTCCACCTTGATCTCCTCGCCGTCCACGCGGAAGAGCTCCTCCGGCTTTTGCATCGCCTCCGTCATTTGCTCCAGCTCCTCCAAGTCCTTCAACAGCTTTGACGACGCGACCCCGTTATTCTTGCCGGTGCTGCCGAGGATACTGTTGACGATGCCGTTCATCTCCACGGTGGTGTTCTGAGAATTCTGCAGCAGATCGACGATCGCGGAGTCGACCAAGCAGCAGCCCTGATCCGGGAACACTCGCGCCCGCACTTTCAGCTCCGGCAACGCGTCGTCTTCGCTCGACTTCCTGCAAAGTTCCACGGTGAAACTGATATCCTCGGCGTCATTGCTGCTGCTGTTACTGGCGTTGCTGCCGATGCCGTCGCCACCGCCGCCGCTGCGATTCCGCGATTCCTTCACCGACACCTCGATATCGGGAGCACCGGAAACGAGAGTTAACAATTTGTTCAACGCCGATGTTGGTAACTGAATCGTCGATTGCGTCGGATCGTGTATCACGTTCTTCCCCGTAGCGCTCTCGTTATCGCTGTTGCTGACACTCAGAGAAAAAGCATTGGCTTGATTACTGTTGTCCGCGTTGTTATTGTGACTCCTCAACCTGCTCGCGATCGGGATCTCCTCGATCTCCTCGCTGTTGTTGGCCACGGACGACGTTGTGGAGTCCACGTTGTGCCGGCGTCTCAACCAGCGAGACGGCGTCAGTTCTGTACTTTGTATACTCTGACTGCTTTGCGAATTCTCCTCCACGCTTATTTCGTCGTTGGACTTAGCCTGCTGCTGGCTACGGAGACTTCTCCTGAGAACTCGTTGCTGCTGCTGCTGTTGTTGCTGTTGCTGCTCGGAGTCCTCGCCGCTAGTGGAATTAAGATTTTTCTCAATACTGTTGTTATTATCCGTCGACCTGGCCGGCGGTGCATCTTCATTTTTTACCTCCTAAAGAATTGAATTAAAATGTACGAGTGGGTACCAGGATTGCCTTTACTTCGCGATAATAAAGTAAGAACGAATTCGCGACTGTCGGAACATTACAATGTCATTCTCTTTGGACAAATATTTTTTCTATTTCCTCAAACCTACCGGGGCCCTTTTATTCTGTAACCCTCAACGACAGTGCCATTGTCGTCATGGTGTCGTTGCGCAGGTGTGACATATGGCAGTAAAGCTACGCGACAACGACAACGACACTGTCGGTTACAGAATACAGGCCCGGAACGATTTCTCAGTTGCGAAAAATCGAGAAAAAATACATGATTTTAACAGACAAGACACGGTTACAACGCTGTCCAAGAAGAATCACAGTCGATTTGTTTAACTGTACTTTATATTTTATCGTTATCGAATTACTTTTGATCGCGTTATTATTCAAAATTGACGTAAGGCACGATGGAAAATAACTGTACACTCGCATGATGCACAGTTGCATGGTGAAAGAGAGCGATAGAGCGGTAGATGAAATAAAACAGACAGACTTACAAACTCTGTTAAGGGCGGTAGATTGTATCGATCGCGTAACTCATGTTGGGTGCGTAGACACTCCTCTTGGAAGTCGCAGACGAATTCGAGCTTGCCCAGACACTGAACACAGATCGCCTTGGGCAGAGGATCCATTTCATCTATCTGCGATTCACAAAGAAGAAGCACCTAAGTACGAGGTGTGCACCGTTGAACGGCGAAGGTGACATCTTGTTATTTCGTGACACTTGCATTAATATTCTCTCTCTCTCAGGAGAAAGTACAAATACTACCGCTCTGCTCTATAGAAACACCATTGTGACATCATATTTCTGGTACCCACTGATAATGATACCCCATAGTAACTAAGCCAAGAACGCTCTTTATTTCATTCATAATACGTCTTTAAAGTATCACATAAATTCTGTATATATGTTTCAAGAGAGATGATGAGAAAATGTACAACAGAAAAATTCAACAGCGTTCTAGGATTATATCTGGAGTTGTTGACAAACTTTGAGTTGTTATCTCAAATTATTCACACAATGTCAATGTATACAAATTACAATTTTAAACGCAATTCCTTTCTTTCAACAGAGGGCATTTTTACAAAAATGATGTATAAAGGTAATTTATAAGATAAAATTGCATTAATAATAAGTTATATTTAATAATTTATTAATAATAAGTCATATATATATATATATATGATAAATCTATATATAATTTTCTCTGAAAACACCATATTGACATGTACTTCATATAAAATAATATATATCAATTATAATATTGGAGTGACATATTGGAGTAATATGATACTAAGTAAAATTAATTTTTGCTATATTAACAAACATAAGATCAATGTGCTTGATATAGCAA
>NW_014555424.1:165408-338922 GCF_001313825.1 Dinoponera quadriceps
CTTTTTGAAAACTTATGTACTAGGTCATTAACCATGTTGAATATGTATGATTTCGAACATTAGAAAGGTATGGATTATCAAGGGCAGTATTTCTAGTTTGATCTTATAATTAAGATTGTCTTAAATTCATCTTAAGTTGTCAAGATTGTTTCATTGGATATAATCTTTTCTAGTCACTGGCTAGATGAACTTAAGGCAATTTTCATTATTAAATTGGAATATTGTTCTACAATTTGTTAATAACCAAGATGCCTCCCACATCTTGACAAAGGAAGCTCTTAGTTTTATTTCATCATAAATGAGGAGAAACTAGCAAATATATAATAAAACAAGAAATTTCCAGCGCAATGCCCCTTTAATGTCAGTCATGATTTTATAAACAGTAAGGAAAGCGGAAAAAAAATGACACCTATGTACATATATTATACATCATACTTATGTACACATACAACATTCATACATAGACACATACATACATAACATGTAATTTTTAGTACATAGATTTGCTGCATGTATACTATTATCATTTGCGATTATTTCGAAAATGATCGAAATTAGGAGCACTGTAAGCGATACTGAATTACGTGCAGACAAAGCGTCGCGCTTCAGCCAAAGCAGCGATGTTTATGTAACATGTATATGAGATATTCTAGTGTCGAGTGTCGGTTTTAGCATAAAATGCACGGAGAAGCGTAAAAAGCGCGTCTCCCCCTTGTGTGTAGCCATTATATCTGCTCGTTTCCGCTGTACTTTCTGCACCTCGTCACACTTAGTCGCTCTTTCCTTGCTCTCGAAATGCGCATACATACTCGTTTGACTTTTAATTCAAAAAGTACAGCCGAAATGTGCAGACCCGTATTTATTTTGCCGACCTTACACCTGCTTAGCTAGCGAGACCCTACGATGGGAAGCCCGCGCGGCCATGCGGCACAACAACTCACCATTATGTTGATCTTCGAGTGGATCTTGACGCTCAGGTAGCGTCTCATGCCCTCCTCGCCGAACACATCGATGTAGAGTCTTTCGAATTGGCCGCACAGCCTGCACACCTTCGCCTCTCTCTCTTCCAGCTCCATTCTTGATTTCCTCTCTCGTTCTGCGTATCCGGGACTATGTTCTGAGATACATAAAGAGGAGGAGAAACCGACGAAGAGATAATCGAGGGAATCCACGCCCGCCGTACCGCGTCGTTTTGTGCTGAGCCAACGACGGGACCTTCCGCCGCGCGAAGTCTCCTCTTTCCTTCTTGAATGTTTGTACTCTTCGAAACGCTCTTCCGCTTTCTTCGTTTAACGGCACTATGACGGCCAGATGAAACGCGCGAAAAACGGTAAGGAAGGTATACGCGAGGTACGACGTAAGGGGCGAATATGGAGGCGACAGTTCCGTCGGTGTTACTACGTGCTTTGAGTACGTGAGGGAAATAATCGCATCTTGAGCCAGCCAGCCGTACGCTCGTTCGCCCCACCACTCGCACTCTCCTCCTTGCCGCTAATTGGCTCCCGCAGATACGACGTGTGCAATAACCAATCAACCTCTCGCTCTTACGATAAAAGCGACCAGTCGATTGGCTACCGCGTAGTCTTTTGTCGCGTGACAAGCGTGCCGTGTTCTTGCGATATTCATAATGCCCGTGTCCGACTACGGATTGGAGATTGAGAATGAATTGAAATTTTACTCATCGGTGCAAAATACACTAAATTTCACTTAAGTTGAGTTTAATTAACTTTGCACTGATTGGCCAAATACAATTCAATTTAAACCCCAATCCGTACTCTGATACGGGCTTTAGGTCCTATCACACTAGGGATTAAAGTTAAGATTAGATTGAAATTTGACTAATTAGAGCGAACTTAACTAAATTCTAAAGTGTTCCGAGCCTTAGGCTTGTTCTACAATGTCGGAACGCAGCCGATGGTCCAATGAGAAAATTTATTTTTCGATAGCAAATTCTTCTCATTGGACCAGCGACTATGTTACGATATTCGATGACGACCTACCACGTATTGCATGTCAGACCTGAATTCTCCATATGACCTAACCTTTATTTACTATATTTTAGTAAAGTATAACCTCTTTTTCCCGTTGATGCTTTCCTCGTGTTGTGTTGTTGATGGAAATACGTATTGTAGAATCTGATTAGTGAAAGTATAATTTAATACGTACGATTAACAGAATGGGCAAAGAAAATGAAACGGATGGTACGAAGAAAAGGAGGAAATCTGTGAGCGGAAGCGGTGGAACGACAGTGAAAGATGGAGACATGTACAAGGTATGTAGGAGTTGTGAATTATGTTACAATTTATTTATTAACTTGGCCATTATACAAATATTCTTGTATAATTACTCTATCGATTATAATTAAAATCAAACATTGCTATTCTCTTATGTTTTTGTAGCACGACTATATGTGTAATTCATTAATATTTTACTGTAGACAATAATTAGTTACGAAGAGAAGGAAGCTATCGAAAGACTGCCTGAAGATGATTCCGAGTTCTTCCTGACGACTTGCGACAATATTCGAGCGGCAATGAGCAAAATAGCTAAATTGAAGTCCAGTGGAGACCCAAACGTTAGTAACAAAGTAGATTATTATTTATTGTCAAATTTGCTTTAAGAATACTAAAAGTAATAACACTTCAGGTGAAAGATGAAATTCGTGAACTGCAAATCCAGACGTCCTTGCATTTTATAGAATTGAAGAAGCTAAATCGTATGGAAAAGTTCCGTACGAAATTTGCACGCGATTCACTTGTGACGGCAAAAAGTAGTGTAGACAGCAGGCATCTGCATTTACAGAACTTACTGTATGAAGTCATGCATTTGAAAAAGGAGGTTATCAAGTGTCTTCAATTCAAGTAAATCTTATTTTTATATGAAAATATCTTAGAATATTTCATCTTATTTAAATAACAAATTACCTTCTTAATATATAGATCTAAGGATGAGTTGATAGCACTTGTTTCAGAAGAAGAATTTTACAAAGAGGCTCCCGAAAGTATTTCGCGACCTGTATGTATTTTTCATATGCAGCTTATACAAAATATAGTCCATATAAGCTTATTATTCAATAAGTATTTATATAACATATATATTTTAGGAAACAACAAAGAATAATCCACATCAACTAAGGCTGGCGCGTTTGGAGTGGGAACTGACACAAAGGAAGCAATTGGCAGCATTGTGTGATGAACTAACAGAAAGTAAAAAAGCAGTGGCAGCCAGCATTGATGTAAAACAGACACGTTTGGATAATCTCGCACCACAGCTACGTGCCATATTAGAGGTAGCACTCTTACTTTTTGAGAATTTTTCTATCGAACGTTCGCCCAGTTGGAAATTTTAATTTCTCGTCTTTCCACAGGCAAGCAAATCGTTGCAAGAGAGTCTCGGATTGCCACTGGATAAAATTCGCCAGGAACATCAAAAAGCATCATTACTTGCATCGCCGCTTTATGTCCTGTATGCGAAAGCATCCGCCTATAGGGATGCTTATGGTATGATTAATATATAGGCGCTCGTTTTCACTAAGCTATTTTTTTTTTTTATGTGTAACGTGGAGTGTGAAACTACTGTCGTTTGTTTGCACAAGCCACCGGGGTCTCGGCAGGCATTTTAATTTGGATGAATGCCTGTGCGCGCACAGTCTTTTTTTGTTTTTCTTATTTATTTATTTTAATATTGACATTCAGTATAAGTTTATTGTTCTTTGCATTTTTTTTACTGAAGTTAGATTTGAACAAAAATTGTTTAATTTTCGATCTATGTCGTTCCATACTTCACATTAATATGAATATTAAAATATAATTACATAATATAATTAAATATCTATTCACATATTCCATTAAATATAAAAAAAAAATATATATATATAATATATAAAATTTGTATCATATTACATTTTATATACACATACTTAAATATACTCGTATATTTTTATATAGCTGCTATTTTATATTTATATTTGTAGATGGTACACTACTAGTCAAAGTAGAAGGTGACGAGGATGAAGCAAAACGTGCGAATTGTCAAGATGGTCTACAAGAATCAGACTCAGATACTGAGAACCAGGCGGAGAGTATCGTGGAGGAAACGCCGGTACACAAGAAAAGACATCACAGATTATCTCGTGAAGCCAGACAGGAGGAGAAAAGATCTAAATTGTTGCAGCGACACCCATTGCATGTTAAAATTGTGATCACGTTGAAAAGTAAGTTGTGGATAAATAAACTTGAATTAAATCGACTTAATATCTCTTGAAAACTTGATTTTTATGCTACGTTTAAATGTTAATCTTTCAGGTGAGACGAAATTGACTTTGTATTTCTATTACATGATATATTTAAAAGTAATTACTGTGGAATCGAAGCTTGAAACAGAAGAATTAGGAGGTATAAGTGCTGGGTAAGTAAACTTTGATCATATAAATATACCAGTGATCAACATTTTGATATAAAACAAATTAGCTTTATTCTTTCAAGTCTTTAATCAACAGGGACATGCTGATATCCGAATCGATTCTCCGCGAGTTATATCCACGGGATCTAGGATTGGATAGTCCAAATCCTGCCAATCATTATCAACTGTCGCGACATAATTTGGGTTCGTTCTCATCGCTGGGACTAGGCATTCCCTATAAATGGGCACAGAGAATGGCTGGTTTGACTTTCGTCTTGCCGGATACGCGCGAACAAAAGGTACGTACACATCGTGCGCATCAATGAAAGCAAAAATTTCTCGCGTCAATCGACAGATCAAAATTCAATTTTTTCGTTTACGTACAGCCCACGAGCCAGGAACTAACTCAAGATTGCGTCGAGAGTGTGTTGAAGGAAATCAAGCGGCGCGTGAAAGCGAGATTGGAGCTGTGTAAAGAGATACGGCAACTCGAGTCCGGCAATCTACCGATCCTCGTCAGCACGACGGATCCAATGCCGCAGAAGATCTCCACGTCCCTGCATCGATTCACGACCATGACGTGGAAGAATTACTCGAATTACGTCTCCTCGCCTGCTTTCTATCAGCGAGAACTACTGTCGTCCATAGACATTTTCTACGAGGCCGTGCTTCGCCGTGGAAGCAGTAAGATTATCCTCCGTGTTAAGAGTGAGGCGTCAACGAAACCAGGAATATCGTGTATGCATTTAAAATGTTCCTTCACAGGTGAGCTCGTGGCGAGGATCGCCATCAAACCGGATTATCCGAAGATAGCGCCGGTATTCAGTGTGAGCATCAGCCCCATGGTCCCGGCATCTGCCGATATCGTCCGAGACATCGAGAGAGAAGTTAACGTGATGTGGACGAAATCGCCGACACTGATCGCGCAGATACAGCGACTGAGGGCGTGTTTCGACATCTACTTGGAAACGGAGAGCATGGCGCCAAAGGAGAAGATATTCTTCCATCCGGTGAGAGGGAGAACTCGCGCTCGACCGTACAAATACTTGCCGCTGGGAGGAGGCATATTTACTCACCGTTAGACAATAAGTCATTGGGTCGATGCGAAAGTTCGTTTCGTCCTTTTTTTTAATTAGCTCTTCGCTCAGAAATTCCAGAAAATCTTACAGCTGCCGAAGAGATGGCATCGGACAAAACGGCGTGTACCTCATTGATTTATTGATAATGTTACACATCATTTTAACAAAACAACGGAACTTTTGCATCAACCCAATATTTCTCGCAACATCTGCTCCTGGTGTGATCCCCCAGCGTCTCGTACATACTTTAATGAGACTGGACTACTACTCGTAAGAAAAATGATAAAAATCGTCATTTCACTTTAGGTATCTAAGTACGTATATTTTGTCAATAATCTTAATTGTCGTATTTCCTGTTAGATACGGTAGAAATGTAAATAAATATTCATATGACAACAGAAGTAAGTGGCCGTGCAGCCGGAGTTCTGGAAACTGTTATGAGATATGTGCGCAGCGTATTCCTCAGCTGTTTGTTCTCGAACGACAACTTGTCGCACTCCTTCTTCATGAAGATGTTGTCAGCCTTGATGTAATTGTACTGCTCCCAAAACTTCTCCAACTTATCAAACGGCTCGGACATCTGTGAAAATGATCCCGTACGGCACAATCCCGCTCGTTTCTCACGCGATACTTACGCAGCTGGTGAATGCTTTCCTGGATCCCGTGTCGCGCAGAGTGTATTTCTGAATGGTCAACGAGAACGGCTCCAAGTTCGAGCACATTTTCAACAACGAAAGCAGCGCCGTACCCTTCTCCGAAATTCTCCGCAACTCCTGCAAATCAGGCAACCTCGAAGATATGTATCATCTAAGCTCGCATTCTAAATTCTCATTTATCGATAAAAATGTTTTAAATGTGGCTGCTTAGCCAATCACGTGATTTCCAAACTACTTTAAGATTTTTATCAATAAAACTATGTAAATTTTTTAATTTCAGCTACATTGCCAAAAAGGGAGCTTTACCCTGAGCTCTAATCATTTCAATTGGATAATGATAGTTTAATATAATAACTTTTGGAAATTTTTTATGGAAAACCTGTGAATGAGAGAGTTTGATAGGTGGTCTCTCTCTCTCACTTTCAGGACAGTAGCGCTGATAATAGTCAATTTCTTCAACTGTGTAGCGTCCAACATTCGAGCCACGGAGAATTCCTGCCTCAAGCTCTGAAGTCTCTTTCCCATACGCACGATGTGATCCTTAAGTTCCGTTATAGTCTGCTCGCGTTTCTGCGACAACGCCTGCATCTCCTGCTTCAGGTTCTTAATCGTGCCCTGCATTTGCGCGTGCAATCTCGGATATTGCGCCACGTCAGCCTGATGAGCGTCATCTTGTTCCTTCAAGTACTCGTACTGCTTCCTCTTGTCTCTCGTGCTTCTCTCGTACTCGGCCATTGTCTCGTTAAGCTGCCGCCCTAGCTTCTCCATCTCATTGGAAGTGTATTGCGTTAAACGCGACATAGAGTCTTCCTTCTGAAAATATTTCCGATCGAAGGCTCATTAGTTCGTCACAGAGGCAATGGTGAGGCATATAGCCGTACCAGATACACGATGCTATATGTGTTGACGGCGTTCTGGATCTTCGTTTGCATCAGTGAGTCTTCTATCTGTTTGTTTTGCTCGAAGATTATCCTCTGCAGTTGTCTGCAACGTTGCTCCAGATCCTTTCGTACGCCATTCAATTCCTTCATCTCGTTCGAAGCGATATGATCGCGCTCGCGTACGAAGGATTCGTACAAACGAGTACACATTTTCTTGTACTTTCCTATGCGTATCATATTGATTAGTAAACTTTACGAAAACTAGGCTGATGTTCAACATTCTATTTGGAACTTAGCATTAGAATCTTCGGCTGTTTTCTGCACAAATTTAAACGATACCACGTCAGACGTATGAGCTACCGAATATAACATCCATTATTTGAATGTGAGCCTCTTGTAGCCTCCTGTGATCCAAATCCGCTGCGCCTAGCTCGTTGTACAAACGTTGTATCACCGAGTCCTTCGTTTTCACCGTGCGATCGAAGTTCCTCCATAGATACTCCACGTCCTCGTAAAGCTCCTTGCACTTGATTCGTCGCAGAATAAATCTCCATTGTTCGTTGATTTTCGCAGTGTTCAGTCGTGAGAACGCTTCCTCGCGTTTCAACTTGTTCTATATACGAGAGAATCGATTTATGGAAACGCGATCACGTTTTGGGCACTATGCACTCAGTACCTTCGTAAAAACTGCGATTAGCTGCTGCTTGCGTCGTTTCGCCTCTAATTCCAATTCGGCTCGATGCTGCAAGTAACGAGCGCGTTCCTCGTCGCTCATACGAGCCAGCTTACTTCCCTTTCCCTTTTTCTTCGGCATCTTGCGGGTGAAGAACGAGTGACCTTACACGCTCTTGTTTTATAAATTAGTATTCAGATCGTTTATTCTTAACAAGATACAAATTCTTCTCAAAGATAACAACACACTGGGTCTGCCGCGGGTCAGCCATGTGCAGTATATGTTTGATCAATAACGATCGATCTTTACTTACAATTAGTAAAAACATAGTATTTCGTTTTTCTTTTACGTCGCTTATGTATATAAATATATTATCAAATTTTATCCGACTCAAGTAAAAAATCTAATTCGACTCGGGTAAAATATTAGGCAATCTTTAGTCCGTTTCATAAGATAGTTGTGAAAAATATTCTAGCGTGCGTATACATTAGCAAAAAGATTCAGTAGCTTTGTATATACATTTCAACGGAATTAAACTTGTTAGATATTGTTTTGATTTAATGAAAACGACTGAGAACAAAGTATATATCTACACTACCTGGTGTACATTGTATGCATACCTCAGAAGTGTATTTCGAGATTTACAAGATCTGCGAAAACTGCGTCAGTTTTGAGACGAATCAGGAATGAAGAGTAGTTCGCGTAATACGGTGTACACGCAATATTAATACTATGCGATACCAATATTTTTTTGGCTAAAATCGCGGAAGAGGCAAGCGGACGATGTCGGGGATATAAGGAACTGTCGAATTCGTATACCCTGATCGGAGCTCGCGCGTGGAAAATCTCCCGTGTTTCTCACGGAGATAAAATATAGTTGCCTCTCGACGTACAATATAGTTTCTATCAGGCTCTTTGTGTCTCTCTATTTGGTGGAAAACTTAAATGCAACTCGGGCGTTGATAAATGCTGCGTTTTCTTTCTCGGCTGGAAGCCCACGCGTATCAGAGATTTTTCTGCAACGTCACGGGCCTGCTGCTTTCAAGCTTCTCCAAGAGCGGCCTCTCCTTTGTCGTCGGTACGAAACTCTGAGTGCGTCTGATTCTCTCGCCTCCTCTCAGCGGCCGCGCCACAATTTGAGCTTCCAGCAGAAATTGAGCCTCTTCGGCACGCTTCACCTTTTCGCATGCAGCGCGCAGCTCGGTATCCAAGTGTTGTCTCTCTGCTTCTAGTTGCTGCAGCCGTAAACCGGCGTCTGAAGTGACGAAAATATAGTGATATCAGAAGAAAAGTATGTGAAGTGAAATCTTGAAGAAAAGATATAAAATGAGAAAGCTGAAATACACGCTCATACCATGCAGCTGCCGCTCGTTCTCTCGTTGCATTCGCTCGAACTCCAGTCTCTTCATTTTCTCCATCTCCAGCAGTTTCTGCTGTTCCTCCTGCAGCTTCTCCAATTGCTCCCTTTTCTCCCACTCTTCGCGCAAAACTCTCGCTTGCAGACTCCGTACTGTAATATGTACGATATATTTAAATTGCACGACATTGTTCTCTCACAAAATAACATTAATATGGCGCCAAAACAATTTGATAAAGACAAATGGCAAATCAAACGCGCCCACCTATCTCCTCATCACGTAAAGCTTGTTTCTCCTCCTGCAGTAGCAACTCCAGCTTCTGCTTCACGTCCTCTAGCTGTTGTACCTTAGCACACTCCTGCTTTGACAGAGCCTCGAGTTTCCGTGCCTGTATCTCAGCGGCGACTCTAGCTTGCCTCTCGTGCTGAAGCTCCAGCTTGGTTTCCTCTTTCTCTTGCTTAGTTGCCTGATACATACAATAGAACATACATCGGTATATTCGCAGCAGCAGTGGTATGTTTGATCAGATCTTCGCCGATTATACCTGTCGTAAGGATCTCCTCTGATTGGCCAGATTCCTTTGGTAGCCTATCTTCTCGCCCGAATGCTGAATAGCAGTCTGCAGAGCTGCGAGCCACTGCAGCCTGCCCTTGTGATCCTCTGCCACTAGCTCGATACATCTGTGCTCAGGAGTGCTGAGCACAAATCTCCTGTCGGGCTTACCGCTGTTGGTCAACGCATCGGCCCAGCAGTTAGCGTTCAACAATATCAGTCCGGATGGTTCCTTCTGCTGAGAATCCTTGTAATATGCCAATTCACCGGGACGCAACACGAACCAGAAATATCGCAACGTCGGCAACAGGAAGCCTTTTTTCATCAAGTATCCCTGCGACATAACATCTATTTAATTCGCGACCCGTCATTGTCATTACACAAAATTCGAAGCTTTGGTTTACCTTCTTCACCACGTTCTCCACATATATCTGGTAGAGATCATCAATCGCCTCTGTCAACGCGACAGTGTCCAAGGTGTTGCCGCCGCTGTACTTGGATTCGAGAACCGCCAGGAACGTGGGGAACCTTCACACACGTTCACAGGTGAAAAACGTGTTTTCTTTGTAATTTTATCTTCGATTAAACGGACAGAGAGCTACCTGAACATTCCGATAGCCGCTGACAGAGCAGAAAAATCTGTCGCATCCCATTGCAAGCCTAAAGACATTACAAGATGAGAAGCAATTCGAGCCACTTCGTCGCCGTGCATTGATACCTAAGAGGACGACATATTAGACACTGGATCACAGGAGATATCCTGTTTATATAAACGTAATAGCAAACCAGGTAAGCATCTGTTGCATCCGGTTCAGTTTCAGCTAGCAGACAGTAAATTCTGAACAACTGGTAGACACTGTGATCTTCAAATACCGGATGGGATCTCTCTAGATATACCTTCTTACATATCAGCCAGCAGATCTCATCGATTCCTTCTTCTAGTGCTCTTAGCATTTGTATAGAAGTGGCATCGGTGATGGAAGAGAATACCTGAATCAGTAATAATACCAAATTTGTGATATTTATTATGGTACGCACTAAGTTGAACAGCTGGCTGCAATTGAAGCAAAGCAAATGCTCTTAACAAAGGAAAGAAGAGACAGATTCTAAGCACTTCTCTCATCAAGAAGCAACAGCATTAACATTTGTCCTCAACTTTATCCAAGTAACTCACTGATATTTAGTCTCACAGTGCCTTACTTCTTTCTGCAAATAATAGATGTACTGATCAAATGTTAAACTCTGAGTGCTCCGATAATGTTCCAGGCCCTTCTCTACTCCATACAAGTCCATTAACGTGCCGATATTAGCTGTCAGAACCTATGGACAAGCACCAAATATATATAATACTCTTCCTAACATTTAAATTTATCAAAAATTCTAAATATTTAAAATAATTGCTTGAGACGTAAATCAAGCGAAGGTGTGTAAAACAGCAGGAAAGACGAATAAAATTCAACGTCAAATATCACCTACACCCTGCGCCACTTTCTCGACGTTTACCTTTAACTTCGACTTGGCAACCGTGTTGCTACCGTCGACCTGCAGTGCATAAAACGCATGCCAAATGCTGTTGGTTAGGTTCTTGAACAGGTGGGCCATCGCGGCAACTCCGCAGCAGCAACAGGTGTGTTTATCCGTCCGTCTCTTCTATCTGTTTTCTACGCCGTCGTTGTTATCGCACTCTGACGAGTACATATCTTTAAATGGCGTTTTACCCTTCCTTCCGCACGCTCCGCACAATCCTTCAGGCCAAAGGCTGGCTGTTCCTCGTTGCTCTCCCGTTATCTTACGCACGGTGGATGACGCATAACATTTGTCACTCACATTTATGGGGAAATTCTCTCTGCCCTCTGTTCAAGTTCGGGCCGTTCTTGGAAAGGAAAATACACTTAATTCGTCACTGATTTACACCATTCGAAAGTATGAAACACCTGTCTGATTTATTATTGTGTCGTGCTACTTAAATGGTTACTCGACTTGCCGTTAAATAAGTTCAAGAGGCTGCAACTTTGGCAAAAATCGTGATAATAAAGTGCTCCAAGAAGCATTTTGCAACTCGAAGCTTTTATAATTAAAATATTTCATCGGCTATAAAATTTACTCATTTCTTACAATGCTAAATATAAAAGTAGAACTACTATTTTTTATTTAGCTTATCTTGGCAAAAAACGAAAACATCGTGATCGTAAGTAAGATCACTAAAGATCAAAAGTGTCAACTTATAAAATTCTGTTCAAACTATTTTATTGTCATTTTTATCTGGGTTACATACATCCTGTTGAAAATAAACGAAACGAATAATGAATATATCATTGAAGCCTGCAGCTTTGTCGGTAACTGTTCGTATTAGAAGGTTCGAGTCTCGACAAATTACTGTAATTAGTTCTTGAAGCTCCCGTTACGAGTCGCTGACGAAAATCATAGTACAACTTAACAATAAATCTCTTAGCCGAATTCTATTTTTAACTACTTTTAGGTTATTATCTAATATAACAAGTACGGTGAATTATTTAAGTTGACGTTTAACGTTTTCTACGCGAGATTACAAACAATGATATCGGACTATAATTAATTATCAGATGTAATTAATCGTTTGTGACATCTCCGACTGATCGTATCAAAATGCATGTGAAGAAATATATTCATCCGAGAAACAAATATAAGAAACCACCTGATTACAAGAAGCTTGCGATCATGTATCCGGAATTCCGTAAAGTTGCGGTCACGGTATTATATCTTTTATAATTTGTATAATTTATTTTATAATTTATACATAAAGACAAAATATACGCGCTGCTTAGAAGACACAGCTCTCTATACTTTTCAAATATGTTTTTCATATCTTTGTATATATTTTTGCAGGTAAAAACATATTTCGAATGGAAAAACAATATAAAAACTATTTTATATTACTTTAATTATGTTGTTATCTTGTAGGATCTCACAGGAAAAGTCAGGATTGATTTTCAAAAGAAGGAGAGTGTTTGTGTGCTCACAGAAACACTTTTGAAGCATGACTTTGATCTACATGTAAATATACCACCCGATAAATTGAACCCAGCAATTACATTACGTATGAATTATATTCTGTGGATCGAGGACTTGATGAAGCATTCTAACCTAATGATGGATAGGGTCACAGGAATAGATATTGGTATATGAGAAGTCTTTTCTACTAAAGTAAAAAAAAATAACAATAGATGGTGGTTTCAGGCAATATGCTTTTTAGGATTTAGTAATAATAATCTTTTACATATCTACTACTTTGCAATTTATTTATAAATTTATTTGAGTTTCCAATATTATAATATATATGGCTGATGCTTAAATAAATATGTTTAAAATAGGCACAGGAGCAATTTGTATATATGCTTTATTACTGACTAAGATCTATAAATGTCACATGATTGGCACAGAAGTGGACAAGGAGAGCATAGAACATGCAGAAAATTGCATAAGAAGGAACAATCTGCAAAACTTAATCAAAAGTAAACTATATTAACATTTTCTTTTTTGCTTCAAAGTTAAATAAGAGATGTAATCTATAAACACCGGATAAAATTGATTTCACATAACAAAAGATTCCCTGACGTAGTAATTTCAGTGAACTCGGATAACATTTTTAAGGACGCGGTGGAAGAAGATCAGGTTTACGACTTTTCCATGTGCAATCCCCCCTTTTTCGGGAACGAAGAGGACGGTGAAAGAGTCGCAAAGGCTTTACCGCCAAGGAACGCGCCGACCGGAAGTGAAGGCGAGCTGAAGATTGAGGGTGGCGAAGTGGCGTTTGTGACAAGGATGATTGAGGAGAGTGTCGAGCTGCGAGATCGAATAAAAATCTACAGTACAATGATAGGAAAGAAGGCAGACTTGCTTTATCTTAAGAAATTGATCAAGTCTAGCAATATAGAGAACTCGACGTGGACGGAATTCTGCCAGGGTCACACTACACGGTATCTTCTTAATAAATTAATTATTTATTAAATCAAGTTAAATCAAGATAAATCATCAGTTTGAGTGATTCAAAACAGTTTGCCAACAGATGGGGCCTAGCCTGGAGCTTCCTACCGAAAAACGTCGTGGACTTGAACATCGCACCTGTTATTAGAAAAAGCGGGAAATCCATGGTGCCGCCCTTCAAGGATTACAAGACCTTGATAACGTTTCCTGTGAAGGACAAATTTTCCTCTATGGATGATGTGACTTGTTTCCTAAGTACAATAGCGAAAGAATTGAATGTAATGAATCACACTTTCTATTTCTCTTCGTATATCAGACGTTTGGATTTGTCACTTGTTTCAATTGAGTTTAAACCTATCACGACAGATTAAACTGCAAGAAGTACCGGTTCCAGAGGGCAATTTCGACGGCTGGGTGTGTCGACTGACCGCCAAAGAGAGAACATGGGAGCACGCGCGCAGAAAACGGCGATTAGCACAACAGCTCGCGTTGAAGAAATTGAAAAATGCAGAATGCACCGAGGCGAACGTTCATACGGTAGAGACTTCAGAAACGGTACCTGTCGCGGAAGAATCTTCATCTAGCATAACACTTGTTGCGGAAGAGAACGTCAAGCATGCTGATGGAAATTCACCAGAAGAAACGTTACCAGTGGGGAAAGAAAGAAATGGTGAGAGTTCGGGAAAATCCGTTCCTTTGCTCACCTGCGAGCTCTGGGTGGAGATCGAAAGCCCGGAAATCGAAGAGACAATTCCACAAGATGACGTATTCAAAATGTGGATGATCTTCAAGAACGGCAGCGGCGGTTTGGAGGCGTTGCAGTCGTTGCGGCAGTACCTGATAAACAGACTGGAAGTGAAGAAAACGGAATCTCACGATTCGTCGAAGCCAGCCAAGAAGAAAAGAAAGAGGACGAAAAAGCATCCTGGCGAAGGTGTTGTCGAAACAAATCAATCATAAAATATATTATTTACGTTGCTCTCCAAGAGAGAGTAAAACTCGTAACTCAACCAAGTGCTGTCCGTTATATATATATAAAATGTTTTATTTCATGCGACATATAATAACGAAAATCCATATGATGGTTGGTAAATTCATCAAGTTTATAACTTTTTATTTTATATATGACATTGCTCTACTAAGCCAAACGGGCGTACGTGAGGATAACGTTGAGTTTATTGTTCGTATTTCCTAAGTGAAAAAAGGCAAATCTTGAATGAATGATTGCGAGAGAGAGAGAGAGAGAGAGAGAAAGAAAGAGAGACACAAGCGAATTAATTATTTCATATTATTTATTCCGACCGATTTACAAAATCTTTAATACTGAGAACATGAAAACTGAAGATACGCCCTTTTGGATTAGAAGGGCAGAGAAATAGGTCTTAATCAGCTATATTCCTTCCTTTATAGTACAACTTGGCTAACAAGTGCAACATAATAATTTTGTTATTATTATTGCGACGCGAATGATAGCCTGTCGAGAGAGAGGGGAGATTGTACGTCGTGATGATACATCACTTCGCACAGCGACAAAATGATGGTTCGATCGCTCGTTCAATCCGTTCTTACTACTATTACAGGCAACGGTGCTCTCTTCTTTCTCAGGCCTAAGTTGCTTAAAATCTATGACGGGGGGGATCAACGAAATTAATCGGCGCGGTTTTCTTCGGTAATCAATGATACTTTGTGATATTACTTTGGATTACGACTTGCTCGTTGATCAAATCGAGACAAATCATTTATGCTTATATGTGTATATGCGCCGGGAGAGAAAGGGAGGGGAGGAAAGAAACGTCCAACCAAACCGCGGATAGATCTATCAGAGCACAACGAACAAAAGTGGGTATCAACAGTTTGGTAATAATCGATTCTCGTTCTCCCTTATGAACTAGGCTATAATTGCGAAAACGCTAGCGATCTTCAAGTCGAACTACTATAGCGGCAACTCCACTAACGATCGGTTACCGCATATTGATGAACTATTGATGAACATGATCGGGATATGCCACAATGCCATTCATTGTGCCGTACTTTTATTATCACCACGTCTTCGAGACCGAGATTATCAAGGGGTTGTGTGCGTGTATGTGGTATGCGGTGTGCATAGTAAACACCTTACAATAATTAAGTATATCTATATCAAGGATAAAACGCGCTTGAGACGATCTATAATTCGGAACGGAATACTATTTACAATTTTACATGCTGTGTAATGGAAAAAACACTCGAAGACATTTGTATTGTACAGTTATAAATATAACTGATTTCCATCGAATGGTTTCTGCATTATACGACGCAAGAACAGAATTCAAACAGAATCCTGTCGCGAATTATAGATCTAAAAAAAATCCGAGATTATATATATATATATTCGTGAAAGTAACAGGAAGCACACTTTCTCGAGCGCGAATACAGTTGAACCTTTAATTTGACACTAGACATTTTTTTCGGAAAAATTTAAAATATAGCGTATATAATACATCACGTGATTTCTTCAGCGTCTGTGTGACACAAGTTCTTTTGGATAAAACTGCTACTTTTGTTAGAACACGTTACAGGCACGTTAAAATATTCGAGATCGTTGAAACTTGATCGCGATCTCTCAGCCGTCTTACATATAAACCCGAACGAATTGTATCTCGTGAAATCAGAGTGTCAAATTAAAAGCTAACAAACTGAAAGAAAGATCTTCTTGTTGGCGACGATTCGAGTCGAGCAATACGTGACGATGATAATGGTGGAAAAAAGAAAAACAATGATCTCACAAAAAGGCACTAGTATAAAATTCAACGCGGATTAAAATAACACGTAAAAGGAAAATGATAGATAGATAGAGAGAGAACAACCAGCTTCCGGAATCTGATACGAATTGCGCTGTTTAATCGTGTGTATCGAATGTTATCGAGTGTTGACGGATTCGTCGGTCCGTTCATCAATGATCACTTATCGCCGTTGCGTTCTTGCGATGAATATATTCGAGCTCTCGGCGAAGTTGCGCGTACAATTGGAGAAAATCATATTGCTCTTTGATCTCGCGACGAGTCCTCCGAACATCTCGTCGCCAGCTACCTAACGCAGTCGCGTCGAATGATTCCCGGACGACATGGCACTCCATTTCATTATGTACACATATAATAAACGAGTGTGTGCGTTTCGCGAGCTCGACGAATGTGTACACGTTGCCTCTTTTTCCTTCATTAACAAACACATCAACGACGATGGACGTCGTCGTGTCTTTTATCTCGTAACAGTCTCGTTCTTGTAGCCTGATCGACTAACCTAAGATCGATTTATGCACAGTGTCGGTCTTCTTTGCACGAGTGTGAGAAAACTGCGAGTATGCGTTCGAATGCGTCACCGATGCAGGTGCATGAACCGACCTTCCGACAGCACAATGAAACGGTACAAATAACCAAATGTACGCGACGGCCCTCGATTTCACGCGCTCGAGGTTGTCATCGTCGTAGTCTTCGGGACGAAAACGTTGCGCGCACGCACGGTACATCGGGGAGGACTAGGGCTTAGAAAAAAGAGAAAGGAAAGACTACTAGCATTCGTTCGTCGTTCGCGATGGCGGAGGAGCCAAGGACTCAGCTCTCCGCCGTCACGATCGCTTCCAATACCGCCGCCGCCGCTTCATCCGGCTCCAGCTTCTTCGGCTCGACCTTCACCTCCGTCACACCGTTCAACATCTTCGTCTCCTTGTCGTTTTTCTTGCAACTGTTCTCGGCTGTCTTGGTGACGGCTTCGCTACTACTGCCGCCGTCCGCAACGGGCGACTGCTCCTTCTGCCGCTTCTCGATCTCCGCCTTGAAGTTGTCGATGTCCTGCTGGCTGATCTGCACGAAGAGAATGCCGTTGATGACGTTCAGCATGTCCAGCACGGAGCCCATGCTCGGCGGTTGCACTTGGATAGGCGGCAGGCTCACGCCCGACTTGCCCGTGTAGATCTCGTTCATCTTCTTTTGCAGCACGACCGCTTGCTGCGTCAGGTGACGCAGGCAGTCGCTGCTCTCCTTCGTCTTCTCGTGCTCCTCACCCAGCTGCTGCTTGTAAATCGCATACGTCTCCTTCTCGTTGTTCAGCGCCGCACGGAAGTCACCCATGCACGACTGCGTGCGCGCCACCAGATGATACGACATCGCTACTTTCAGCGAACGCGCGCCATGATAACGTAGATTCAGCGACAACGCGTGCTCCAAGAAGCGCAGGGACAACTCGTATTCGCCCACGGCGTGCAGAATCAGCGAAATATTACTCTGAAAGCAAGCGGACTATTGTCACCGATTCGCGCATTTAGGGCAGCTTTTGAGAAATCACTTATCACCTGATTTTATATCACTCATATTCGTTGTGTGTTGTTATTATAGTATTGTATTATAATATTATTATTATTGTTGTTAAATTAATTGTTAATTAAGGATCGTTTTACTTACGTCGAGCAGAGCTACTTCCGGATGATCTTCGCCGCATACCAAGAGAGCTAGATAACGCGCTCTATACAATAATCTCAGCGATACGGATACCTGACCGTTGGCGAATGAGTACAGGGCGAGATGTATCTATAAATGGAAAAAGAGAAAAAAAATTCCATTTTATGATTACACATTGTCTTACCATTTTATGCATTTTATACAGTGCAACGTGTGACTTACGTATTCCGTAATAGTGTACGGATGATCGATGCCGTTGACTCTCTCCGACATGAGAACAGCTTTCTGTTGAGTGGCAAGCGCCTCCGCGTGATCGCCCATTATGTAATTCAGACGCGCCAACATCCTCAGACATTGCGCAATCTCCGGGTGCATAGCACCGTATACATTGTTGAGAAGGTTCAGTGCCTCACTGATTAGTTCGTATCCATCCTTCAGGTATCCTTGCTGAATCTTACTCTGACCAGTAGTGTAAAAGTTGTACGCGTCGCTGGCCTGAGAGAACCCAAAATAAGATTAACTTTTCTGATCCCGGAATTTCAACTTATGAGTCAAATATTAGTTTCATTTTCAACAAGTAACTCTAGTTGGAATAATTAACAAAAAAACTGACTTTATAGCTTAGACGTGAATTTTTTTTTCAGATAACCCAGATATTTCCAGCCGCTGGAGAAAGCATCCTGAATCTTTCTGTGACAATTGTCACTGGCTTACCCTAGGATTAATATGCTTGACGACGGGGAAGATATTCAGTATATCCTCTTCGAAGAAGGTCGCCCGGTTTTTATTCTCGAAGTTATATTCGCGCAGCAATATCTGAATGCCAGTCTTGACGCAGAAGCCGCGCAACAACGAGATCTTCTGTAGATGGAAGTGCTCTATCGTGGCGTCTAAAGACTCCGGACACGGCGTTTCCCAGTCGTAGTAGGCCTTCAGGTCGCCTTTGATTTGCTGCCACAGTGACTTAGGTGTCAAGGACGCCCACTCAACCTCGGACTGATGCGGTCCGTTGTTCCTACCTTTGCGCTTGTTGCGACGCTTGGCAGTCTTGCTTTGAAGCTAAAACAAAGTCACACTTGTATTTGTTGACTTACATGTTACTTCAACTTTGTTAATACGATACCTCTTCTAAATTTTGTTGCGGATGTATAATCTGCGCCGAAGACAGTAAACAATTCAGAAAATGACTGATAGCCGCCGACAAACTCATCAGCTCCGTACCCTGTAATATAGCAAGTTTACAGATCCGTTTCGCATACACGTACATACATACACGTGCGTTTTACAAGGTATTTCGACAATTTTGCTATCTTACCTTTTTATTCTTAAATATCAATACCTGCATATAAGAGGTGAAAATGTGCTTAGCCGATCGAAGTATCAGCTCCGACACAGCAATGTAATTAAGATACTGCAACTGTGGTACCGCGGCCAGCATAGCAGCTAATTTGCCGAGATACCGAACGTTGATGCCTCTACCGTGAAGAGCTTCCACCAACGTGCCGCCGTCCATCGATGCAGCCGTATGGTCCAGACATTCTCGAATCTAGAACAAAGATGTAATTATCAGAATTAAAATTAAAATTGTTAGAAAAGATATATCATTAAATTTATCTTGAACATTAAAGCAGTCAAAGAGCTGTCAATTTAATTTTCAACCAAAAATACCAGGAAAATTATAATACGCCAGATGCGAATTAATGATAAATGTAACCCTCGAATCTTGAATTGAAGAAACAACTGGGAGATGCCAAAGTGGAGTTTCATAATGAACTTACGAACGTCGGCAACTGCACAGTGAGCAAGAAATCAGCAGCATCCTTTACTAATTGCTTTTGTTTCTTCAGGTCGACACCATTAGGATCAGGATGCTTGACACCTGGCGAGTACACATCCGGATTGAATCGTACATCGAATTCAGCGTCGCGCAAACTGCCCACTGCTGCTGCAGCCTTGCGCACAACTTCTTTCGTGCTTTCCTCCACTGTTATTGAAAGACGAATTATTATTGTAAGAGCATTTTTTCGTTAGAATAACTTCCACCTTCTGATCAAGTTTTAGAATTTGTCTTTCAAGCAACATTCCCTTTTGCTTGCGCATCTTTTACTTTTCCATTAAATACTAATTAAACTTGTTAAGATTTATGTTAAGAATTTTGGACTGCATGATTTTGTACGATAAACATTTATACACATTTAGAAAAAATTACGATACGTACGTTCCTGCTTTTCACCGCCTGTGATCGAGTCAGTAATGCTTTCGACGATCTTCTTGGCCTCATCAGCCTCTATCAGTGATTGGGTGCAATCTTCCTTGTTACTGTCAACTGTTGCCACCGTGGTAACCGGATCCTCCTTCTTGTCCTCCTAAAACCATACGTCAAAATAACAATCGTACGCGCGTATTGTTTTCCACAAGCTTCGTCTCAAATTATTCATAATAGTGTCGTGAAGAAATGACTGTAGAAGACAAAGTAAAAGTACACATACCAGAAAAAAATAACAATATACAAATATAATGTTAAAACATGAAATATATTAATCCGTTTGTACCTTGACAGTTACTTCCTTCTCTTTTTGAGACCTTCTTGCCGATGTGAGCTGCTGCAAATGAACGGCCGCGTGCTTGATGAACTGAACGTATCGTGCCTCGACGAACGAATCTATCAGTTCTTGACGCAGGCAGGCCAATCTATGCTTGTGCTCGATGGGGAACCCGAGGGCACGCGCTTCCTTGCTCAGCTCTACACCTTCCACTGCATGGGAAGAATGTTTCTCTGAATAAGAAAAGCTGGCGTGCGCGACGCATCTTAAGACATCTCGATCGTGTGCATTCACACTCTGACTCACGTTTGAGGAAATTTACATCCGGTGGGAAGGTTCTCAACAGATCCAGCACGTAATGCCGCGAGTCGTTGCCGATTATTCCCTTGCACTCCACACTGCTGCAGAGTTCCACTTCTTCACCGGCGTCGTTGATCACCTTGTGCGGGAGGATCTTCAGCTGCTGACCGGCCTTGTTCAACTAAATGCAAAACAACACGGTACAGACGTCCGCTTATGCGAAACTTCGATATCGTTTGCTCACCAATTCGAGATATTTAGGATGTGTGAGTACAGTCTTCCCAAAGTCGATCGACCCGTAAACTACTGACTGCTCTTGTTCGCGCTCTAGTATACCCGGTATGATGGATTGAGCGGTGACGCGGTAGCCCCTACGGGAACAAGTTAATCGTTTGATAATTGTATTGACAAAAATTATCAACGGCACTAAAAGTATCCCAACGTACCTGTAATCGATGACGACGGTGCCGAGAGTGTAGAGACCAGGTAGATCCACAGCTGCGTAGACTCGAACACCCTGTAGATCGTTGCGAGGCGCAACGAAAGCCGCTGCGTCGCCGCCTAACTCCTTGTAGTGATCTCGCACGTCGAAGCCGAGCGAGAAGAAGATGTTGTTCCAGATGAACATCTGCATCTTAGCTTCTTCGCCGGGATTGATCGCCATCACGTTGCCGTCGATCACGGCCACCGCTCCGCGAGTTGCAGCAGCCACAAAGTCGCTGTGGACCTGAACGGTTTGTAAACAATACAATATTACGAAATATTATTCAATTATAAAAAGTTAAAGAGTCATTGAAAACTTATCACAACTCTATCGTCTGAAGATACAAATATTCAGAATGATTTAATAATAGTACACTTAATAATATAAGGTCTAGTAAAAAGTAATCCATTATTTTTGTATCAAATTGGAGGCTTTATTTAACATAGTTACAATGATCCGATTTAGGTCAAATATGCGCCGTTTTGTTCGATAACTTGTTGCCATTTCGAAGGTAATTTCGTTATGCCTCTCTCATAGAAACCCTCGTCCCTATTGGCAAATAACTGGGAAAGTCGATTTTCACAAGCTTCTCTTGAGGCGAATTTTTCACCAGCAAAAAAATTCGCCATAAACAGGAACAGGTAGTAATTACTTGGTGCCAGGTCCAGACTATAAGGTGAATGCAAAAGAACTTCCCAATCAAGCTCCCGGAGCTTCTGGCGAGTCACTATCGATGAGTGTGGCCTGGCGTTATCCTGATGGAACACAATTCCTCTCCTATTGGCCAAAGCTGGCCGCTTCTGGACGATTGCTTCCTTCAGACGGTCCAATTGTTGACAGTACAGGTCCGAATTAAGAGTTTGGCCGTAGGGGAGCAGCTTATAGTAGATAACTCCCTGCCAATCTCACCAAATACACAGCAAAATCTTCCTGACCGTCAACCCTGGCTTGGCCACCGTTTGCGCCGGCTCATCGCGATTCGACCACGATCGTTTTCGCTTGACGTCGTAATTGACCCACTTTTCATCACCAATAACCATCCGCTTCAGAAATGGATCGATTTTGTTGCGATTTAGCAGCGATTCGCAGATGGAAATTCGATCCATGAGGTTTTTTTGCGTTAACTCGTGTGGCACCCACACATCGAGCTTCTTTTTGAATCCAGCCTCATTTAAATGGTTCCAAACGGTTTTTTGTGCAATGTTTAGCTCCTTGGCAATCGAAACGGTGCTTACATGACGGTCGGACTCGACGATTTCCATTATTTTATCAACATTTTCGACAATTGGCCTCCCGGAGCGTGGTGCATCTTTGACATCAAAATTACCGGAACTGAATCGACGAAACCAAAATTGCGCGTGATTGGCTCTTACAGTATCAGGACCATAAACACTATTCACATTTTTAGCCGCCTGGCTTGCGTTTTCGCCTTTATCGAAGAAAAACTGTAAAATATGGCGTATTTTCTCTTTGCTGGTGTCCATCTTTGACGCGCGCTCAAACAACACTGAGTCAAGCAATCACAAAACTGTCTGAGAGGATTTTTTAATACGAAATCTTATCTTTCTAACGCCATCTGGCGTAATCCGATCGGACTTATACAACGCGAGATATAGATTAGTAAAGCCCTCTATTGGAAAAATAATGGATTACTTTTTACTAGACCTAATATTTGCATGAAGCTACTGTATTAATTTTGTTCGCGTTTTATCAATATGATAGTATCTCTCTTTCTCGTTTTAATGAGAAACTATTTCTTGCTCTCTTGTTTTAACAAGAAAGATAGATAGACGACGCACCTTGAAAATAGCACGCTCTCGCAGCAATCTCTCAGGAAGATTTTTACGCGGCAGCTCCCTCGTGGTCTGCAACTCCTCGTTCCAATCGCGAGTTTGTCCTGGGATGTGTTCTTCGTATCCCAGCTTCGAGGAGAACACTAAAGTATAGATGAAAAGAAATTAATTAAATCCGACTTGTCTCTCATTTGTTTCTTCATAAATATGATTAATTTATTAGTGCTTCCCAGTGATTAAAATCAAGGTACACTTCGTATATTTCGCTTGCATAGTCAAGCAGCTAAGAAAGACAAGTCCAGATTTGACGAGAGAACATACTGTCTTCCGCGCGAATAGCATCGATAGTGTGCTCGATTTGCGGCGCGCTCCAGGCGTAAAGTTGATAAGGCGTAGCTACTCGTTCGAAAGGATGCCTCTGAGTCCTGCGTCGTTGCATCGCGGCGAATCCTCGCTTGAACGCTGGGCTCAATTGGTTCAGCAGCTCGATCAGACTGTGACACAAGTGGCTCGGCGTCGCCGGCTTCGGATTAAACACCTCCTTGGTAGATTGATTGACGAAAAAACCTCGAGCACACGCAGTCAGGTAATACTGTTTATCTTCTAAGGTGACTACATGCAGATATATCAAATCGCCGTGAAGCTTTCTGTGACCGGGTGGTGGATTCCATCCTGATGTCGTTAGAACCTGGAGAAATGAGAAAACGAAGCTTCGAAACCACCCAAGTTTTTCAACAAAAATCTAGTCTCGGGTTCTTTAAACACAGAAACATTGCTCCATTGTCTCATAGATATTCATAGTCAGTCCTTATGCTTAAGATGGTCTTAAAAAAATTTGTAAGATGAAAGTTAAATATAAGACTGACTATGAATATTGTCTTATAACGTTGATTCGTATTCACGGCAACAGAATAACTACTGCTAATCGTACTAACTTTTAGGCACGGCGGACACTTCTGCTCCTTCGCCTGTGGCTGCAACGGTAGCAGCGGCCTGTCCTTGCAGCCGGGTATAATGTAATCCGGTGGTGTGCAATCAACAGAGTCCGCCCGGGTCTTCTTTTTCTCCAGGATATCGCCGTTCGTGACTATGTTGAGGAACGACAGGCTGCTACACTCCACGCCGTTGTAAGCGTCCGCTGGATCAACGGACTTGAGCAAGTCACGCACGTGTCGCACGTGTATGCGCGCCTCTCGCATCGTGTACGGTTCCTCCACCACTTTGATGATCGAGCCGTCTTTTAGGCCCTCGATGTTTTTCAGCTCGGCGAAATTGTCCAGCGTGTTGCCGTCCATTTGCAATGAGAAGCACGTACGATGGCACGTGTCCTCGCGATCCATGAGCAGTTGGTGAATTTCCTAAGGAAAAAAAGGGGAAAAAAATTACGTCGTAAAGTGAAGATAAAAATTCCGTCGTAGTATCAGATCGTAAAATCCGGACATTGATGCTGTCAATATCTCTCCGAAATTATCGCAAAATGCAAAAACACTTCATAGTTCTGAAAAACGAGCGATTACCTGCACAAGCTCCATGCTCGACACCTGAATGTCGAAGGGCTCGGAACCAGGGCTGACGATCTTGACGGTAAAACCCATGTCCTGAATGAAGACGACCTCCTGCTCATTCGTGGCATCTTTTTCCTTGTCGGTGTCCGTCGTCTCCTTCTCATTCTGGTCGCTATTCTTATTGTCCTTCTCCTTCTCACCCTCCTTAGTTGCCTCGACTTCTCCCTTCTCGACGACGTTCTCCGCAGCCGTACTCGTGCTACCGCTCTCTTCTGCCTCCTTTTTCACCTCTGCAAACAGCAATACTTACTTATTATTTAACACCGATGCACTTATAAATAAATAATATATAAAATAATAATAAGTAAAGCGATAATTTGTAAAATTTGTGAAACACTAGCAATAATTATTATTGCGGGAACAATAAGTCGCATCTCGTCAATTATTACAACTTGCTCCGAAAGGTATGAGGAGGAAACTGCACAAATGTTGAGTCGAATTGGGAATAAATCGCAGGATAATTTCGGTCAATCGTAAACTCGCTCTCGCCCTGACACTGAAAGGGGGTTGCAACGCACACTCGGGAAAGATATAAATACATCGAGGATTCGAGTCTCGTGTTGTTATAGGCGCACTCCTCTCGACGCACTTTCCAGTCGTTCTCGTCGCATTCACCGATGAGCTTATAAATAAAGCGACAAAGTAAATAGTACGCATTGAAATGCCGTGCTATATATATATCCAGCTCGTATTTGCACTTATAATGCATCGATTTCGCAGCGGTCAACGATCTGTGTCGAAAGAATATTTATCGTTAGCAACGAACGTCACTCTGGATCACAATGGTCACAATGGATTGATTTAGCTTGAATTCCAGTCGTATAGTTTCGGCTTTTAAAACGTTAATTTTCCACCTCGATAAGCAACGCTAATGAGTCTCACGGATATCCATGGCCTCGATTACGGATGCGATAAGAAAACTAGTTTATAATTTACACGAATGTCATACATAAGTCTGCATGTTCTATGAGGCAACGTCTCAGAAACACAGGAATATAAAGAAATGCGAAAAAATATCGCAATTCGAACTTACGAAAATATAGTGCTAATCATTTTGCGAGAATTCCGTTTTATTCGATCCACGCTTTTCAACCGGCAAATTCTCTGGCGACAAAAATAGAAAATATATCTTCCACAAGCAGATAACGAAAACTCACACGTGGATCGTGGATTTCTGATTTTCTTGATAACGCTCGATAATAACCGACGCCTACTTTACAGTCTTATCATCGTGTTATCATATATCATTCTACCAGTATTAAGTATAATAGTGTAATAACCGCATTACGAGTGTAAGCGGACCTAGATAAGATATACAAGATCACGAAATGAGTCTCGCGAGGAGAAAAATTTAGAAATATCCAATATCTTTACCAATACCGAGTTTCGGTTAGGTGAGAGCCGGTTAAAATTATGTGTGAGCTGCGCAACAGGTGATAACGACATTCTCGGCTCGCTCATAATGCCTGACGGCAAGTAGTGGAAGAAACTGAGATTGCCGCGGTTTACCGGTTGGAAGGGCGCGTGGTATTCTTCATCAGGTCCGTTATTCGTCGATGAATGAACGGACAACATCATCGTCTCATTCACGCACACGATGATACGAAAGCGTGCGCGCCCAGCTGCCTGTAATATCATTCATAAAACACCGCCCACGTCGCTCTAATGTCCCCCCGCGAATGAGCTGATCGCCGCGCTTTTCTCTCCTGTCGCTGTTAACCCGCCGCTTAATTTAATCACGGGCGCGCTGCTCTCCACGGAATCGTAACCACGCGTCATTATCATCTATTGACCTCTACGCACAGCGAGAAAACGATCGATTGTCTACAAAAGCCTCGCTCACTCAAGATAATTGCCAATTTCCCGATAACTTCCTTCTTGTTGACTTAATCAATACACAAGGAGTCCGTTATTGCAATGGATGTAAGGGAAATAATAGAGAGAGAGAGAGAGAGAAACGTTTCAAATGTAATACAGAATCATACACATAATTCGAGGTGTTTTTCGGACGCGTGTATGTTTCTCCAAGTCTCTCTGACAAAGAGAAATAAAAAGATAGAATTAAGTTAATTTTACTTTAAAAGGCAGGAGCAAAGCTCCTCTCCCCCGTAAACACTTATAATATTCTCTCCTGAAACTTCATTTTGGATGACCCGTATTGGTAAGTATGGAAGAGATAAGTACTGAGAATAAGTGTTATATTTTTCAAACTTCTTTTGTTATAACTTTTTAATAAACAATGAACGACAGCTAAAACCTTCTGAAGGTTATTCAAGAGGATGACTCCTATATAATGTATTCTAAAGTTCAAAGTCATAGGAGGTGGGTCCCCTTTTGTGAATGTTTGTCATATCAAAAGTGATAGATATTATCTTCCAAAACAAGTAAAAAAAGGCACCATCGTTTTCTAAATGCTATATCTCAGAAATCAAGCTTTTGCTTTCACATGTATTTACCAAGACCTTTTTACTTATTTTCCAACATGGAATCTGTTCCGTAAGTTTGTCGTAAATTAAAGGTAAATATTCTTTCTCTATATTCAAAGTTAACGTTTTCACTGAGGAACAAATTCGCATTGAACAATTGGAAAGTTTGGAGTCAAATGTAAGCTCCAAAGTAGAGACAAACTCGATCGCTCTATCTAGTGTTTACAGCTAAATATAGAGACCCGAAGGGGGTAATGTCACGCGAGTACCTATGCATGTGAGTTACATGCGAGTTTCACTGGCGTCGAAGATCGATTTACACACTTAGCCTAGAAGAGGACGAAAGTACGAGCAGCTGCGGTAGCTTAACGATTAAATACAGTCGAGGGATGTTGATCATTTGCGACGTATCGTGCGTCATAATAGCGGCGCCGATAACCCTCGCGGTTATCAATATGTACTTCTCTCCCATTCGGCTCCAATATTCCCATGGCTGGAGATACGTGTTCAGGATGATTCTTCCTTCCTTCCTTCCTTCTGGAATTCTCCGCTTCTACTATTTGCTATTGACATGTATTCGAACGAAAGAAATAAATACAAATGTTGGACTTTGATACTTAATGTCGCGGCATAATGCCGATATTATGATGCAAATTGCCTCGGTTGCTAGGCATTCTTAATAAACGACCAATACATCGAAAACACATTCGTTCTTGTCAGCGACAGAAATTTATTCTCCTCGCCTTGGATCACCTCGGTCGAGACGATCGGTGCCTAGGATATGCGGCGTAATCCATGTTACTGTCTGAAACGCATCAATTTTCAATTAACATATCGCGGGTCCTTCACGACAATACAGCGTTTTATCTATCTCTTTCGTGCTACCGCCCCTTGTGTTTTGTCATAAAAACCAAAATTGCATCATGCTGAGGCTCGCCCTAAACGCTTCGAGAAACATCGATGTAGAGTTACGACAGCGTTCGTTCGAAATATCGAGATGTTGCGTCAACGTTCGTACGAAGAAACTACATTACATTACACTCTGTACCCCGATGTTTTTCATCGCGGGAGCCTAGCCGGAGACTCATTACGTAAATGCACTTGTAGCACGTGTGCGTTCGCAATACACGCCGCCGGCACGCCTCCGCCTGTGGCGCGTGCGGCGATCCATAGATCGTTATTACTAAGCGGAGCGAGTCTCTCTTCACGAACGCGAGTGCACGAGCGAAGAATTTGCCGTTCCTATTAGGACTCTCCCAGTAGAGTGCTTGACCGCTGTGCTTGGGATTGTCGTCTTATCGTCGGTCTTATACACACTCTTTCTTCGCACCGTTAACTGTTCTAATCGCGAGCTTCCATTGTTGAACGAGAGATATCTTCATTCTCTCGGAGCGATCTGCGTTCTTCCATAACGCTTCGAGAGGCTTAATGAAAAGACCTAGGCAGACGAGACGATTTACATTATTCATGAAGAGGGCTATAAGACCAGAAGGGCCAAATGCCAAGGCTACGTTTCGCTCCGTAACGTTGTTGTCGTTCCACTTGCCGGCGAGTGTCTCTTTCTCGAACATAGAGAGAGAAAGAGAGAGAAGTAACAGCTCGTAATAATATTACTTGGATTACCTGACTCGTCACCGAGCATCCTAACGAATATTTGCACGAGACAAATGCATTCGCTCGCACAAAGGGCGCACTTCCGCACGTGCAGCTATGAAAGAAATTCGTCTGCTAAGGCGACTTCTGCTCCCCTAACGTGTCTTCTGCTGGCCCTCCCGCCACCGCCTCTCCTGGCGATATGGCGGCTCACATGACCCCGTGTGCGTCGAGATTCGCGCAATTCGCGGGGTTACATAACGCGCTTCGCCGCGCTCACCGTCTCTCTCTCCCACTCGCGCTTTCGCTCGTTCGCTCGCTCACTCGAGGCCGGTTCCGCGTTCGACCACACGACAAATTGAATGAACGAACGAAACTGCCTCGGCGACTTGGGAGAGCCGCAGCGAGCCGACGGCCACGACGACGTCGTTGGTCGTCGTCATCGCGGGATTACATAACGCAGGCACGTTAGAGCGCGACGCTCTCTTCCATTAACCTTAAAAGAGATACAAGTATCGCGAGTGTAAGGAGTGTGCACGCACTCTCGATACTCACCGATCGTCTCCTTGGTAGTTTCGTGTTCCTGATCGCTGCTCAGCAGAGGAATCTTCGCGTTGTCTCCGCCGGTCTCCGACGTCTCGATTTGTGCACCTAGTGCCATTTCCAGGTAGACGATGACGATGAGAAAGAAGAAGACGCAGGAGACGGACAAGTGCGGACTATATATATATATATATATATATATATATATGTTCGATTTTCTCTCTCTTCTCCTCGACTGTCCTCGGCTTTTCACACGTCGAAACTCGTCTCTGTTTCTTATCCCGATTCTTTCACTCCGATTCAACGGACACGCAACACTTTTTCGAATAGTCTGTTCCTGTGTCGATCGGAGGAGAGCGCCGACGTTCAACTCACTTTTTCACAGGGCGATATGCTGCACTGTTCGGCGCGCGCGGTCGGTCTCGCGGTCAGCACGTGCGTTTCGAACGGGGTACAAGGCCTGCGGCGATGGCCGTGATTGGCTCACCGAGGCGGCTGCGATTGGCTCAACGAAGCGGCGACGATTGGCTCGCCATGGCGAGCCCGCGGCCTCGCGATTGGCTCGTCGTCGTTCAGTTATCCGTGGACCGTTCTATGACGCGTTAGCTGCTTCGAGATCGAGCCGAGTCATGAGTTCGGTCAATGTGCGTGACGCTCGCGGCGCCCTCGAGACGTGCGGTTCAATGTGGAATCGTGTTCTCGCAATTTGTCGATAATGAGACCGGTGAACATTAAGATGCCTTTTCATTCTGACGCTCGTTTTTTAGCGTCAAAACGGGTCACGTGATCGACGCGTTGCCATTGGGTAGTGAGAGAAAGCGATTTTTAGTTATCAGATATAAATATCTGGAGGAACCAAGGTATAAGAATACTAATTTTATTATTTACGTTATCTCTCTCTCCCTCGATGTTTTTACCGATATATACGTCAGATTTACAATGCGATATATTAAATATTTTTGTGAAACTGCATTTCTGCAGTTATCATTTACGCTGACTTAACACAAATTTAGCAACAAAATTTATCGACTTGAAGTTATTAAACGGCAAAATTTTCTTATACGCCAAATCCGTTAGGCCAATGGTCTTCAGTACTACCTGATTGGTGCGTGAAATTAAATGTGACCTAACTTCCTCGACGCGAGCGTCACGTTATTATGTTGGTCTCAGCGTCCCATGAATTTGCGCTTTTTCGCGCTGATTCCGTCGAACGATAACAGATAGCGCGGCGAGTCCCATTCGAAAACGGCCAACCGACAGTCGGATTTTCTCCATGGAAAGCGGGAGGAAGACCGCCATGTTGCTGGTGTCTCGCGTACCCCCATCGAGGCAACGGCGCCAGATAGTGCGCTTTTCGCAGTTCCGTACGCGTTCCTGACGCGCGCGTTCATTCATCGGTATTCGCAGTGCTCCCGTGTATCCCCCGCGACGAGAGTCGGTGCATTCGAGACCTGGCTGCGGTGTGCGCGTCCCCGGTTTAGTGCCGCTGATGCCCCGTGCGACCCGAACGGAAGAGAGTGACCCGGAAGGCGAGCGACCAACGGAATCGTGCCCGCTATAATGCGTCTCGGAACGGCGGCCGCGCGTCGCCGTTGCCGCGAACGTCGAGAGGGTGAAAGCGCCGAGGCGGAGCGCGGAACAAACCACGCCGCTGCCGCGACGATAAACCGACGCGACGTCGGCATACGTGAATGAGAAGAGGCGTCTTCGTGCGCCAGCGGAGGCGCTGCGAGCATCGCTCTCTCTTTCTCTCTCTCGTTCGCAGTTTGCTGATATCGCCTGTACACGCTAGGTACGTATCGCCCGCGACGACGGCGTTTCCCATCGCCGTCGCGCACAGCTCGTTGCGATTCGTCGGCCGCCCCTTCGGCCCCGCGCGGCCGCTCGAGCGTTTCTCTCTCGCACCACCTTGAAGTAAGTTCCCGAACGGGTTACACTGCCATTGCTGCATGAACGCACGCTGCGCGAATCGCCGCAATCGGACATACGGTGCGCGTTCTCGCAGCCCTCCGTCACCGTTTACCCGGGGAATGCACGCAAATGCGGCCGATCTTCCGCGGACTTCATGCAGGCTCGCGAGCGCGTCACGCGAGCATACTTCGCCCGGTTGTTCTCTCTCGCGAACGGTTTATCTCGGACGTTTATCTTTTTCCTCCATTTTTGCGAACGATAAATCAGAGAAGTTCGCGCCGATGAGAAAAATACGGGGGGAACACGCGAGTGTTTGTGAGAATGTATGTGTATCGCATTGTCAGATCGTAAACAGTGGTTTTCATTCACCGTTCGAGATCGCGAGACACTCGAATCCTCCAGGCGCGTCGGTTTCCGTGGACGATCGTGTCGTACGTAGTCCCGCGATCGCTCATCGTCGGATATGTTTGTCGCAATAATAAACTGTGCGTGAGAGCTCGCGTCGTACACGTGTGTGCTGCGCTATATACACGATACATGGTACGTAGTACATACGTAGAATCAGCATCAGAGGCACGTGTGTGGTACGGTTATTACCGCGCGATATCACGAGCTGCATTCCGCGATGCGATCGCCCGCGCGCGAGTTAGGAACACCGACTCGCGCGCGTAACGCCGCTGTACATGGATGGTATCGATCACGTAATTTTTCTCATGGAGAGCGGAAACGTGAAATGTTTTAAAAATTAGGAGACACACTCTTCATGAATTCACGCTAGAGGAGAAATTCACGTGATCAACCCCGGAGGCTCATAAATCTCCTCCTTTAGTGTGGGTTCGTGGAAAGAATAGATTTTTTTTAATTCGGAAACATTTCACGTTTCCCAGGGGAAGTGTTACGTCGTGTAATTTTTTTTTAGGGTGGAAATGTGAGAAGCAAAAATTCCAGATGTTTTCAAATTAGAAAATTTACACCTTTCACAAATTTACGTTAGAGGAGAAGATTCATGACTAACCTCTAAGGAGTCATAAATCTTCTCTAGCGTGGAAGGTCTACTAGGTTCGAGTAGACTCGAACAGAACAGCAGGATTAATCTCATTGTCTGAGCATAATTCCACCGAAAATTTCCAATCAGGGACATTATGTGTGAATATTCGCATAAACATCATGACTGTTGATAATTTGATGAGTTGGCAACAATGTTCCAAAGTAGCAGTCATTATGCAGAAATATTCAAAAATACCTCTAGTTAGAAATCTAATCTAATTTTGATGTCACTATTCCATTAGGGAATGGGACAGCATTAATTTAGTCTATTGTATATGTACGCGGTTAATCGATATCGTTGAATTAATAATAATTGCGATTGACAATGTCACTGTGCGAAATTAGCGCAAACTTCGGGTCTCGCAGGAGACGTTCGGGGAACGCGCGCGGTTTTTACTTTCGAGCTCACCTCGCGCGCGCCTCGTTTCACGGCTATTTCCCGGCGGAATCGGATCGTCGAGAGCTCACATCGATCGAACTTATCGCTCGACGGGTGTGGCTGGTGTGTGCTTTTTGCTTGGAAATTCGAGATAAGTTTCGCGACGCGCCAACAACAGCCGATACTAACACGCGGCAGATACGGACTGATTATTAAGCAAAGCTGTCGTGCGATGCGTCGTTCTCCGTCTTCGATCAAGCGGCCGACGTCGTTCGTTGAAGTCGAAGTCGCCGATCGCCGCGGCGGAGAAAAATGCGAGAACCGCTCTGACGACACGGGAGTCGCCAGGAGAGAACATTTTCCGTGACGAATCGAGCGAGTCTCGCCATCACCTCCGATTGCAGCTAGTCGTTGCACCGAACGGCTTCGTATTTCGATACGCGCGTCTGCACGCGATGCTGTCGCCCAGAACTCCTTTTTTTTTTTCTTCATCTCACGTTGACGTAACGGACTCCGTTGAGCTAAGCGTCCTATGAGACGCTCTCTTTCTTCAGATTTAGTGGGAAAGAGAGGAAAAGAGAACTAGTGTAAGCTGATGCAGTCAGTGTAGCGATAGAAAACAGACCTGCGGACAACGAAAAAGCGAAGTGGGTAAGATGTGTAGTGGGGAATGAGACCAATCGGAAAGATTGTCAGGAATTCGCATACCTACACGGTAAAAAAAAACATTTTGTTCTTGTGTTCAAATATTTGTCTCGAATTTTTAACATACCCGTGCTAATTAATTTAACATATTGTGTTTATGTTATCTCAACATTTGATGTATCGATATTCAACATGTGTAAGTGTAAAATAACATTCCCTTCAATGTCGATTAACGTATTAATTTTAATATTTGTTAATATTTGTGTTACATTTCGATATATTCACCTTGTATTAAATTAATACAAAAATTTGAGTGGACCGTTTGGGACATGTGAAATGTGTTAAATTTAACACAAAATTTTTTACTCTCTGTCTAAAACGATTGAGATTTACTATTCAAAGTATTTTTCCATTTTGATAAAAATTAAAATAAGATAAAAATAGGGAAAATTCTAACTTCAAACTTATAGTAAATTTTATAAATTCTTTATAACTGCACTCAAATTGTATAAATCTTTTAGAATTTATTGTAGTAATATATCTCTTATGGTATTGATTATCGATCGTAACCAATAAAATTGGAATTTTCATTTTTATGAATTTCTCTTTTTGATATTTACGGGGAACACGACCGTTTGAAATAGATTGGTATATACGTGATCATGTACAAATATACATATGAACGCGTGATAATATTGCAATAATATAGCTTACCAATGATGTTATTTTATTTAGTTTTTGCCAGAATACAGATACTTCTCCTGTAGTAAATCTCAATCGTTATAGATACATATGTACGAAATTCTGACGATCGTTCTGATTGGTCATTCCCCACCTTTTCCGTTCCGCTTTTTCATTGACCATGGGACGGTACCCTAACGTCGAAGACGTCGGGTCAAGCTGCACACAATCACTCAAGATTGAACAAGAGAGTTCACTCGATCCTCCTCATCACGAATTTGTTCAATCGCTGTAATTTGTATCGTCTGCTTGGTTTCAGGAAAAGGCGCAATGGCTGACGACCGAAATAACCACCGGAGCTTCGTCAGGCAGTCGCACGTGGTGAGTTACGCCGCTCGCGCTAATCGCCGATAGACAGAGGCGGGCAATGCGGACGATTAACGGCGAGCGTTTTCGCGTTCTCGCGGATGGATACGATCAACCGCGCCATATTCCGCGGCAGCATAGAATTTGCGATAATTTTAGAAAAGCTGGAGAGACGCGCGAAGAGAGGGAACCCGGCCGAAATACATTCCGCTCGCGAATACGAGAGCACGTGGTTCAATCCTCTCTTTCTCTCGCGCGCTATCTCTTCTCGACGAGCGCGAATTTTTAGATTGCTGTCGGAATGCGCTCCGATACTTGGCGTTGCCGCGTCTCGAGCAGCGGTTCTCAACTTGCCGATCGCGGCAGTGGAACTTCCGAATCGGCACGCTCCGCTTGCATTTCCGCGAAATGAGACGTCGAGAGCTGCTCATTGGGATTCCCTTGCCCAGGCGACGACGCGCTTGAGAAATCAGCCGCTGATTTATTCGACGATCGTTGACGCGCGGCCAGTCGGGGGACGGGCTCTCGTGCGCGGACGGCCGCCGAAAATCGGCCAGTCGCATTCCGCGTCCGCGCCCGTCGTTCGAGTGAAGTAAATCACATCGGCTGGAGCGACCGAGAATCCTTCTCGATGATTTTCGGTATAAACCATCCCGAGTGAGTGCGGTAAACCACTTCGGGTGTGGTAGCAAACGCGCGGTAACAGTTTGCATAAATAAGCAGTTTAAAAATAGTCCACCGAGAGTGTTGTGCCGCAAAGCAAATAAAGCATTTTTCAATGCGCCCTCTGCTCAAAGAGCTGCGCTCCTGAAAGGGGGATTTCTCGTTAATAGCGGAGATATCACTCGTAGATCGTAGAGATTGTCTCTTAAAATTCGAACTTTCCAAAATCCCGACTTTACCATCTGCGTCTCAGCGACGCACCGGAACGAGCAAACGGGCGAACAAACCTAACGAAAGCACTCGGTCGCATCGGCCGGATACTCGAAGCGTGAAGCTCCGCCGAAGCGGCATGTCGACACGCCTGCGAGGTGAATTTCGTCAAGTAAATTTCGGACGTTTCTCCTTCAGTTTGCCGCGCGAGTCGTAAGGTAAAAACAATAAACAAGTCGCGCAGGCAGCCGCGTCTGACAATGAGTCGCGCGTACACCTGTCCCGCGCGCGCCGCTGCGATGATTACCATTATCGTTCTTTCGAGCGGCCACTCGCGCGTTCAACGCTTTGTTCCGCTCGGATCCGGCGGTCGATTGTGTAGTGAGAGTTACAAAAGTGAGCGAATTTATTAGAATGTTTAGAATTTCATTGGTCAGCACCTACACAGAGAAAAACGTTTCTTCGGATTTAGTATACGTGTTTGTTTGACTTGGGTTTGTTTAATATAAATCCTTTCTTCTGTGTAGTGAAATTGTTCACTTTTTTCATTCTCATTGCGTTTTAAAGTGTACAATCGACACCATGCGCAGCTAATTTTTCAAGCGCATCCACGAGAGTGCGGTTTCCCGCGTTGACCCATGGCATAATCACGCACAGCAGCTCTCTCGCCACAATAATCGCACATCGATTGCTTCTCCGATTAGTCCACCCACCGTGTGTACGCCTGAATCCGTCTACGATGACGCAAATCCGGCCGGCACACGGACGTGTCGGCCGGAGTGAGCGGTAGAGTGCGTCGCCAGTGCGTGGTCTTATCGAATGAGGGAAGCGCCGCGGGCGGGAAGACGTGTTCCGCTTTAAAGGGCGAACGACAATCTTGCTGATTGATTTCTCGCGACGAAACGAGGGGTATGTATCTCAAAATACAGTGAGAATTACAAAAATCAACTCGCATTTGATTAGATAATTTTCACTATGATGAAAATGCGATGTATCTCACGTGAGGTTGCTCGACAAGTAATTTAGCGTCGAATTGCATCAAACGGTGTCATAGCTTATTGTCATACTTATTAATCTTTCACAAACAATATACTTACTGCTTATTGACGTTATCAATAGAACGGGATACAAAGCAAGTCCACACAGCGTCTTTATGTCTTCTTCCTAATGCATTTTTCAAATTACTCATGTTAACTGACTACTTCACCGGTAAACGATAAACGTATAATAATCACTTTAACACATCTACGCGAAAAGATTTACAGGAAGTATGAGCGCGCGCTTTTCACTTGCCAGTCGCGAGTATTTGTCCACATAAGATGAAAATACGAGAGATGAGAAGTATCGTCTGAGATACACAATCGATCCCGAGCGAATAGAGATCACCAGCTGCCGCGAATATCCCGACGCGAGAGAAGGCGTTTCCCGCCCTTCTTTTCATTCGTCGTCGACGCGCTCGATGTCTCGCCGGGACTTTGCTTCGCGAGGAAGCCTTGGCCGGACCTTTTTCTCATTTTCTCCTTTGGCGACACGCGACGACGAGGTCGCGTCATCGTCACGGAGAAGCGTTCTGCTTCTTAAACGCGACGCGTTCATTAAGGCGGCCCGCGGCTCGCCTCGATTCGAGGCACGTCCCGTCGACGATCGGCAGTGCGCTCCATGAGAGGACGTGTTCCTCTTTTTTTTATTTCAAGACTACGTGGCTGTGCGCGGTACGTGCGTGTGTGTGTCTCTCTCAACGTGTGAGAATATCTCGGCAAATACGAATCGAGACGTGCGAAGATAATGATGAAAAACGCGTCGTAATAAGCCGTGTTTTTCTCCCTTTTTTCTTGTCCGGCGATTGTCGCAAGAGCGTCCTCGCGGCGCCTCGATAACTCTCGCTGGGATCGTGATCTCCCGAGGAAGGTTAATGATAACATGATCAACAAACAAGTAATACGAGACAGAAGTGGATGTAGCAAGCGAAGAGCGAGGTCAGATTCGCGTCAACTTTTCCCGTTATTTTCACACGCCGAATTCGCGCGCGAGGAATGCAGAAGCTACGAGGCTTATTGTTCGCGAGCTTCTCTCATTGGGAGAGAAAAAATCACGAGAATATCGAAAGGAGTGTCGACGCCGTTTTCAATGCCGCCGGAAAAGTTGGAGACTGAACGCTATCGGTCGTCGATCGCGTTTCTTACGTAAGATCCCTGCGAAATTATATAAGCCCGTCGTACGACGCGGGATCGTATTGAATGGTATTAGCGCTGCCACGAGATACGAGGAAAATGGTCAAGTGGTGAACGACGATTGGCGCAAAGCGAGAACAGTTTTGTTCGACGCGGAAGGGGAATGCTGTCCTTCTCGTATTCTTCCGCGAATGCGTCGTGCGCAGTGCGCGAAATTTGCCCAAACCAGGAAGACTGCGAACACGATCCGGTGTTCCACCTCCTCTCTCCGCGTCTCTTCCCGGACAATTACGCGACGTTGGTCAGTTCCTCGCGCGGAACAGTCTTGAAGTCGCGTAGTTCGATCCGCCTCTTCTCCTCTTCGAGGCCATCGCGAATGAACCTGGTCTATCTCGACGCAAATAGAATTCCATAAATAGGGCCCAGGGGCCGTGCGAGAATAAAGCTACCGGCTTATCTGCTGGGTGTTCATCGTGTCATTGAAATTCGCGGACGGGTAGAGAGCTTCCGCACCGTCACCGTTGACTCTCGACGACACGTGGGTGAAGCTCAACGTCTTCGTTGCGAATCGACCGGCTGCCGTCCATAGGAGAGAGAACATTATCAGCGACTTTCACTCTCCAGGAAGCCCTCGAACGGTGCTTATTACGTCTTATCGCTGTACGCTCTGCACGGAAAAAACAATTACGTTGGTGTAACTGAATTTTCCGTTGCCCGGAGGCCAAGCGAAAACTCGCTTGTAGAACGGAGAGATTTCTATAGGAGGTTTCTACTCGGTCGAGATTGTTCTCTCGGCCGGGTTTTAACCTTTTAACTACGGCGCACTTCAAATGACAAGCGTCCGCTGCAAGTCGCAAGCTGCACGGTGCGTCACGAAAATCAGTGTTGAACATGTAGTCTACGTGTCCGGTGTACGACGAGATATTAATTCGTTTCTATCGCGAAGCAGCCAATGCGTGACATGTTCGTAAAAACATCCGTTCGGTAAGAAAATTAATGTATTATTATTAGGCCAAATTTATTGGGAGTATATACAAGGTGTTTCGTAACATGTGGGCATGATTTCAGAAAATAATTCACAAAAATAATACAAGAAGTTTATATAAACATTTATCTTGTTTCCGAATTACAGGCAGTTTTTATGTTTCACTAATTCTCTCGTTACAAACTGAGCTAGCATATATATATACGGCGAATTGATGCACTTCGCAAAACTGATTTACGACTATCTCTGGGAAAGGGAGACGTTTTGAAGAAAGGAGAAACGCGCCGAGTTCCAACCTCGAGACACAAGCATGCGTGTGTATCAAAATCCGAAGAACGCGATGCAGAAGCATTGTCGAAGGTGCATTCCCTTCATGTTTGATTGGCAGAACACGAGGTTAAATTGCGAAAGCTGCACGAGAGCACGCCACTCGGCGCCGGAACTCTCGGCGCTATCGGCGTCGGAACTGCGCCTTCACCGCGCAGTGGCCGCCGTGGTGAAGGCGGAAACGCGGTCAACCCGAGCAGGATAACAGACTGCGAATCAAAGATGAGAACTGCGCGCGCGCGCGCGTTGGCGGCGTGAACCGGTTTGCGATCGGCTAACGGCTGATTACACTTTAGGCGAGGTCGGCGCGTAAGCGTATCTGGAAGGGATTCACGAAGAGGGGTCTCTTTACGCGCGTTTACGTCCGCTTACGGCGGACTTTCTGCTCGCGGATGTGTCAATAAGTCGCGACCGCCGAATTATCATCCGTGCCGGGCACGCATGCGGACGTAACGAAGGACTCTCGTGATTCGGAGAGGGTGAGGAAACGAGTCGGTTGAGCGGCGACCTTGCGCTCCCTCGTTTCGACCGACCGCGAGGACATTATTATTGTTATTTTCATTCAAACAAAATGACATTTGATATTAACACATTGACCGCCGGCGACCTAAGAGACATTTAAAGCCTGAACGCCGGCCTTATTCGCTTGTTTCTGATCACTGAATAGCCAAAAAAAATATTTAAAACATTATATATTTTCGTAAAATAGTACATTTTATTTGCATATTCGTCACATACAATTTAACGGTAATTAAAAATATAAACAAAATTGAAATTTTTAATTTATAATTATAAAAAAAATACAGTTTCTCATTTCATGGTGGATTATTACATATATATAATGTAAACAGAAAACAAAAGTTTTAACATTTAAGGCAAGTGTGGTATTTCTCGAAACATTGTCCAAGATATAAAGGTACTTCAGCATTCAGCACACATAAAGTTACTCTCGCTTCTTTTTACTATCGCAGCTACTTAAGCGACAGACTCAGAAATCCGCGCTTTCGCGGGGCTGGCGCTCAAGCGACAGACTCAGAAACCCGCGTTTTCGCGGGGCCGGCGCTCAAGCGACAGACTCAGAAACCCGCGTTTTCGCGGGGCCGGCTGTCAATGTGTTAAATTATATTGTTTATATTAAACAAACCCAAGTCAAACAAACATGTACACTAAATCCAATCTTTTTCTCTGCTATTAGCATGTTCTTTGTAATATGTTAAAGAAATCAATATCATTAGAAAGCTCACTCACTATTCACTAATATGTACAATCAATTAACAGGTTTAAATGCTCCATAAAGCGTTTTGTAAAATGAAATGGAAAAAAGCAGGTACTTTTTCAGACATCTATCAAGGACGTTAAAAGTATAGAGCTAGAATATAATTAATGTTGCCATTAATTACATTACATAAAAATGATAGATCGGTAATAATTCGTGATATGATCTAAAGATAAAATACACATCTCACATTAAATTGGTTGATAGCCGTGAGAAGAAGATGACGTGAGACGTTCTGTGACAGAACTCAAACGGCGGAGAAAATGATGTACCCGTTCAATTAGTACGCGTTGATTAAACAAACATGGAGACCATACCTCCTTTTCGATCACGCTCCGCGCTACCGCTCTCATCCTCCGGCCTTGCCCTCGCTCCTTGTCCGTCGGGGAATAGGACGCATTTCACGTACGCGATATCGAATGTCGATTCATGATGCGCGACAACACGGCAAACGACACGCGGCAGCGCGTGTCCGTGTAATTATTGACCGAGAGCTCCGCACCGGTGGTTCGGTGACCCACTTACCGTTGACAACGCCTATTCTCCTCTGACCTACATCATCGTCGTCGTCGTCATCGCCGCCGTCGTCGTTGCGGTCATCCGCGTACAATCTGTTTTCCATTCAGGAACATCCGAGCGGCCGACTTTGCTCGCGAAACGCCGGAAAATCGCGGGACCGGAACGTGTCTCGCGTACGACGAGTATCGATATCATTGACTACCTTTATTATGAAGTCGCTCTCTTCTCTAGTTTATTCGAGGACGACACGCATGATCGAGAACACACAGACGAAATACAATGTCAGTCCAGATCTAGAATAGGTGTAATACGTTATAATTTTTAAGTTTTGGAAAAGAAAGACATTTGTTCCCAACTTTTCCGCGGATTTTTCAGCTTCTGTCTCAAGAGTACAAAAATTCGTTTAGAAAAATTCACGTGTGTTCGATTAAAATCTGCAGCATTATTTTTTTTTTTTTTTTCATAAAGAAGAAATTAAAATCCATAAAAAATCGGGAAAAAACAGGTTTTTTCCAAAATTTGGAAATTGTGTAGTAAAACCTTTAACCTTCTGCTCTATGCAGCAACTTATAACGTAATTTCTAGCAAAAAGACGGCAGTACCAAACGTCGCAATTCCCAAGATTTAATCTTTATTGCGGCCTTCGGCGGTGCGGGAAACGGAAGCTTTTGTCAAAAATTACGTTACATTTTATCGCTTAGAAGACAAAAGGCATACTACACCTGTTATGAATCCGGACTCATCGTCACCGCGTTCATCGGACGTTTAACCGTGTTAAATTTCGCTTCTTTCTTCCCGCTTAACGGCTCGACTCGGGGCCTAATTGATCATTTGTTAGCCGTGACTCGTTTAATCGCACGGGCGGGAGAAGCAATCTCCGGGGCGCGCGATAGCCGGCGGTACACGCGCGCGAAACGTGTCGGGACGGATTAGATAACGCGGAAAACCGCGAAATACGGCGACCGGTCGCTCAGCGACGGTTGTCTTATCGCCGCTGACTCTGTGGTCCAGCCGTTAGTTTCACTTTACTCCTTTTCTCCCACCGGTGCATTTCAAATGGGTATCGCACTACACGAGAATATTCGTCTCGATTTCACGATACCGGAGCAGTGTCTCCCTTCTCGCTTCCGCGATGCCCGAGGCTCCTCTTGCTCCTTTTTTCCCGCCCTGTAGCCCGAAGCTAAGGCGAAATGCCTCGGGCGGGCGGAATTCCGCTCGTCTCGATCTTAGGTGCGCATTACCGCGAACTCGAGCACGTATTCTCTGGCGGCTCGCCAAACTTTACCTCAACCACCGCGAGAGAGCGAGAGAACGCTCCTCTCCAGCTCCGCCTTCACTTCGGGGCCGGCTTGGAATAATTCTTGGCAGACGTCCACGAGTCCGTCTGCCGCTTTTGCACCGCGTTTTCTAGCCGCCGGTCCGCCCAGACGGTACAAATCGAGAGAGAGAGAGAGAGAGAGAGGGAGAGGAAGAGGAAGGACCTTAATCGACCTCCACAAATGAGCTCGTTTCGCGAAAATATGGAATTCTATTTCGGTAATTAGAAGCGGTAACAAAAACATATGTATATATAGTCTCGACGGACGCGGGTATACGAGATGTTCAGCGATGTTTGCGAACTTGGAGGAAGATTCCTACTGATCACGCGTGTGTGTATATGCGTATCTTCACGGTTTCTTCGCTTGTTGCTCGAGCGTGCTTATCGCTGGCATCGGCTTTGTGGCTAGATAACGAAATCAGAATCTGAGAGTAATTTGCGTGTTACCGGGGAGAAAGCGTAAATAAGCGGCGGACGAAGTAGCGAACTGATCGGCAAGTTTTTCCCTGAGTCGTCAATCAATTAATTGCGCGCACATTACAGGTAGGACATTTGTCTCCCCCGCCGCCGGCACCTGGGCCGCCGGCTACTGGTCCTAGTAGTGTCTCCGGCCAGACGTCGTCCTCCAGATACGTTCAGAAGGAGAACACTCCGCCCCGCGGCCCCCGAACTCTCTTGCTAAGGCGCGGTGAGAATGGTTACGGATTCACGCTGCGACATTTCATCGTCTATCCGCCCGAGTCCTGCTGCGTGAGTATCACGGACGGACGGACGGACGTACGTACGCTGGAAGTGACCTTCCGAGGAAGATCTCGATCGGGAAAGAACAACGTTCGTCGTGATCGTTACAGATGCTGCCAGGGCACGAGCGGACGAAGATCGACGAGCCTATGGACACGATCTTCGTGAAGCAGGTGCGGGCGAATTCACCGGCGGCCGAGGCGGGATTGCGCACCGGCGATCGCGTCGTTTCCGTCGACGGAACGCCCACCCGTGGGGAGCAGTACGCCAGCGTGGTGCAACGCATTCAGCAAGCGGGACCGTGGCTGCGACTTCTCGTAGTCTCCAAGGAGGACGATATCTTACAAAGGGTACGGGATCACACACTTGAATTTGTGCTCTCATTTATCGCGGTGCAATTGTTTTCATTAATTCTTTCGCTGCACACGACGTGTGTGTGTGTGTGTGTGTATATGTGTGTGTGTGTGTGTGTGTGTGTGTGTGTGTGTGTGCGGTTATGATGGCTCTAATTATATAATTGCATTTTTTTAAATGCTCATTTTTTGTAGGCCTGAATTTATATTCAAGATTATAATATGTTACCAAACTTCTAAGTTTTTATCGCTTCTAATAATATAAGCTACCTTTCCCGCAGTCCCTGTTGCTTCTAACGTTAAAATTTAAGATTACACATTGGAAAATTCTCTACTATCGTCAGGGAAGCATGGAATTTCAAAATTCATCTTCTCTGGCAACCTTCTCTGGATATTTCGTTCGAGTCTCCCGATTAGAACTTGCTTTGTTATATTATTCCGCCTCAGTGCCGCACATTGGAAGGGTTGGCAGAAATTTAGTCTGTAGGCTGTGAAATCGTCAACGCGGTTGATGACACAAAGCAATGTATTCGTGAACTTTCAGTACTTTGGCGAAACGGCGCACAATCCGGAAACGAACCAACGGCCGCGGCTGCGCTCCCCGGAAAGATTGTCACAGAAGCAACGCAGATCGATCAGCATGATCCCAGGCCCGTCACAGAGAACACGGCAGTCCTGGGTCTGTTCTCTGCCGTCGTCCGACAGTCCGGCGTCCGATCCGTCATCGTCGTCGTCTTCGTCGTCGCACCAGCCGAATCACCACGAGGAGGCGAGCCGCAGGGGCCAGCAGCAGCAAGCGTACGCCGACAGCAACAGCCGAATGGCGCCATCGTTGTCGACGGACTCGCCGTACCGTCGCGCTCAGCCTCTCGCGGAGCAGCAGCAACAGATCGCGAGCGCGCTTTACGATCCGTCGGAGGACATGGTTCCGCCGGGAGGCAGGAATCCGCACGACACGGCCGACGTGACGTCGAGCTCGCAGATTTACGGTCGCTCCAGCCAGGACTCGAGATACGATCTGTACGACAGAACACGTCCCGAATCGGTGTACTCGCGGCCGAGCAACGAACAGATCTACGACCGGATCAACGACCCGATCTACGAGCGCGTGCGCGTCGCCAACGACCAGCACCACCACCACCACCACCCATTGCAGCAGCTCCATCACTACCAGCCCTCGTCTTTGCTGCGTTACCCAGTGTCGCACGCGGAGCCGCAGGTGCCGATCTACCGGCCGGTGAAGAGGATGGTGGCGCGTCGCGCCAGCGAAGGCAGCGGCAGCTGTAGCAGCGTCAGCGGGGTGAAGCCCGATTCCGAGACTGCCAGCTACGGCAGCTTCGACGCGTTGAGATCGAGCGAGCCTGACTCGAGCAGGTTGAGCATGGAGTCGAGACGGGACTCGTCGCCCGTCAGCAAGGACAGCGTGTCGCCGTACGACTCGAACTCGACCCTCACCGGCAACGAGTGCTCCGACGACTCGGTCATCATGAGCCGTCTCCGCAAGAGTTTCGAGCAGAAAGCGGAGTTCCTGCGACGGCCAAGTCACCCTATCGGTTGGTTCGTGTCGGAAAGCGACGCGATGCCCGAGCCGACGTCGCTGCCGCGCCCTCAAGCGAGCGTCGGCCTCAACCAAGCTGTGATCCAGAGGGAGTTCTACGCGAGACCGCAGAAGCTGCAGAGACCGGTCTGGCCGCCCGGCAATGAGCAGCAGCAGCGGCAACAGTCTCCCACGAGAAGACAGCCGTCCCTGGACGGGAGGAGCAAGCCGTCGAATCAGAGCGTGCAGAGGATAAAGGACGTGGATTCGGACTCCGAGTACGCCAAGTCGCGAAGTGATCAGCAGCAATTCGTCGACGACAATCAGCCCGGGGATCACTGTTATTCGCTCCTCTACGACGACGAACTCGCGAAGGAGGCTTACCTCGCTCACGGTGGCTCCGGGAAAGCAGCGGAGCAGCAGTATCGCGCGACGAGCAAAGCTAATTTCATCAACACCCTAACGAGGATACACGAGAACGTCACGAATCAGTTGCAAGATGCGAGGAACGGCACCGCGTCGTTGCCGTCTTCGCCGGGGCCGGACAAGAAGCCCGGAGACACCAAGTTTCCAGTACCGCCGCAGGGCCTGCAGATCGTCTCGAGACGAGCCAAACAGTTCGAGTCCGGCCGTCTGCTAAGCGACGAGGACGAGCCTGCTAACGATCGGACGAGCCTTTACAAGAGCGAGCTGTCCAGACTGTCGAACACGAGGAACGTGCCGAACGTGGCCGTGCGGAAGAGGGAGTTCGAGTCGAAGGCTGAGAGTCAGGAACCCAGAAGACTGCCAACGAGGGAAACCAAGTCCCTCGACACCGGTAAGTTCGAGCGGGTTGTGAATGTGTTTCTTAGTCACCCCTCGTCGCGTCCAACTAATCATTACCGCACAGAAAAGAAATGCTAGATTCAAGTAAATAATTACACCGATACTCCTTAACAAATATTTTTACTTGGATCAGCAATATTTACTTGAAAAAAAAAATTAGATATTTTCCAAGTAAATGAAGATATCCAAATAAAAGATTTACTCAATTCAAGTAGAGGACGATAAATAAAATGGACCGATTTTGACTCCCAGGATGGCAAGTAAAAACGGTACATCTTTTTTTGTTCTGTATGCATACTACGCGAATAAAGTCCTTGCGAATTTCACGAATCGGATGTCTAACACACGAGTATCGTAATGCTCAATAAACAAGTGTCATCGTTTAGGTGCAGTATCGAAAGGCAACAGAATAATTCCTATAGGCAGCAAGCATATCCATTGCGAGCCGCCGGCCGACTATAAAGAGAGTAAAGGTAGATAAAATTAAGGCACTGTGTCGAATTGTCTGTGCATCGTCGTCTTGTGCAGCTACGTTTTGTGTCGGTGATTCATTTGCGTTTCTGTGTGAATGTATGCGCGCACGTCACATCGTTAACAGTGCAACAAGCATCCCGTCGAAGATGCTTCGTTTTTCGAGAAGATGACATAATAATGACGGTTAACGCACACTTATCATTTCCACGCTTCTCATTCGTTGTCAGCTTCTCTGAGTTCGTAACTACGCGAGAGACAAATCGCGAAAGATTGGTCGCAACAATTCATCGCAAACCACCCAGAAGAGATACGCGATTTCGCCCTCGAGCCTGCTGTCGAGCGAGAGTAACCGGATGAAGCTGCGGAATCGGAATTTGCACCGATTGCATTATGTACAAAGGGGATATTAACTGCCCCCTTACACCACCCTCTCTCACGGTGCTTTTTTGTCGATGAGCTTTTTTTTTGCTACACGCCGGTAATCCCCACAATGGCAATTACATCTCTGGTGCACTCCTCTGTATAGGCGACGACAACCACGGCAGGCACGCTGTGTATCGTTTCACATCCATTGATTATTAACAAAGCCATGAATGTCGGTATTTAGTCCGCTGAGCAAAGTAATACGACTAAGGTCGTGTAACACCGAGTGAGAATAACAACGCCGTAATTCCCAGCAGAGGTGCCCATCATGGAGACGGAGTCGGTGCGTTTGAGGACGCGGAGCAACAGCGTGGAATCCTGGGAAGCGACGAACGGTTCAGCACGGGCAAGCGCCAGGCACACGTGGCAGACCGCCGAGGAGGACTTTGCTGAGAGACGAAGCAGCGCCGAGGACAACAGCAAGCCGCGAAAGCAGGATAATTACCTGACGGGACCGTCGGCGAAGATGCAAGTCGGTTAGTTCTTTCTCCCTCTCGTTTTTTCTCTACTACTACGCTACCACGCTGCTTCCTCCTCCCCCGATGTTATTACGCTTCGCAGATACAGCCTACCACCGGCGCACGTCACTCACACGTATCTATGTTACATAAAGGTCGAGCATGAAGCGTTAATAATTGTCCCATTGATTTCTCTTTCAGCACCGGTTAATGGTTCCTCGCCCAACGGCTCGACCAAGAACGGCGTCGTGCTCAGGCGACAGAAGAATGCACAGATCAGTGAGTAAACGATGAGGAGATGATATTTTTAACAGTACGTGTAATTATTACGACGCATGCGTCGAGCGGTGCACGGAGAGGCGTGTTTTATCGAAATTGCGAAGGCAGCACGTCTCTCTCGCCCACTGCGCTAAAACCTTTTCAATGAAATGACGCTTCGTCTATGCACGAATGTTGCGTTAAAATGTTATTACAATTGATATTACGATTGACATAACTGTTTGAATAGGTGACGAAGACCGAGCTACTAGGCGGGTTTCGTATCTAAAGGCGACATGGGGCGAACGGATGCACGTCGACAGCGATCTCGAGCTCAGCGACACCGAACCAGTTCATATTCACAGGAGGTAAATAACATCTCAAGTGTACTGATGCCACGATGACCTCATGCGTATGTGAGAATCTCGAGCTACTAGCCTGCAGGGGCTGCCGATTGATCGTCCTTTTATCGAGCTCTTCCGAGGAAACGGCCGATTTCAAAGAATTCTCTTCGAGATTGCCTCGGCTCTTCCATGTCTCTCTCTCTCTCTCTCTCTCTTCGTTTCGTTGCTCGTGCAGACGAAGTATCGGACGGTATGGTTTCTTTATCCCCCCCCCCCCCCCCCCNCCCCCCCCCCCCACGCCTCGAAAAGGTGCAATCTCGTCTACGCGTTGAGTAAGTATAGTTGAAGAAGCTGCACCGGTTCATATCCATGTTTCCAGTGCGCATAGACGATGGCGGCCACCGTTATTTCCAAGCGACATAACGCCTCTGAGACGCATCTTCGAGGACATGACACAGGCCGCGTCCTTACATCGAAACTTTCATCATCGGTGAGAGCGGAATCCTCTTGAGAAGCACGGGAAAAAAGCTGCATTGTCTATGCCCGCGTTACATCTCTACTCTATAGTTTTTATCTGCGTTTTCTCTCCTCCCAAGCTGCTGATGTATATCTTGCTCTCCTTCTCCCCCCTCTCTTTCTCTCTCTCTCTCTCTCTCTCTCTCTCTCTTTTGATCCACTCTTCGTCTCTGTGTTGACGTTTGCGCTGTCTTCCTGTCTAGCTTTAGCCACCAGTTGTAGGATGTTAAAGCGGGTAATAATCGCGGTGTGTAGCTCGTACAAGCATGAGAGTTTTACGCAATTTCGCGTATCGTCTCCTCTCGATGTATCATTATTAGTAATAATAATATCATTATGACGTAGCGCCTCGTATAAAAGGGGGCGAAAAAGTAAGATACGATCGTGTGCGATCGCGCGCGTCCTCCCCGCACAGGGAAACGAGTCAGCGAAGCGATAATTCTCGCGATGGAGATACGAGACTGAATATATGAGTGTGCCGCGAGCCCGCAATTGCTGTTGTATGCGTTAATTGTTCATGAGTGGCATTAGATAAGATATCCTTCTTGGTTTATTATTCCTACTGTGATAAGGGACACTTGTGTCCGTGATGTCGAGGACACGTAAACACGAGACATCCCTGTTCTAATATTCGTGGCTCTGATATTAAAACCACTTTGTGATCGTACGTGTTCCATGCCATGTTCTGGACCTCTTGGCAGCGTAGATCTGTTAGTATCTTCTCGGATATTAATTTATTGGCTGATTGTTACTAACTGAATGACACTAATAAGCTGGAGAAGATCGATGTGACGTCGATATTTTCAGTGTCGTTTCCGATTCAGGGCAAAGGCGAGAGATTTATTCTACGAACAGTTTCGATTACGATCAATCGGCGATCGTAATCAACGTCGCGACAAAAGTTCCTCCAACGTCGTCTCTGAATTTGCGAATGACATTGCTGTATCGTAGCTGGGTAGACACGTTCCGAAAGGTTCTTCCTGTACATCTGCAAGCGACAGGTTTGAATCATTCGTTTCTTCTTTTTCAGTAATAGCATCTCTGTTACGCATGATACGTCGAACAGCTGCGATGGCACTGCGAAGGATGTTGAACCGGTGGAACAGGAGGGACCCCTTCATGTTAAATTCACAGTGCTCGATGGCAAGGTGAGATCGCAAACATCTAATATATTTATGTATAGCCATCTGTTATATATTTATTATATTAAGTCTTCTGGTCTCGCGCTGCAGTCGTGTATTAAATGTATCCGATTTTTAACTAATATATTTAATCACTAAACATATTTAACGATTACAGCGATCTACCGATCGTTCCTGGAAGCAGGTCTGGGGTGTCCTACGTGGTCCTATAATATATTTCTACAAGGATCGTCTCAGTCAGGTGAATTGTCTCTCCAATAATGATATCGTTTACGTGTCCATCCAGTGTTCGCCAGGCGAAGCGCGACAACTGACTCGACTTTAAATTTCCGGATGTAGAGTCCTTCGTTGAGCACCGAGAACGAAGCGAGTGCGGGGCAAACTGTCGACGTCAGGTGTTCCGTGGTCGACGTCGCCGAGGATTATACGAAGCGGAAGCACGTGCTGCGAATAGCTAATCCCACGGTGGAGGTGCTTCTGCAAACGGAGGATGCGGCGTCTATGGCACTCTGGTTAAGGTCACTTCATTCTCAGGCCGCTGCGGAAAGATCATCGGTGAGTACTAATTATAGGACGTTTTTTTGTGTGTTGATAAAACCTCTATTCGAGATAAAAGACTCGACGTTTCTGCACAGGACGTCGCGTCCTGCACGTCGAAGCAGCAAGCCGTTCCGCAGACCCCGACAGGTCCGGCAACTAACAACGCCGTTCTTCCCGGCAATAACCAAAGATTGAGCCCTCTGCCGAGCCACAAGAGCATCAAGAAGCTAACGTCATTCAGAAATCGATCGCCGACCGGTCAGTCGCCGGTGAACAAGACGCGCAAACCGAGTCAAACGGTGGAGCCTTTACCGTCACCCAAGTCAAAGACTTGGAAGGGAAGAATGGCGAAGCAATTCAGGAAGATGCACGGTCAGACTGGCGCACCTTCCTCGCCCACGGCGCAACTACCACCCGAAGGAGCCACTTTTAAAGTGCCACTCGAGCTTTGTCCACGTGCTCCAGACTCCGACGTGCCGATGATCGTCGAGATATGCACGAGGATCGTCGAGGCGAGAGGTCTCGAGGTTGTGGGGATCTACCGGGTGCCCGGAAACACTGCAGCGATCTCCCAACTTACGGACAGCGTTAATGGCGGATTCAATAATGTGAACTTTCAGGTATATATATATATAATATATTATATATTATATCAGGTGTATGTATATATATCAATCCGTTTTTTTTCTTAACTAAACTAGCTGCACTAGTTCAACAAATACATGCACATTCAAGCTCGTACATATACTGTGTAATAAATATAAATAAATAAAACATAAAAATTTCTTGAACCAGCGTAACCAGTTCAGGTTCAGCTAAAAAGAACAGACCAAATGTGTCTTCGTGATACGACGTGATACACGCGCGTCTACGATTTATGTGCCTCTTCAGGATCCACGATGGAGCGATGTCAACGTGATCTCGTCGTTGCTGAAATCGTTCTTCCGTCAACTGCCCGATTCCTTATTCACCGCGGAACTGTATCCCATGTTCATCGATGCCGATAAGATAGAAGATCCGCAGAGAAGGATGACCACGATACGGAAACTGCTGAGGGACCTTCCGGAGCATCACTTCGAGACGCTGAAGCACCTGATGCTGCATCTGAAGAAGATAGTGGAGCACAGCGAGACCAACAAGATGGAGGCTAAGAATTTGGCGATCGTTTTCGGACCGACGCTGGTGCGGGCGAGCGGCTCCAGAGACAATATGGTTACCATGGTCAACGATATGTCCCATCAGTGCAAGATAGTCGAGAATCTACTAAACAATGTGAGTCATTCTCTTGATACAGACTCCATAGATAATATTCATAGACGGGTCTTATATTGAAGATTATAGGAGAATTTTGGTTTATTGAACAAAGAATTGTGCTTTTAAGATTTTGTAGCTTTTCTCGTTTACGACTCTCTCGAGACTTCTTTTCTTTAAATCGTGTTTTTAAGTAAATAGTTTCCGTAACATTATACACACAAACATCTTACATACTTTTCATAAAATATTTATCCTTCACTCATCGGAACTTGAATACCGATTTATGTATGCTCCGTTTTCTCTTGTCTGATCGATTAGTCAAAATGTCAATGTGTTTCTCCAACAGGTTGATTGGTTCTTCTCGGAGGACGACTTGGACGACTTGAGCAGGTTGAGCGTGAACTTAAGCCTGCCAGCTTATAGCTGTGAAGCCGAACCGACATCTAACACCAACCATAATCTTTTGTTAAATAACATTCAGAAGATCGAAGGTACTTAAAATTAATTATTCGATCGCTCTTTATGTACACGCTTCTCGTTTTCTACCCACTTATTACAAACGCGAGTCTTGTTTCTTTTTGTTTTCTTTCCATGTTGATATCATCGGCGCGCGCTTTCAAGAGAGAATTGTTCAAGCTCGCTGTATATTTCACTCAATTGCTGGTTTGCTGATTATTCGCTTCGACAGCAATGTATTTATTTTGCCCGCCTTCTTTCATTTTGATAAAACAGGCATGCGCGACATGGCGTCGGCTAGGGACATTGTATCTTCAATCATATCCGCAGCTAACAAAAAGATACAAAGAAGACGAAAAACACAAGACGAAATCGACAACGGCGAACACGAGAACGATAAGGTTAATAATATCGGTTTTAATTCAATCATATCTGTATGTCGATGTATTAGTAATAACAATTTCTGTGGAACACAGACGAAAGCGAAGCAGGAATCGGAGAATTCGCCGACGATTCGGCAGAGCATGGCCCTGAACGAACGACAGTGCTCCGTCAGCGAGATCGTGCTGATGCACGAGAGCAAGAACCAGTCGAATCACCCTATGGACCGTCCCGATCGATCATTGTCGGTCGACGCCGCTAACGGCGGTGCGTCGAACGGAGCGTCGCCAAATCGCTCCAAGTACGCGGCTCAATCGACACACTCGTCGTCCGTGGACTCGCCGAGACTGTCGAGCGAGACCGGTCTGAGCTCGGCGGAGACGAGCTCAACCGTGTCCAGCTCGTCTAATCAGACCAAGCAGGACAACGACGAGATCGCGATCAGGACGTACGCCGGCCTGAGCGCGACCACGCAGGAGAGGATACGGAGATTCGAGCAAGAGACGCGTGCGATGCTGCAGCGGGATCAGCATCGGCAGAAACGCGAGGCCGAGAAGAGGGAGGAGGAAAAACGCAGGATCGAGATGGAGTGGCAATTGGCGAAACGCGAGATGGAGAACGACGACCTGCTCGACAGCATAGTCGACACCACGGTGGCGCCGAATCTCTTGTCGGAACGCTTATCCGGACTGAACGAGCGGCCCGCCCGAGACTCCAGGTCGCGATCGACCACGAGATCACCGCTATCCATAGCCGTGCAGCAACAACCTACGATCAAGACGCAGGCCACCAGTCAGTTGACCAACGTATTGGGCGAGAAGATGAATAATGGCATTATTAAGAAATTCAAAACTGACAAGGATGTAAGTTGATCTTTCCTTGTCGATCCATCGTCTAAGGCTGATACATAATGCCCGTGTCACACTACGGATTAGGATTGAGATTGGATTGAAATTTCACCGATCAGAGCAATTTTTATTAAACTTGAGTTTGGTGAACTTTGTTCTGATTCGTCAAATTACAATCTATAAAGCCGGATATAAAAGTTACTAGAAATTATTGCAAAATTACTAACATTTGCATTTTCTAGCACCTTTGCCAACAAATTCGGACCGAGATGTATCAGCTTATATCCTAATACCTATCTATTAATACCCAATACAAATCCTAATACCAGCCTGATGATGTATTTGATAAACACGTCGATTTTGTTCACTCATACTCGGCCTTGGCGTTACAGCCGTCGATGGAGTCGATCTGCCTACCGCCAGTTCGATACGGAAGTCTGGACTCTCTGCACGAAGTGCACAATCTGTCGCAGTCCTCTCCGTCACCGTCGCAACAGCAGCGAGGTATTCCAGGCGACGTCTCGGATGATGGTTAGTATCACACATACTTCTCCTTCTCTCTCTCTCTCTCTCTCACATACACACACACACATACATACACGTAACACATCTGTGATACTATGTGATATCGCTATTCCGAATTTTTTTTTCTTCGTTTGTGTGCACTCGGTGATAGATACCGAAGCGATTTTTTTGCGTTGTCAACACACGTCTGAGAGTCTATATATATATATTCATGTCCGTCGATATATTTATATACACATATATGCGATAAATACGTAAGAGTGTGATTTGTGAAACTGTGTACACACGCGAGCACGATTCTCTTATAATTGCTATTCGGCAGGAATATCGGTGGATCAACTCGAATAACGCGTGCAAATTTAGCGACACGTAGAACTACGCTGACAATAATCGGTCAAAGAAGAGAGGATTAAGATTCGTGTGTATCGCGTGCATACATGTTACTTCACCCAGGTAGATTTATATACAGGATGTTTGAACAAAATAGAGCGATTACTGCAATAGAAGAGACTACACATTTATATCGTTGTCTTTCCAGCATCCTGTGTGTATCCGTACCGATCGATAAAAACGTTAAGTAAGAGTAATATGTATCACGTCTGCCGGTACAGTAACGTATTGATCGTACGTGAAACGCGTGCGAGTGTACTCTACGTCTTGCTTGTCTTCTTTCCGTCCTCTTCTCGAATTATACAGTGTTCGGGATTTAATCTGTCCGGGTTAATTATATGGGATGGATGGGGGGTGGAGGGGGCACTTCTTCATTTGAAATACCCCATTTCATTCGTAAATTAACCCGGACAGTTGAAATGTCGAGAGAACACCCTTATATATTTATATATACAGTCCTATTTTGCTATCTCTATCTCTTAATCCAAGTCGAGTAATTACAACGTGTTTTAGTCTACTCCATTTACATATACTCTCTATTCATTCTCTTTTATATATCTCTTTTCTCTGTGTAATATCGCTTCTGACGATCGGTGAGTGTAGCAGGATCTTGTTTTCTGCAGTGGACACAGAAGATACTCACTATTAACAAAAAGCTTTCTAGGTACATTCCTCCTCTCTTATTTGCTTCAAGCGATCTTTTGGACTTATAAAGTGTATGTTACAAAGTTATCATTGTTCTCGGGACTTTTACGATTTACGTTATTTACCCGCCCGTTATTGTTATCGTACATACTCTCAGCGAACACGGTTCGAGACGTAGCAAACTTATTTCGCATACTCCTTGTTACGAACACACACGTTCAGGATGCACACGATGCTTTCTGCGTGCGCGCGCACGCGCCCACACATACATAGCATATACACAGCATACACGCACACACGCACACACACACACACACACACACACACACACACACACACACACCAACCATGCGAAAAGGAATTTGATTCTAGAAATTCCTTAGTATCTCGCATTCCGCGATCAAGCGCAAGGAGAATCGGCCACAACGAGATTGCGACGAACGACGTAGGGGAATCCCGTTTGCGAAGTTACAACTCGTCTCCCGTGGCTGATCCTCCAGTTTCACACGTTGTTGTAATGTGCATGGCACTCTTTTGGCTTTCGGCATACAGATAAGCGGATTATTTCGCACGATTGGCTTCTGCGATCTTCAACGGTTTGCTCTTTTAAGTGTGGCGTGAAAGTGTGTGTGTGCGTGTGCGCAACGAGTTATCGGACGGATAGAAGTTTTCTTCGTCACGTGCATGTGCCTCACGAAGGTTTGTCACGCGTGCTTCGTGTACGAGTCATCGGTCATTGCTTGCCGCGCACAAGGATCGATTTTACTATTAGAGGAGTCACGTTCACGTATTGCGCTACAAATTACTCTCCACAGCAACTTTTCTAACGATGAGCTTGGTGACGTTTTTTTCATTGCGTGGCCATCGCTCGACCACTTCGATAGAGCATCCGCTCTTTACCATTAGTGAGATAACTTAGTTCTCTCTCTTTCTCTCAGTCTTTTCGTTTTTTGTAACGCGTGTGCATTTCCGATCATCATTTACTGCTCGTCTGCCTGCCTATTCTATCGTTAAGGATTGCCTCTACCGATTATTGTGTTCTTAATTATAAATTGATTGTCTGCCCGCCTCAGTCTACGACTTTGCGATCAGACACACCCGAAGAATATGAACATAGTCAAATCTCAAGATTCGTTCTCTCGAAGTTCCTCGAGCTACAAATGGACGAGGAGCCTGAGAACGATAGTCGAACGCGGCTGAGAAACGACTCAAAATTTCAATTCTCCCCTAAACTCGATCCGCTTTCTCTCTTTCCGTTTTCTTCTTTTCTCTCTCTTGGGGCGATGAACACGATGAAATGAATAAGGAACAAGGAATTAAATATATAGCATTAGGAGCAAGGAAATTTCGACAACCATGTTTTAACCCATGATAAAAAATAAGGAACTTAGAAACACCGTCGAAATTCTATTTTCCTCATAACTTGTGTGCTTATAGTACCTAGAAGTTGACTGAAGTTAGTCTAAAAGTTAGTCTTCAAAATATCAAATGTTCATCGATATACAAATGAAAGTCAGTTTGAATTGATCAATAATTATCAGATAAACGATAAAAATGTTAATGATGACTCGTAGATTAGGTCATTCTGAATAAAAGTCCCTTACCATTTTGTACCACACAAATTTTTGAGTTATTAATTAAAGAAGCTACTATACATGGCAATAATTAATAACTGAAAATTTTGTTTGGTTGTTTGCAAAATTGCACGTTTTTGTTCATGTTAACCTAAATTACAATATGATGGATGGTACTTACGTCAGACACTCTGTAAATGTATATGTATGTATATATGCATATATATAAGTAACAGAGTGGTGATCTCGTTTTAGTATATTATTCCTATATCTTATTCTTTATTTCTTTATTGTGATTTTAAGCTATAGCTTACTTTTAATATATTATTCCTAATTTCCTATATTTAATACCTTGTCCCTTATTCTGTCGATCGTGTTTGAGCCCTTACGTTACATCTCGAGGAAGTTTCTTTCTCTCTCTCCTTCGCGCATATTCCTCGAGAACGTAACGCCGCGCCCATTGATTCCGGCCGGTCGACGCTGATGAGAGAGACTTTTCGGTCTCAAAATGTACGTTACCGCGCTAGGAGAAAGAGAGAAAGGGCGAGAGAGAGAGAAAGATAGCACGGTGGGTTCGGACGCAAAGGAGGAAGACGAGGGGAAGAGAGTTGCTCGCCGGCTGCAACCGAGACATGACATGTGAACGACGCATTGAACGTGTAGGCACACTGCGAGCCCGGGTTTTTGGTGGTACATATCGTCCCACCTATACGGTACCGCAGGTCCCGGTAGCGCCGCCCCGAAAACACCGGCCCAGTCGCCAATATCAGTGCCAGTCGCAGTCCCAATGCCAATGTCCATGCCCGTGTCAATGTCAGCAACAGCAGCACCAACAACAGCAGCAATCGTCGTCGAGCCTTCTCGGCAATCGCTGGTTGCTGTCGCGTCTCCATCAGCTGCCCTCTCACCATCGCCGACAGGAGACGCACGAACACCATCATCAACAGCGAACAGCAACGAGCCCGCCGGCGAGCCAGACCTCACAAAGCTGTTGCCAGGCTCAGGGCCTGCCGCTGGGCCCGCCGTCAAGACTTTAAACCGATTCCTCCGAGGTAAATCCCAGGTCGCGCTGCCAGACCAGAGCCTGAAACCGCCATTGAGCATCCAAGGTGTCCAACGAGCTGACAGCTGGCTCACCCGAATGGCTTTTACACTCTTTCAGTTCACACACCTACATTCTCGCTACCATGCGCATACATACATGTACACACATACATTGAGCACGCGTCCACATAGTTTGTACCTCCTTTCGACTAACCGTATGTAGTCGTTTCATCTTCTTGTCCGCTGCCTCTCGACGTCGCTGTTTTTACCCCCGCCGCTATTTTCGAGCGCGCATCCCAAGCGATAATCGTTAACCACTTCAATCGCATAGACGCCGTTAATGTGATGGTGATAATAATGATAATAATATTCACGCGCGGCTATCATCGAGAAGATTGCGAGCGAACATGTTCCGCGCGCAGATAACACCGGAAGTTGCATACTGTTCGAATGCGCAAGAACACCTTGATCTATTGGCAAAGAGGATACCTGCGACGCAGGTTTCTTCGTTTATGTGTAACCCTTGTATATGTATATCATCTGTTTTCTTTTTAATTATGTTTAAGAAAAACGACGCTTTAGTTTTACCTCCGCATACCTGCGCCGCAGCGTCGAAGAGAAGGACGACAGCAATTACGGCTGTTTCGTTTCACAATTATTAGAATGTGTACAGCTGATACAAAATGACGATTATTTTCATAATGACGGCGACAATACGATCGCTGTTATTATCGGCGTCTTTGTGGCGACGCTGCGTTTACAAGTGAGAGAGTAAAGATAATAATTTATTAATTAATTCTCCTTTTGTGATAACTGTCATATCTGCGATAATCGCGTTTACTCTCGATGCCGACGCTGTGTGTGTGTGTGTTTCGTTGAAACTGCTGTCATTATTATTTACGTTGTTTGTACCGCAGCTCCTTTTTCTTCTTTCATTTGCGGCGATTTTATTTCGCAGAGGAATGCACCCGCGCAAGAATTCTTACCAGCTGCGACAAATCGTACACACACACACACATACACTCTCTCTCTCTCTCTCTCTCTCTCTCTCTCGCTCGCATTTATAATTCGCCTTGTTTTAACGATTATGTCACGGATATATACAGATATGTTACTCGTCCACCACGCAGATGTCTATACTTTTCACGCTAACGACAATAACGTTCAAGCCGATTCAGCGCTTTGAGTGTATTTGGCGTATGAGTTTATCAACAATTGCGGTGTTTCCGCGTATCAACGCGCGACTAACCACGCAATCACCTATTGCAGGTAGCGACCTTTTGACCAGCCTCACGACCACGTTCGATCGCAAGTGGAGATCTCTCGTGAATCAGTCATCGAATCAGGCGCAGCCTCCCCTGGAAGCCTCGTCCTACAACAAGGATAGCACGGACGACACGGAGCAGCAGGAGCAGAAGGCGAGCGCGTCCCCGAAATTCAAGTATCCGTCTACGGAAGCTTATCGCGATCCCAGTCTTCACAAATCGATCGACAAGAGCCATCTCTCTCGCTTAAAGGACGTAAGTGTGTTTGCTATCGCGGATTATGTTAATGACGAATTCGGCTGGATGCACTAAAAGGCCGGTTTCACAGTCTGTTCTTATGTATTATTTAAGATCAATCTGAGGCTCATCTTCAGATGCTCTGTAGTCGATGAAACGATTTGTACGGCATCTGAAGATAAATTTATGACAGTCTTAAATATAAAAACTATGAATACTGGCTTAGTGGGGCGTATTAGCACATCCAATCAAATTCGCTATAAGAAAGAAAGAAAGGAAGATTAGAAGTTAATAACGTCGTCGTTTCCCGTCCTGAATGACGTAGGACCAGACTTGGGCAAATTTTGAACATTTGAAATAATAAGTGAATTTATAAATAACTTTGTTATTCAGTCATCAAATAATATTTATTTAAATGAATATACAAGTTATTTGTTATTTGCATTATTTATTATTCGAGTTATTTATTATTCATTCATTCACTTATTTGTCTCGTTTTTGGCCTGTTTATTTTATAGATATAACGAATAAGTATTTTTTTATCAAAAATGATTTTAATATCACTAGGATAATATAATGATTTAATATATTAAGTAAAGATAATATAATGAAATGAGTCCACACACACACACAATAGAAAATTTATTCGAGTAATGCTCTGCCCTGCGCAGGACGCTCCCGAGAAGGACACCGACTCAACGGTGACCGACACGCAGCATCCCTCGGTAGCTGCGACGCCGAACAACGATCGTAGCGCGAACGACAAGCAGAAATCGGAGACGAAGACCGCGGACAAGCCCACGGAGAAGACCGCGTCGATCACGAGCGAGAAGGACGGAGACCCGGACGTAGGAGACTGCACGCGCGCGGGGAACCCGAAGCGTTACGAATTGCCGAGCGCGGCGAGCCTCCAAGAGGGCAAGCCGACGTCACCCAACGCGTGCACGGAAGAGACGGACGTCGACACGAAGCTGGAGGACAGTAAGAGCCATCATTACGAGTCCGGCGATTCCAGTTACACGAACAAGCTGAAAAAATTTGAGAGCCTGACGAACTTCGAGGCGAGATCGCGGCTCAAGCGCTCGGAATCGCTGAATAAGAGGTCAGAGAGCACCGCCTCGAGACTGAAGAGATCGGAGAGTCTGAACAAACACTCGACCGAGAGGCTGTCGTCGCCGACGAACGGCAAGCTCAAGCGGTCCGAGAGTCTGAACAAGCACTCGGACGGCCGGTCCGAGTCGCCGGGCAGCAAACTGAAGCGCTCGGAGTCGCTGACGAAAACGGAGAAGACCGAGTGCAACATCAGCAAGAGGCGGCAATCGGTGCGCAAGGAAAGCGCCACCAAACTGAAGCGCAAGAACGGCATGCCGGAACGCTCGATCAAACGCAGGCACACGGTCGGCGGCACCAAAGACTTCGACAAGGTGCACTGGCTGGACAATAAGCTGCAGTCCGAGACCGAGAGAATCATTCGGAGCGATTACCGGCCGAAGAAGAGCCAGTTGCGGACAAGTTCGCCCGACCTCAGCACCAACCGCGTCGGCATGACTGACACGAGCTTCCTCATCGAAGTGAGCTTTCGCGGGCCCAGTAACGTCGTATTCAACGTGACCAACACGCGGCCGCAATCCCTACCGGACGCGAGTCTCGCGTCCAAGGTCTTCAAGGTACCTCTCGAGAGTCACGTGTAACAATCGCGCTCGCAGATAATCCGCCCCCTCCGTCACTTTCGAATGATACGCATCCGCAGTGCTGTTATATTGCTGCCGTCATATTTTAATGTTCATCGCAAACCGAGCCACACATATCATATATATATATATATATATATATATATATATATGTATGTATGTATATGTATATGTATCTCTTTCGTATTATATTATCAACGCAGAAAAGTCACAGTTCGAAATGCCGAGACCATCTCTCTGTTCACCAATCGTCACTCGCAAACGTGCCAAAGAGCCCATTATCGATCAACATGAACAATTGTTATCGTTCAGGCGATAACGCCAACTATTCGCTACAAACTGCTGATTTGATGAATCTTAAGGGAAGATGGATATATATATATATATATATATATATATATTATCTGTCGCCACGGTCTCGTGTGCGGTTTAATACTTTAATCGACTTTAGATTAATCCACAATCGTACAATCACAAGGCAAGAGCGCGTGAGACGAGATCGTTGCGATGGAAGTTGTTCTGAAATGAAACAATTGTTAGAAAGCGGCGTTAAGCCCGTGTCAGATTACAGATCAGGATTGGATTGAAATTGGATTGATCGATCACAGAGCAAAGTTCACTAACTTGAGTTTAATGAACTTTACTCTGATTGATCAAATTTCAATCCGGTGTCAATCCTAATCCGTAGTCTGATATGGGCTTGAGGCTCTCCGTTCCTCACTCTTCTTTGAAGAGAGAGAGAGAGGGAGAGAGAGAGAGAGAGAGAGAGAGAGGGAGAGAGAGAGAGAGAGAGAGAGAGAGATAGCAATGATGAAAAAACCACGATCCTTTATATCCAAGGACAGAGCGGATGTGGGTAAAGGCAAGCTGCAAAAATACGTGCTGGCGAGCAACGTAAAGAAAGTTATCTTAGCGATTATGCTGTATTATCACGTGGTATTTGCGTATTATGTCAATTATATATACACACACATCATACTTGTGAATTGTGATCGTAATGTTTTTTGTACATAAATATGTATATGCAAGAAATAATTCAACTGAATATTAATTTAAGGTGGCTAGGTATATATATATATATATNACATCTCGTCGTGGATGTTCTATCTGATATCGCGTACGATCAGCGGGATTTTAACACGTGTGCGCGTTATTTTGAACGAAGTGCTACGGGGGACGCTTCGACGTGTAGCGTGGGGGATGAGGAGATCCGCGAAATGGTCGCAACTTCATCGATGCCTCTACGCGAGAGAGCGATCGGCACGCTGTGCAGAAAGTTCTTCGCCGAGAGGCAGCATTCGTACCGTTGAAAAATTTTTTTTACTAGAAAACTCCTTGATGAAAAGTCTATACGATGTGATAAGCCTTGATCAATCGCGCGTGTCTATTTCTCGATGTATACATATCGTTATAACGTACACGTATGAATGTCGTGTGTATGCGCGTGTGCTTGTGATGCGTTGACGCGTGTGTGCGTGCGTGCGTACGCATTTTTTACGTAAATTGTGATTATTACTGCAATTAATAATCGATTTAAGAGACTGCTGTCGCGGCATTGTAAATTTTAGACAATTACAATAAAGAGACAGGACACGGCGGTGCCTCTCGCTCGTTTCAACGGAAGGAAACGTTCGTACGGTCGGAAGTGGTGCTGTGACGTGCAGCGTCTGTGTATGTCCCGGTATCGCTGTAAAAATAAGATTTCTCTCGAAGATATCTCAAACGCTTCAGCCCTCTTCTTACGGGCTCACTAGAGTACCGCGCGTTACTTGTGCTTTTTCTTTTTCGAGACACTTTACAAGACGTTTCCGCCAAATTCTGCGCCCCCCCCCCNNNNCCATATATACTCTTGTAATTCGCATTTTCGATCGTTCCGAGCTTCGTGCCAAACCAACGTCGAAGCTAGCTGTCGAGCGAGTCGTGGAAAAAACGAAATGTGCGACTAGTAATGCGATCCGGTTGCCTCGCGCTCCGGAAATCGCCCGTTTCATTCGATCGCGAACATTGTCGGGCGAAATATGCTCGAATAACGAGTGAAAGGATTCCAGAAGCGCCGTATACATGCATGCAGATCTATAAATGTATACAAATATATTTATAAATACGTGCTCGACCGTGATCCCGTTATTCCCGAACGCATTTTGCCCGACATTGTACGGATGCATGCATGTATGCACATCCATGAGAGAATAATAATGTAACGCGAGTTTACATATATATATATAGCGCGACATATTTAACAGTGCGATTTAATTTACTGCTCTTACTGCGTAGTGGGACTTGGTCGACTGAGATCTTTGTACGATCTATTCTATTGTGAGTTCGCGTGTTGGAAGACTAATGTGTATAAATAGATAGCGCATCTCTGGAAGCCCGCGGTCGATCGTACTGGCAAAGTAACGCGTTATTGCATTGTCGCGACGCGCGCGCGTGTTTTTATCTCGCCGAATCCGCGGCGCGACGCACAGTCGTTCGTAGGTAATTTTACACGTGAGCGAAGAAGTCACCACTGGCGGTGAGGTGAACTGAAAAAAATTGAGAGCGCGAAGTAGCCGGGAAAGAGAGAGAGAGAGAGAGAGAGAGAGAGACAATCGATTTTGATTATTATTACTGTAAATACAAATGTAAATTTGAATTTTAAGAGATAAAGTGGATAAAGCGATATTTATTGCGAGCGGGATAGTGATTGTGATCGTGTTATTTATTATCAACCGGAGCATATGTTCAGCGCGAAATTAAGATAAGAGCGATAAGGTTGAATGAGAAATTGTAAATAAATATATCATTGAGAAACCGAGGTGTTTTGTACTTTCGTCTTTCGGGGGAACGAACCGATTGCGAACCGCGCGGTTAATCGATCGATCGGTCGAGAGTTCGGTCGATACGCCATGTTTGAAAAATTCCAATCGCAGCGCGGGCAACTTCGGGCGTGATGCCGTAAAGTCGCCGGGCGTCGACGACTCGTTTCTCATCCGTAAAATGAACGTGATACAGCCTGTGCCGCCGAGAGGACGACGCGGTTTCCCGAGGGGAAGGATCGCGATACCGAACGCGCAACGCTTCACAAACCTCTTCCCGAAGCACCGTAAGTATCGGCGCCTTGTTCGAGCTATGTTCGGAAATTACACTCAGGTGCGTTCGGAAACGTGTGGTATCGCTCGGAAACTGCATTGGACGCACCTCGGGAGGAAATTTTCCACCTTGAAATTTCAGGGTAGTGCAGGCGACTTGTTGCATCCGAGATATTTTAAACTGTGGCAATAGGGCGTATAAATGTATCGAAGGAAAGACAGGTTATGTACTGCTGAAGATACACAGCAAAAGATTTCGTGTTACAAACGGCCCACCTAAATATTTGCATTCCTACGTATTTCTTACTTATTGCATTCAAGTAAATGTTATACTTGTTTCAAATATTTCTCATAAGTTTATATATTCGCAAATACCGCAAAAATCGCAAGTTCATCATAAGCATTAAATTTATTCAAAGTATATTCTGAATTCTAGTAATTTTAGTATTTCAATCCAGAATATTAGATCAAAATAAATTTCAGTTTATATTCAAATGAAGCGAACTTAACTTTTCTTCACTATAGTTTATGATATTGTTGAGAAGAGAATACATTTGTTTGAACAGGAAATCATGAGTTTTTCTCAAATTTGCGATGAATATATTTTAAGGCTATTATCAAAAAAATATTTTGTCAAAGATAACTACTATTTAAAAGAAGGGAATAAATTGAGCAATCGTTTCTCTTAGTAATAAACTGATATTTTTCCTATGAATTGCACACTGAGATTCTCGCGCGTTTCATGAATCTTCGCGCACTACTACAGAATTCGAAGCCGGCTTTTCGAAACCTTCGACGAGCTCTGGACCGGCGAGTTCCGTCACGAAGACGCCGAGACGCAATTGGGGACGTAACGTAAAGGAGAATTGCGTCTCCACATCGTCCTACCTGTCGAGCGTTTCTCGCCGTAGCACAGGGTGAGCCATAAATCTCTCCTCACATCTCTCTCTCACACGCCGAAAATACGTTGCTTCTCACGTTTCGTTCTTCTGGTTAGATCAACCAATGCTGCGAAATCGTCGGTCGGCACATCCAGCCACGCGGATTCTTCGGTGGTGATAGGTACAAGCGCGATAAATAATATTAAACCGCAAGGTAATTGATAATTTATTCACGGATATGCATATTCTCACGACAGCTTTAACGGCCGGCCGAGGCGACGCCAGGAACGAAGTTGGTCTGGCAGCGATAGATCTTCAGTATCCGTATTTGATTCTTTGTCAAATCAGCGATTGCCAAATATACGTCAACACTTTGACGAAAATTCATATTCTCGATCCAATAGAAGTAAGTAGCGGCCTATTATATATACTCGAGACGGTCTCAAACATAAAATCAGACTGACGAATACCGACCGTTGACTTACGCCACGTAACTTTTCATTCTCAAAGATATTAATGCCTGAAACGATGTGCCAACGCCGGGGTTGCTTGAACAAGCTGTACAAATTGATTAAGGAGAAGTTCAACGCGCTGAAAATCACGCCGATTCTACGGATGCACTTTAACGAGTCAAATGGTATGGAACGCGTGCGGACCCTATGCGCGAAGGAGTACTCGAGCGTGGAGTTGATAGTGAAACAAAAGTAACATCACAGCGAAGTGGTGCGATCGAGTGGAGTGGAATTAAGACGGCAGGACTGAAACGGTGTCTATTGATTGCAGATATTACGCTTTGGCCGCTGCCGCGGCGCTGCTGAAGTACGTGGAGTACGCGCAGCACATGGTTTATGCGCCGAGATCGGTAAGAATGGAGTTTCAAGGATCACCAAATACCACGATGATCGGTGAGTCGCTAACGCGCGCGAAAAAGCGGCAAACCTACATAACGATTGTTATTGTGCAGATATAGAGAGCGCACGGAGTCTGGAACTAGTCGTGTCGCAGTCCAAGCATTTCATCGTCAGTCTGCTGGGCACTATGGACCGCTGCTTGACCCCTATGGGTAGAAGGCTACTACGCGCCTCCATTCTCCAACCCCCTTGCGACGAGCGCCTGATCGCGGAGCGGCAGTCTTGCGTGGCGGAATTGGTCGCCAATCGTTCCCTGTGCGCCAGTCTTCAGGTAGACACTGTTCAAAACTAACGATCACGTTTGTGATCGAGCGTTCTAATCGCCGTCAGAAGCACAGAAAGCGGCGCTGCACAGAGAAAATATCGTAAAAATTATCGTGAAAATGACTACAAATTTTGCAATGCTGGAATTATTATCGAAATTATTATTACGTGTGTTATAATCTTTAGTGATGTGTACACATGATTACAACACGCTTCATAACTTCAGTCGTAATTCCAGTATTACCCAATTTTATGGTAATTTTTACTACAATATTTCCTCTGTGTAGGATACTCTTCATGTACCATACGCGGTGAATTTTTCTCGAAGATACGAACATTCATGAACCGAGAAAATACTCCATAATAGTCTCGCTCGGCTAGAATACATTTATAACGTCGAAACAATTTTAAGGCGGATTGGATTTAATACCAAATATTATTTTGTTTGAGTGAAGATGTTATTTCCTATAGTCCCTATCTCCATCCTATAGTCACGCAATACAAGTTTAGCAAATTATTTTACTAATATGCTATATTATTCAAAACCAAAATTTCCTGCGTACACGAAAAAAAATTAAGTCTTGTTAGTGTAACTGAATTTTCCGTTGCCTAGGGACTCGGTTGTAGGTGTAAAAAGATTCTTGCAGGAAGTTTGCACTCACCGAATTGCTCTCAGTTATCTCAAATGAGTTTTAATGCAACTGAAATGTTCACACGAATGTTCTCGCGTTAACAGAAATATATCATTTCTGTCACCGAGTTCTCATCCGGTCGCAAGCAACTGAGCTTTTTTTGGTTTGTGAGCAAATCGCGAGACTCAGGCAGAATGTATGTGTTTCACAGCCAGTGGTGCAACGTCTCTTCGGCACGGATCGTTTGCTGACATTAGCGAGCAAGCCATTAAACACGAATGACATACAGAACGCGGAGCGAAACCTAAACTACGCGTTGCTCCTAAAAAGTTGCTTGGACACCGTTCCGGAACTGGAAGCCGTTCTCGCGACCGGTATTCACACTTTCTTCGTAAAAATGCGAAAAGTTTGTATTTTCTCGCTGAAGCTTATCGACGCGATATTCTTGCTGATATTAACGCGCATGGCCGCGTTTCTCTCGCGGAAACTCGCGTCTTGCAGAATTTAGGAAACTACGAGTTCCAAGTCATGAAGGACAAGATTATGACGCTGATACACACGGACGCGAGATTCGTCAAGGGATCCACCTCGTCGAGTGTGCAACGGTGCTTCGCTATAAAAGCCGGTATCAATGAATTGTTGGACGTCGCGCGGCAAGTTTACTGCGAGTTAATCAACGACATGAAAAGTAAAGTGGCATCGTTGTGTCTTGGAATAGTAACGATGTGACGTGTAACAGACGTAACACGCGCCGAAAAAAAAATACGCACAGTTCGTAATTTCGCGAATTTCTTCAAATAGACTTGGTGGAGGCATCAGCTGTGAAACACAAGCTCCCGTTATCTTTAGAATACAACGTAAACTTGGGCTACCACATTCAAATGGTCGTACCGCGTTGCTTGGACATCTCCGACTTGTCGACAGAATTTATTCAGGTAACTCGTTTCTCCCCGCTAATTTACGCGCGATCTCAATTCTACGCAACATTTCCTACACATTTCCTACACAATGATGCAGGTACGAAAAAACCGAAGATCCTTTACGATGACTACGGCGGCGCTATTGACTTTAAATAAACAATGTAGAAAGGCCTGCGAGGAGATTTATGTGATGAGTAACACGTAAGTCGATTGTCTATTTTCTAGACTATTTTTAAATGACATTAAATTCACAGTTTACGGTGAAGAATATATACACGATGTAACTAAAAAAAGGGGACGAGCTGCCCACACTACAAACCATGAAAAAAATTCAATCCAACATATATCCGCAAATGTTGATACGAATGATTCATCATATTTCGGTGTGGGAAACTCGCCTGCGAAATTTATCCCCTTATTTTAGTTACACTCTGTATATACATGCATTCGTGTACATTATATGTGTGTATTGCACCAAAAAGATTATTTCGCATCAATAAATGGTTGAATATATGAAAAAATAAAAAAAATAAAAAAACATAAATCACACGTCAATATCGTTGTATCAACAAAATAACTATTTACAGCTTGCTGACTCACTTACTGGAGGATATCAGACAACACGTCGGCTGCTTGTTTCAGCTGAGCGCCGACGTGGCGGAATTGGATTTGGTATTGTCGCTGGCGCAAATCAGTAGTAATCCGGAATACGTGCGACCGTCGTTCGGAATGAAATTAGAACTGAGAGATTCACTGCATCCCATTATGGAGTTATTCAACACGGACCTTCCCGTGCCTAACGACGTAGTGAGTGTTAGAACAGCGGTGAATAATAAATTCGCTAAACAAACGATCCGGTCGATCGGATTGATCGATCGATCGGTCGGTCGGTCGGTACTCGCGGCATTTTCCAATCTGCGAGATTGATCTGTTTCAAATCAACAGGATGCAACGAACGCGTATAATTTTCATCTGATAACCGGACCGAACATGAGCGGCAAATCTACATACTTGAAGCAAATCATTCTACTTCAAATTATGGCGCAGGTAACGGCGCATTAGCTATCTCGATTAAACGTATTCGTTTATCGCACGATCAACGCCTTATCGTCGGTTCCAGATCGGCTCCTACGTGCCGGCGACGGAGGCGACGTTTCGCATCGCGGACCGCATATTTTGTAGGATATGTTCCCGCGACGACGCCGAACTCAACGCGTCCGCCTACGTTCTCGAGGTAAGCGTGCGCGAGATGCAATGATCCGGTATAATTAAACGCGCGAAGCGGAGCCGAGGGATTACTTTCGAATACGCTTGTTTCAGATGAAAGAGGCGCAGTACATTCTGCAATCCGTCACACCGCGATCTCTTGTTGTTCTTGATGAGCTCTGCCGGCACACTACGGTTGAGGAAGGCTCGGCCATCGCTTGGTCGATATGCGAGAAATTATTGCTAACGAGCGCATTTACGTTCGCGGTCACACACTTTTTGCACCTCACCGCGCTCCGCGATATGTATCACAATGTGACAACGTGCGTGATGCTCTTAAATACAGTCCCCAGCCGTATTATTAGGAGTGCTTTAATTTTTTTAATAGAATACAAGTTAGGAGGAGAAGAAAAGCTACTAAATTTTTGTTTACTCGATTAGAATGATCTTCGGTGTCGGTCAGCGTTTTTATCTCTGCAACCTTCCGAGGTGTCAAATCATTTGTTTTACCCAAAATTTGTGTACAATATTGATATTTTTCGCACAAAAATTTATTTTTCCGTTAGTAAGCAAGGAATTTGAAGTTTCGCAAATAAACAAAAATTTAATTTAATTTCAATTGACACTCAAAACTCATAACTGCTCTCGTTATTATCAACAATGCAACTAGTGTGGATTCATACTTGTTCAAGATTATTGTAACAGCCAAATGAAATGACGTCATAAAAAATATCTTTTATAAAATAATGGTTCCTTAACATAATTCAATCGATAGATGAGCCGTATTATAAAGTTAATTCTAGGAAGTCAATGAATTGTGAAAATTAAGGCGCGTCTAATAATATGAACAGGGACTGTAAATCTTAGCAATTTTTCGGAAACGACGAAACTTCAGGAAGACAGGCGGTTATCGTTTGGTTCTTTTTTTAAATTTTTTTTTTTTAGTCATTGTTTCCAGACGAAAACAGCAGAATCGGACGACTCGGGCCAGTTGCGCCTGATATACACACACAAATTAAACAATGGAACCGCACCCGCTGATCATTATGGTATCGCTTTAGCGGAGGTGTCCTCTCTACCGAAGTGTGTTACATCTAAAGCGCGAGAGTATGCCTCTCGGCAGTCAGCCGACGCACAGGTACGAACCGTTTATGAATACTCATCGGTGTGGTGCAATGAATCATTATATGATCGGCGTCATGTATGCTGTATCATTCCTCGGGTGGAAAATTACACGATTTTCAGCCTTGCCCATAATTCATAAGCTTGAAAATCGCACGAATAACTTTACATGCAGAAAATTATACACTGCATTCAAGTACTTCATGAGTTTATATAGGTACATATGTAAATTTGAAAATCGTGTAATTTTCGATCTAGAGAATGGTGATACAGCTAACATAATGACGCCGATCGTACATTTAATAGAATATTGTTGAGATAATTTTCCTTTTCAGAGCAATCTTCGCTCTGTCACAGACTACGTGTCGTGGGGGAAATCATGCTACGACGCGGCCGTTCAGTTGCACGTGCTACTGGAGAATAATCGATTCGTCTTCGCGAATATTATAAGCACCATGAAGCAGTTGGATCTAGGCAAGCAGCGTAAAACTTTAGTATCCTGCGCAAAGACGCAGCCGACGTCGCAAGTCCTCGCACAACAACCAGCAGCGAACTCGCTCGCAACTCTACAGACGGCGCACGAAGAACAGCAGCACTGCCAAGAAGCAGCTGAGAATCATCCCGTAGAAACGTCCTTCGCGCCGAAGGACAATCCGGCGCTCGTGGAACCAACGAATCAACGAGGAGAACACCGAGCAGGTGCTTCCGGCATAGAGTCTAACGCGAAGGAGTTCCCGAGAATCGCCGGTGAGCCGGCCAACGATCGGAACAAGGACTCGCCCGAGCCAGAAGGTATCGCAAATCGACGAGCGACGCTTCCGTTTCCGAACAACCTGGTGGAGGAAAGTTCATCAGTCGTTAGTCCACGCGATACCGTGAGCACATCTTCGCCAAACTCCGCGAATCTCCTGAGCGTGTCGCAAATGTGCGGCGTGAACGCGATGGAAACGAGTTCGCTTCGATCGATCAGCCACGGTAGCGTCACGGACGACCCCCTGTTTTACGTATGCACGTCCTTCGCGAGGACGAGCAGCCAAAAGTCGACGATGATACTGTCCCGCTGTGAGAACAACTTAGAGTCGAATCTCGACATAAGCTCGTTACCGCCTTCCTTATCTCTCCGATCCTCCCAGTCGTTCCCGTATCACGATTATTGTTTATCCGAGAGGGAATTCAACATTACCCCGCCCTCGCAACCTCTGTCGACTCCGACTGAAGTGGCAAGGATTAACGCGCGCGTCAAAGAAGCGGACATTTTCCGGCAAATCGAGGGCAGAGCCTTCGACGAAGCGGCTTTCTTCAATAGCACACAGGTGCCCATAAGGATAAATCTCACTAATGACGACGACGTAGCTATGTTACCCGCGTAACTCGTTTTAATCCCATCACGAATACATTACCGTCCGTTACTTTTAATACGTTTCCACAATCGTTCTTATGATCGTCAACGATCTCCGCTGCCAAAGAACATTCTTATATTCTCGGCGAGTTTTTTTTTTCACTCAGAAAGCGGAGAACATTGCGGTTTTGTTTTTATCAGCCGAGGTTTCCACTCTTATGACCGTTTAATTTTTACACCTCGCCGATTAAACGCGAGGACTTCCTCGCGAAGTATCTTTATGATGGAAAGTAACGAATCGATTTTAAATTAATGGACGTGAGTTAGTGTTAAAAAATATAAAAGTGTTTTATCGTGTACGTTGCACGTTTTACTTGTCTACCCATAAGAAGTATATTAAGCTTAAGAACGCCCCGTACCTCTTTATCGTATTCGCGTAAATCAACACGTAAGTACCAATCACCGCTAGCTTCACGTCAACAAGCGACGAACATACGAGCGTGACACTCTCTGAAGATCTCTCCTCTTCACGACGAAATCGACAAGATACGTATCTCTCGGCTCCACTTTCGAGTAGAAATTTGTACAAAATCGTGGGATCGATCGACCACCTGCGCTACGCGAGAGATGAAGGGACAATGGTGATGTTCGAACAGTGGACGATTCCTTTGGTTTACTTGCAATATAAAAGAATAAAAATAGACAAGATTCGCTGGATAGAAATACACAGCGATAGAGTATAACCTGGAAGATCTGAGGAACCGGTGAGAAAATGTCCGGTGATCTATTACCAGAATGGGTAAACCTGTTCCTCGACGACTTCGAGACAAGTCTTTGTCTGCCGATTCTCGTGGTGATGATACTCTGTACCGCTCAATTCGTGTTCAATCACGCCTTCGACATCGGGAATGTAATTTATCAGAATGTGAGAGCAGCGGCGACGGAAGGGGCGCAAAACACGAATGACATGATGGGGAAACTGAAAGGTCTGACGCAACACTTGGAAAACTTAAGTTCAAGCTTGCGAATCCATAAGCGAATCCGATGCTTTCTGAATTTACCAGGTATTTTGACCACCTTGGGCGTCGGCACTGCCGGCACGAATGCAATTCAGAATCCACCATCGCCGACAAATGATGCGAATTCTCCGGAAGAGGAATGGGACTATTGTGAGGACTATTGCGAGCTTGAATAACGAGTCCTTCCTTTATGCTGATATGAATAAAGAATTTCCGTACTGTTCGACTAGCAAGAGGCATTTACCTTTACTTTTGCAACACGGTCGATAAAACTTTGGATGTTGCGTGAAGAGACTGAGAGACCGGTATTCATAGTTGAATTTTATATTTCATATCGTCTTAACACCTTAAGGAAATGTACACTGAGAAAAATTTCCATGATTTCAATAATTATTTTTCACATTCCTGATCACACAATACAAAAAAAAATTCTTTAACGGAAATCGAGAGGGGGCACGAAAAACGGTTTTATTGATCCTCCTCCTTTATGATCCGATTGTTATTTTTATCGTCCGATCAAGCGCTGGATACCTGTATCCGATGAAGTTATCGATGCAGTTATCGATAAAACCTGACCGGATGCAGTTACTGATAAAACCTGACCGGAAAATAAGTCGATTTATATCTATTGCAATTTTCATTTCGGTTAAAGGCTCGACTTGATCGAATAAAATGATCGAACATTGCACTCGATCGGATATATCCGGTTGTTGCTTTTCAATTGGACTCTGATCAGATATATTTTCTTCAGTGTGAGAGTTATTCATGATCCCAGCGAGAGAAAGAGGCGTTTGTTCATTATATTATTATAATATTTTCGAAAAATATACTCCTGCTTATTGTTCCTATGATTTTTGTGCCTTTTGCCTTGATCAAACAGAATGCACATTCATATATTTAAGTAGCTCATGATCCCACCTTTCCTTGCGAGGAAATTAATTAATTAAATTCATACTCAAGTGTAGTACAGATCGTTTCATCGACCGCAATGCACTTGAAGGCGAACTTAAGTCGATCTTAAATATAAGATTCGACTACCAGCCTAAACTGAATAGGCAGAATAGAGATAAGAGTTTGCGCGGAGACGAAAGTTACGTATTGTGCCTGTCTACGATTGTTAACGGCTGCTTTCGGCTGCTTTCGGGAGAGCGATAACATATAAATGAGAATAATTAGATAATGATCGATACTTTGCGTAAGCCGTCGGCAAATAACGATAACGATGAACGAACGGTTGGCGAGGAGCCGGACGTCTAAGGTCAAAGTTTTGAAGCACGTGAAACGAAGCGACGAGCCGGTCGAAGACACGAAAGCGGGTCAAGGCTGGCGGCTTGAAGCTCGGCTGCTTGCACTTACGCGGCAACACGCTCGTCAGCCAAAGCTGGCTGTCCACATTTCGGCCGAGAGTTAAGCAACGCTAATGAGCGGAAAACAGCTACATAACGTAGAAATCTACGGAGTATATTACGCTCTTAACGACAAGCTTCAACGTTCGTCGACGTGATGGTCCTACGACCTCGTCGCGATGATGTCCAAATCTCTCGGCGGGAATCTGTGACGACGAAATGCTCGACGACGAATCTAACAACCTGCTGCGAGACTTTGCGACACTCGTACCGCGCGACTTGAAAATGTGAAACGAGAGTGAGATATTGTTTTGTTGTCGCGAACGATTCGATGACGGGAAATCGTGCAGGTGGGGGAATCCGCCAAGAGCTTCTCGTATATTCCTCCGAGATCATACTGCTTCTCGCACAGTAGTCGAGCTTTCTCTAGCATTCGGCCTGTGTGTCACCTTTAAGGGAAATACCCTTCGCTAGAGACAAATGCTTCTTCCAATCGCCGGATCCGTAGACCTCGGCATAGGAAATGTCGTCCTCCTTCTTCCTTAGCGTTTCAGCTTGCCCATATCTCTGTTGAAGTCCAACGAGGACTCAGACGTCGCGCAATTCTCGACGCCCACGATCCGAAAGGGTCCAAAGGAGCCTTCGTTCACTTACGCCCGAAGAGGCACAGGTGATTTCTCACTTCCCACACTCCGATTATAGTAGAACAAGATTATCTTCACGCTCCTCTGTACACCTCAAAGCAATTTCCGCAGATGGTCCCGGTGTCTGTTGCAGCTAAACGCATTCGAAAGCAGGCTGATGTCTCGTTGCCTTGATAACCACGCGGGAAGAGCGAAGCTACAGACAGTGCGCGCGGTGTTGAGGATTGCATAATAATCGATGCGACGATTCTGCGTGTCGCATTATGTTCGATGAACTCGATCATAACTCGAATTATTGCATCGCGCTGCATTATCGCCGAGATCGGATTATAACTGCGCTTCATTGATCGCGTCCTCTTACGCAACTTTCACGTTTCCGCTCCGTTCCGTCACTTATTCATAATAAGTTATCGCGCGCATAATGCACATCTGTGTGCGCACGTATATGTAAATACGTGTTGCAAAAACGAATAGGCGATACACGCTGAACGATAATCATTCTTGCGATAAGAAAATCGCCCGGTACTCATTGTAAATCTCGTGACGTGACTGTCGGCGATCGCGAAGGAAGTGGGACTATCGCTGATATTTTTCAAAACACGATCGCACACACACGGAAGCACACGTATATCGTCCACCAACGGTCACTCGAGTCGATGACCCGAGGGACTGGTGAAATTCACGTTGACGAGATTTGTAATTGGTACTTCCTTGGCCGTTGCTTTCGTGTTATTATCGACCTAAATACCGGTTATAGAAACGCTAACAGCGGCTGAAAACCGATCGACTGTGGAGAGAGTGACGATGAGAAGAAAAAGAAAGAAGGAAGAAAGAGAGAAAAGAAGGAAGGAAAAGAGAAGGAAACTCGTGTCCTGCGCGATCGAAAGTTCCTGCGTCCGATACATTTCCGCGTGTGCCATTGCAGCATCGACTGTGTGATCGTGAAAGCCGAGGATGGCGAGGAAGTTACCGATGCGTCGAAGAAAGTAGATATTATTGTATAGGCAAAAAAAAAACCGTACCGAAAATCGTCGCAGAGGTGTCCGCTAGGAGAATATACATCGATCGATGCCGGACAAGAGGCATCGCCACGGATAGTGTGATCCAAAGTGACTTAGACGCCTATGAGTTACGAATTTGAAACCCTTCAAGAACACGCTTATCGCGGCCTTTGGCCCATTTACCGAGTAAATACGCGAAGAATCGGACGACGAGTTGTAGCGCAAATCGGCGAGCGACGCACAGATTTCCGCTTCTGATTCCGCCGCACATGACTCGCGCGCGGACGAATCGGGAAATCTATTCAAGAGCGAAAACACACGCAGGCGAGCTGCGAATTCGAGAACACCCGAGAGTGACGCAACCGAGAGGTGACCGCGAAAGGTGAAGGATACGAGAAGAATGGTCAGCTCCTTTTCTCGCGAGGATGGGGCCATCGATCTACTCTATTATTGTCAATTCGCGAAAATAAACATCCGGGGGCCTGCACGCCCGTTGGAGAGGACGAGAGCCATCGTAAGGATTCTCTCCTCGTCGCGTTTAAGCTCGCTTTTGCCGTCTCGAGGATGCCTCTCGATGACTTCCTCGATGAACAGTCACGATGATTGCGAGTTGGCACGTACACGCGTTGGCGCTACGTAAACACATACAGCACATAAATTATCGCCCCTACGCACTTCTGCATACGTTTATATTATATATGTGCACGCACACACACACTAAGTGAGCGCGCAGCATTCGCGCGCGAACGGCGCGTTACGCATATAAAACGCGTATCGATTGTGCGATACGGTGGCTCGCTTTCACGGTTTGTAACCTAACGTCGACGCGGTCAATCGTCCGTCCGGCGCTGTTGCGTAGTCAACTTACGCGCATTTATTCGCACGCGCCTCGGAATCAGGAAAAGGCGACGCGCTCTTCATTCCGGTGCATAACACGCGCGCGATCGTCGGCGCGAATCGATTACTCTTTAAAACGGAATCGGTGTATTATCACTGAAAAACAGTGGAGTCGGTTATACAGGGAGAAAAAGCTCGCTTGAATTAATAAAGCACGAATGAATCAGTGACAATGAACGAGCCAAGGGTGTTCTGATTGAAGAAAACAGAGTTTCCCTTGACAGTTTTTAGGTGATTTTTTTATCTCCCAATCAAAGTGCGCCATAGGTAACATTTTATTATCTACTAGTCTCGCCGTCAGGATTTAATTGATACCAGCCAGTGGAACACCAAAGATTTTGCAGTAAAATAGAAATATAATATGAACTATATAACTGGAAATAGAAATATTTATTATATACATTTTCTTCGTATAAGTAGATATTTACGACAGTAAGTAGATTAAATTCATAATACCGAGAATATAAAAATTTATATTTAGAAAAGATTTACTGGACAGAAAAATCTAAATTTAAAACCAAGTTTTTTCCATGGAAAAGAAGTATCACGCAATTCAAGTAAATACTCTCTTAAATTTAGAATCACTTTATTTTTATATTCAGTAATTCATTTACAAATTAAAATATTACTGCGTTCAAGTAAGCATTTAGTACACGCTATTGAGATATACTTAAATTGATAAAAATATTAATCGATTTACAATGCTAAAAAAATAGGTAACTAAAATAGGTAATACGTTTACTTGCTTAATTCATCGGCACTTTTTTTTTTATAAGGTATAAGACTACAGGAGGAAATTGAGTGGGAGTGTTTCCGCTGAAAATCAGTGAGTAATCATTGATGTCGATATGCAATATACTTTATTGATTTAATCAGAAACATTATCATCGATTCGCTTAGAGAGAATGATTTCTCCATTTTCCCGGCTGTGAAAGCCCGCGTTCCTTTCTTCCTCCCTTCCTTCCTTCGCGCGATCTGGCTCCAAATCGACGATCCGGATCGACCCTCCCTGAAGATGTGGGCGAGTTGAGATTCGTCGTAGAGGCTGATTCATCGGTCATGTTGAAACTTCAGAGGCCGAAGTCGCAAGCCGAGAACGACGATCAACTTGTCGCGCCGTTTTATCTTATCATTGTTTGTACGACAAAAAAATATTTGTATTTTGAATAGTGGAGAAACGTGGCCGAGCGGCGCAAATGAGAGAATCGAGTTGCATAACACCAAGCGCGATTTAAACTTATCGTACTACGTCGCCGTCGCTTCGTCTTCGCGATATCTAATCATAGTTGGTACTTCTTGCAGGTACTAACGATGACCGCACGAGGAACTTGCGCGTTTATTTATGTTTTTCGATTCTCCGCAGGCACGCTCTGTTCTAATTGGAGAGCATCGTTAAGTAACCCCGCTTATTTGCAACTCTTCAAGAGCTTATAACTTTTCTCTCTCGTGAGAGAGCAACTTGCCGTTGGTATCGTCTTACGGCTGACCATACAAGAATATTATCCGGAGATACTTTACACAGGCACGATCGCCGAGTTCGGTAATAATCGGTACGCGTGTACCGGTCGAAACGGTGCAGAAAGTAGCCTAAGCTGTGCAAAGCTACAAAACCCGCGCCGTAAAAAGGGAAAGGAGACGCTTGTTGCCAGCATGTCACGGTGCAATAAAGTCAAGGTTTTCCGCTGACGTAACGCGCATACGGTGCGATGTACTTTTGCGTGCAGGTTGATTGTACCCCGAGAATTCCCGAGTCCTGCCCCACCGAGCGCGCCACAGATAATATTACACGGTCGAGCACGGTGCTACCTTTGACCTAATGCCGCCGTGCTCTTTTTGTCGGGCTCGATACGCGCGAATCGATACGCAGGGGAAAGCAAGAATAACTGCGCACCATTTTTAAATAACGCTAAAATTAGCGTCGTCTGCGCTCTCCTCTCTCTCTCCACCGGCCGTATCGCTCGGTCGGGGAGTAATTTCTCAGAAATGCCGACTGGATTATTCACAGATCGGCAAGCAGCGACTTTCAAGGAGAAACTCTCGGGAGAATTTTTCTTCTATTTTTCCACGGATACGCGGAACTTTTCTCGTAATAAGTTACGAGAGGTGCGCGCAAAGAGGTGAATCCGCGGAATTGCGACTCGAGATAGCTTCACCTTCCGAGAGACGGAGGGAAAGAAGAGGGAAGGCAGAAAGAAAAGACTGAAATAATACAAAAGAAGGGGAAAAAACTGCGCGATGTCAGCGGAGACTTCAGGAACCGGTTTTCGCGCCGCGTCGCGATCGGTTAACGCTGCTCGTGACGATTGCTTCGAATTCCTCGAGAACGATAAAATTTCGTAATTCCGCGTTGCTCGGTAACGCGTTACGTTGATACCCCGCGTGCGGGGAAACCGCATCAGCTGTGTGTTCCTTATAATATATCTATCATCTACGAGGTTGTCTAAAAAGTTGATGGCATAAGCGGCGTCATTGCGGCCGATCGCAAGTCGCACGTGCAAACGCATTTGCGACGGCTAATGTAGCTACCGATGTACACAGACCGGCATAATAACTTTAACGTCCAATGCCACAATAGCAACTAGAACTTTTCAGTCATTCGCGTCGTGCCGACACGCTTGTATATCGTGACTGTTGATTACTCGACGAAACAACAAAGATATGGGAGAACTCGTGGCAAAAGACAAGGAAAAAGCTTAATAAAAACGAAACAATCTTAAGTGAGATATTTATTAAAACTTTTCTCTATAATCAACATCAATTCAATTTTGAATTGTTATATAACCAAATTAAAAGTAAAAAATAAAAAGTAGGAAAAACCTCTTTTTCAAGAACTTTCATCTTAACCCGCAACTTGAAGATGTATTGAGAATAGCGTTGGGGATAAGATAAAATAGTTGGAGGCAAGATGATTTCTGTTATCATTGACATATAAATCATAAGTAAATCTCACTATATTTCTTTTTCGATAATGTCAAATCCTGTACAAGATTCGTGTGTTCAATGCTGATAAATTTGATGAGCCATTCGGTCTTCCACAGATCATGAGTATAGGCCTACGCAATATATGTACTAAATAACATCAGCAAAGTGATACAAAGTTATTTAAAAGTATGGCAATAATATTAGAATTATATATGAAGATAATCATATTGCCCCATTCAGTTGACTCTTTCCCAAGTCATAGATATGAAATTACATGTAGAATAACAGAATACCTACTATAAAATATAACGTATATATCACGTGTAATTTATTTACCTTTTTTTAATATTATATCAAAAACAAATTATCTGACACATAGCATCAAACAATTCATAAAATTACGTCAGATTTATTAGTTTTCATAAATTCGTTCGAACTTGCCTCTATTATTATTCATCACAAACAAACACTCTCTTACACGTGCAAGTCCAAGTCTGTAGCTGCGTAGTTATTTCTATATAACGTTTTCCCGTCTTGCACCGAGTTCTTCTATCGAATATTATTCGTTTTTTTATAGACGACTTTATATTGTACATTACAAATGTGCCACACAGACCGGCATAATAACTTTAACGTCCAATGCCACAATAGCAACTAGAACTTTTCAGTCATTCGCGTCGTGCCGACACGCTTGTATATCGTGACTGTTGATTACTCGACGAAACAACAAAGATATGGGAGAACTCGTGGCAAAAGACAAGGAAAAAGCTTAATAAAAACGAAACAATCTTAAGTGAGATATTTATTAAAACTTTTCTCTATAATCAACATCAATTCAATTTTGAATTGTTATATAACCAAATTAAAAGCAAAAAATAAAAAGTAGGAAAAACCTCTTTTTCAAGAACTTTCATCTTAACCCGCAACTTGAAGATGTATTGAGGATAGCGTTGGGGATAAGATAAAATAGTTGGAGACAAGATGATTTCTGTTATCATTGACATATAAATGCCACTGTCTGAATAATAACGAAGATATTGTTGCTATTCTTTGAACAATCGACAGAGTTATGGCGCACGAGCATATCGGAACGACGCGAACGATGGGAATATCCCAATATTACCAATTGTGTCATTAAATGTAAAATCTAATTATACCGATAGGTTTACGTAAGCGCGATTAAAAAATTCGTCAGCGTTCGACGCGCGATTCTAAAGGCGCGGTTCGAGCCGGATTCCATTAATTAATTACCAGCGTTACGCGGCCGTTATTTACGGTGAGCCGATAACGCCCACCCTTTACGTTTACCTATTCATCTCTATGTCCACCCACACCTCCATGATTCAATATTATTATAATTCAAGCCGAGAGAGAGAGAGAGAGAAAGAGAGAGTACGCGCGGGGCCGTCACGCAGTTGGAATTATTCCCGTCGCGACGCGTGAATATCATCGAAACGCGAAACGTATAGGCGATTTCTCGGGTGCGCGTGCACCTCGTTAAAAATTTATTTGCGCGTCGGCCGCCGATATATTTAAACGTAGACGCGAAAGCGTGCGTTTTACTTTGTCGCTGGCAAATAATCGCGCGCGCTGCGGTTTCCGTGGACCGTAGCCGAAAGTTATCGCGCTTGCGGCGTACGACGCGCAATTTTACGCGAAATAAAAATAATACTGTCTGCGTGCGCCAAGTGTTTCTCGTCCTTCGTTTCGTCTTCGTCGCCGTGATTAAATAAGTCTGCGATTCTCGTGTGCCTATCTCGCCGCGCCGGCTGATCGCGACTCACTTCGTCGAGAAGGTCGTCGAGTTCCGAGTAAAACTCGGGGAGAGAAATTAAGAAAAAGAATAGCGCGGAGAAGAATCATGAAAAAGACGAGAGAAAAAGAGAGAGAAGCGTCTTGGTTCGAACGCTCGTGGCGAAGTTCCTTTCGAGTTCCTCCCGCCGCAGCTGCTATACAATGTCGATCCATCCCGCTTCTTCCCGTCCCGAGAGATCGCGAGAGATCATCCGGCTCGGAATTAATTCGCTCGGAACGAAAACGAGAGGTAATCTCAGCGGAGGAATGATTCACTCCTATAAATCTTACTCGATATCTCTTCGTTTGGGTTTCCTTCGGTATCTCGAAGAATACAAGCGCGCATACGCCTCAAGATTGTACTAGCATTTAAATTAGACAGCGACAAAGTTTGCTATGTACGTCGAGCTATCGAACTACGGTTAAAGCTGACGTTCCACGCGTGTAGCCGCGTCGAGGCGCTTCTTCAAGTGAAATTTGCGATGTTTTTGTTATCACCGAGATCGCAGATCGCTTTTTTCGGAGATGGAAATTCGATCGACGTCGCACGAAGAAGCGAGATTCGTCCGGGCAGAGACGCGTTAGAAGCCGATCGTTCCCGAGATCGTCGTTAAATTACATTCGAGGCACTCGAGACTGTCAGGCGCGATAAAGTTTCGGTAGATAGCCGCATCGACAATAAAAAACGATCATCCGATCGAGACAAACATTATTATCTACGAAGATGACTTCACTTTTGCGAGCGTATAATTGTTAACCCTGCTTACCGAGACGTTCATTGGTGGAAAGAGATGCGACATTCGCTCGCCGGCTACAAAATTGTCTTTGAGTTTACGTTGACTCAACCTACAACGACGATTACGAGTTACGATCGTTTGCTTTTTGACTCATACGCGCGCTACGACTCGATGAAGCTCTCATTTTTTTACAAGAACAACAATTGCGTGCCCGTCGCGCTGGTCATTGTTATTCGGGAGCTGTTTTTTGCGCCACGTCGTTATCGACATACTTGACGACTCATCCATTCGCGATTTACAAATCGGGTCCCTTCCGAGAGAGGCCAGAGATACGCAATGTGTACACACGTGCGTGTGGAGAAAAAGTGTGATTCATTCCCGGCGTAAATATTGCATTACTCAGATTGCACGATCCGTTCGTTCATCGGGCCATACGCGCAAGTGGCAAAATACCGGGGAGATACCTGCTCCGTGAGATAATTAATTTTTTCCTTCGTCGAGCGCGAATTTTCGGCAGCTTCGACACAGCTGATACGCAGAAGAAGAATAATTCGGGTCATCGAGAAGTCGGCGATGCCGCTCGTCGCGTCTGCGAAAACTATTGCGTCGAAGTGCGCGCGAGATGCCAGCGATTCGCTTTCGTTGTTGTTCTTTTACCGGCGCCTGGCCTGTCTGCCGGCCGGCCGGCCGGCCGGCTGGCTTACGTAACTCCAAGGCGGCGAGCATCGTGATCCTTCTTCTTTAACTTCGCACGTTCCAACTGCGACGCAAACGCGACCGAGTGAACTTCGCCCGAAATTCCGCACGAGTCGATCTTCAATCGAGCGTCCCGATAATTAATACAGGTCAAGCGTAATGTGAACATATATATATATATATATATATATATATTATTAATAACTAAACGAGCGAAAAAAACATGCTGCGGAAATATTTGCCAGCGTACAGGTGCACGCGAGGGTAACACCTGTGTGCCTCGTGTGTCGCGCATATCTGGCCGAAAGTCGGTATAGTTCTCGGCGCCGGGGAAATGTCGCGTCACACCGTGCGCGTAATCGCCTTGTAACACTCGCAGTAACGGCTCATTGAAACGGACAAATTCGGTTCTCCGAGTTTCGTCGAGTTCACGTGCGCGAAACGATCAATGGGATGAGTCCGGATGCGTATAGACCGGGACAATTAGCGCGAGCGTTCGACAGAGATCACCTCGAACGGGTCGTACGACTCTCTCTCTCGTCGTGCTCATTATCGCTTTTTCTCCAGGGCGCCGAATAGTGTAACAGCGCAGCCGGGTTCTTGAACGGATCGATTAATCACAAAAGTGGCCCGGCCGTTTATCGCTGTAAACGTTATTGACACAAGGAACACATCGACGGGGCGCGGCGAGGAAACCGGCCGTACGAGGCGCGGATAAGCACGGGATAAGCAACCTGATAAGAGGCATATCGCCTTATGAAACGACAAACGCCCGTTTCACGATGTTCCGCTGCGCAATTCCGTACGCGGAGGATGAAATCGTCGCCGATTACACAATGCGCGAATCGCGTCGTCCCGTCGTCGGGGTTGTATAGGTCGCGCTCGCGATAAAGATTGCTACCGTAAAGAGAGAGAGAGAAGGAGAGTACTGTGGGCCACGAAGCCGGAGAGAGGAGATTGATTGCGTAGCTATAATTATTTGGAGGAATGATAATCTCCGAAAGCACCTCGGATCTCCGATCTTGGAGGCGAGGTGAGGAGAGCCACGGGTGTGTACACGGGCGCTGACGTAGGTGGGTCCACTTCTTCGGTCGCGTTCGAACGATCGCGCCACGTGCGGGAACCGGTTCGCGTGTACACAAGGAAAAAGAATCTTTGGATTCAGTTAAAATTCCTTTAATCGCAACAATTTTGTCCTTTCGAATGGAGCGAACAAACGAATATTTAATTCAATAAACAGAATTGTTTGGCTTTTCAATTCAATCTCTTTTAATCATTATTTCTTCTAATAAATTAATTTCTTTTAATAAATATCTTTACGTCGTATAACATATTTCTTTTGTATTTTTATCCAATATCTTCATCCAAACATGGCAATAGTTGTCATAAGCAATAAATTGTTTGAAACGAGTAACGCTATGCTAGAAAAATATTAAAGTACCAATGCCTGGACATACATTCTGAACATTCTTATTGTTTTGATCTTTAAATGTGAATATTTAAACCTTCAACGTAGAATATATATGTTACATATTCAATATATGTATATTATTCTACGTTGAAAGTTTAAGCATACACACTTAAAGACCAAAATAACAAGAATGCTCAGAGTTAGATACACGTCCAGGCATTGGTACTTTTACCTTAAAGAACTTTATTTCAATGAAAAAAATATTTAATAACGAAATTTTTTTTTATCGAAAACGAAATTTATATTTCCTCCAAATAACATTGTTTTTTCATCAAACAACATGGTTCACTCCGTTGAGAAACAGCACCTTCATTCAAACAAGATAATATTTGATATTAAATTACGTTGTTTATATTAAACAAAGTTAAACAAACACGTATACTAAATCCAAAGAAACCTTTTTCTCTCGTGTATACGATTAAGAGCGACCGGCAGCACGTCCCGGCGGTCCTCGAAATTTTCCCCGAGAGGCTCCGGGGAGGTTTTCCCTCCTGGAGGGAACAGAATGACGGAGAGCGACGTATTTCTTTCCGTATCTCTTACTTTCTCTCTCTCAGGCTGTTGTCTACCTCGAAATATCATCTCCACCATGCATTCATACTAATGGCCGCTCTAAATATGGGACCTGACTCGGGCGGGCAGGTAGATGCAAGCCGCCTTGCGTTGATAAAATCGATGTTTATTTCCAGCCAGTCACAATCACAGGCAACGACGACGTCGCGACAATAGTACTCGGCGATCGATCGGCAACCTTACGGACGCGCAGGAAGGGGTCGCAGCATAAAGGGTCAAAGTGAAAACTAATCGCAAGCAGGGCTGAATGACGATACTCACACACGGAAGAAGAGTGCAGATGAGACTCTCCGAACCGAACGGAATGGTCGATGGCCCCGTCGTCGTTTCCAGGAAGGTTCCTTCGATCCTCGCCACTTCTGGCGCCGATCATTCTCGACGAGTACGGCGGCTGTGACGCAATTTCGCGAGCGAACTCGACCGACCGGATACTTTTTGCGATTCTTTCTCTCTCTCTCTCTCTCTCTCTCTCTTTCCTCGGAGTCGGTCGTAAACACACTCGTGAGACGAACGAGAGTGACAGTCGAGCGCAAGTGGCCCTCGCGCGCGTTTTTTCTTTTGCCGTCCTTGAAACGAGCGCCTGAAACATAACAGGGAGATCAGCTCATGATGACGCGCAACATTTTCATCTCTCTCACGCGACAAATTAATCGGCTGAGACTTTCGCCGCGATAACGACGACACGAGGCAAACACCCGTGTCCTGCGTAGCTTAGCCGCGCGCGCTCCCCCCCCCCCCCNCCCCCCGAAGTTGCGAGATAACGCAACTATTTTCGCTCGGCTGCACATTTTTCGACCGCCGACGTGTGTTCTCGTCTTTGGCAGGCGCTCGTGTGTTTACGCGTCGTGTGCGGTAGAGATTATAGGAGAAGCTTGCCGGTCAATCTTTCTCTCTTTCTCTCTCTCTCTCTCTCGGCCACGACGGACAAACAAAGTTCGCTAAACTGGCAATAACAGACCGCTCTTGTTACCCCCATTGTCTAACCGGGATTACGCAACAGGAATGACGCCATTCTCACGCGCGGCGCGTTATGCGGCGCGGGCGCTGCGAACTCGCGCGCGTCGGGCGAGGCGTGTTTTGCGAATTCCACGATTGTCACGCGGTTGATACACACACGCTTGTATGTATGTACATGCGTGTGTATATTATGCGCCGTGTGTGGAACTATCGTAAATTTAAAAACGAGAAGGAAAAATACTTTGTGACGCATTTAGATAAAACGGATTAGAAATAATCGAACGACACCAACGCACGTATGTGCGCGCACACACACACGCATACGTGTATACATCTTGGCGTTCGTAGAGTCCCGCCTTTCCACGACGACGAGGCGACGACAAATAGAGATCGCTGTGCGATAGCCGGCGGGGTTAGGAGGAGAGAGAGAGAGAGAGAGAGAGAGAGAGAGAGCTAATCGCCGGGTTATTGAATCGCTAATGCAACATGGTTGCGTAACGATAATGCCGCCGTAAATTCCCGCCAGTTCCGATCCTACCCGCCATTCTATATCTACACGCCTCACCTACCTATATTCAACCGACTACCGGCAACAACAGCAAGTCAGCCGATCGAAAAAAAAGAAAACAGAAGAAACGCGCACAAGTGCGTATCTCGTGCGCATCGGCGATACGCATCGGCGGCAGATGATGAGAGAGTGAGCGAGCACCATCGACGGGGCATACGTGACCGGAGAACACCTTGCGCGCGCATCCTTGCGCCACCGAAAACAAGCGACCACGCGATCGCCGGCGTCGTCCTTATCTAACTTATGAGCTGAAACAAGCGACACGGCGAGAGGGGCTACTGGCGCACCGGAAGGTCTTTCGGCGAAGAGAAGAAGAACGCCCGGCGTTCCGTATTAGAACACGAGTACGAAACCGTCGCGCCGTATGGCGCGCGCGAAAGAGACCAACTCGAGAGCGACCAATCACAGCTGAGAGTCGTCGAGTGGCGAGACCGCCATTTTGAAGTTCGCGAGACTCGTGTGATCGGTCGATTCTTTCTCCGCTGTTATCGCTCGCTGCTCAACTTCTATCGTAGCTTACGTTTCTGTAAGTATGCGCCTTCTTACTCCGTGAAATGGCGCGACGCGGAGAGCGAAGCCAGTCAGTGACGCTCATTAGTCACGTCTCTCCGGCTATCTGTTTTCCTATACAGGTCTATCTATCTACCGGAGGAGGTGAGGGCACGCGGGGTTCGAGCCTAGCGCATATCGGAATTTGCGAGACGGAATCGGTAGGCGCTTGTCGAGATCGTTCGAGAAATATGACGCAATAATCGAGTAACTTCGCCGTTATATGCGCTCTCCTCTTCATTAATAATTCATCCACGCGAAAAATGATAACGCAACTCTGATTAGAATTTCGTATGGCCGGTATCCGGCGGCGACTACGTGTGCGCGCACCGTAGGAGCGAATTTGCCAGAACCGTGTTCTGAGAGACACGTTGCCTACGTGACTCTCGGGGCGTCGACGATGCCTCGCGATTCGCGAAGCGACGCAGGCTGCGGCGTACGCCGTGGTGAGGAGGGAGCTGAAAGGTTTCACGGCGCAGTGGTGGGGTCGAGCCGAGTGTTAGTAAGCAGAGCGGCCATCTTGTCGAGCTCAGTCGGAAACCAACTGCCGAGCAGTGAGGGATGGTTGCAGAGAGGAGACGAGAGAGAAGAGGCCAGATGTGTTAGGCGAGGGATTTTTTAATGCGCTTCCGAGCCCGGCTGCCGCTACGTGCTAGAGGCTGTGCGATAGCGACGACGGAGCCACAACAACCATCGCGGGATTTTCGCGTGCGAAAAGGCCCGGTGCACCCGGTTAAAAACCTTGTGCGGAGGGGGAGCTGCGGAGGAGGAGGAGGAGAAGGTTCTGGCGAGAGGCTGACTGCGAGCTTAGCTTCTCATCGGCGAAAAGGCTTGGCCGCTTGGTTGGTGAGGAGTGGACGAGATACGCGGCGAGGAAGAGAGTGAGAAGACCAGCACGTAGGATGACCGACCGAGAGAAAGTGCAGTGTCAAAGTCTGTGATAGTATTTATTTAACAACTCAACAACAACAAGAAGGTTTCGTACATCTGTAGCGAAACATCGTCGGCAACAGTAGCAGCATCTTTCGTGGACGTGTCATCGTCGCGTTCGAGAGAGAGAGAGAGAGGGAGAACGAAAGAGAAGAGGACGAATAGAGAGTCGTGCGCGCCGAGAGACGAAGCTGCGGAGTGAAGAGACACGTAGAAGATAGACTTTATATATTTATTTATATCTGTGATACACATACCGACGCGCTGATATACATCAACCCTCTTTCGCGCGAGATACGAGACGTGGACGAGCGAGAGGAGCAGAGAGGGAGATTATATCAGTCTCTTAGTAGATAGGCGTTTTTGTAAATACGACTGACTCTTTTATAATTACTGCTAGCGGTGCGAGTCGTGAAAGACAGAGAGAGAGAGAGAAAGAAAAATACAAAAATCGCGTGCACGGACGGATCTCTCAAGAGTGAACCGCCGAAAAACTCCCAGATATTATCCGAACGAGCAGCATCACGCGGTCGCACGGAAACATGGTGGAGAAGATTCTGGAGGAGAGAGAGGACGGCACTCAAGAGCCTGGACGAGGTAAGCGAGTTTCCATTCAGTTCGTTTAATTTATCTCGAGAAGAATAACTATTCATTCGGCGAAAATGTCAAGACAGCTCACCGTATATCGCGATTGTCGATCCTTCGGTCACATTGTATCGATTAATCAAAGTTGAACGACTGCATTATTTTTTCGCGCTCTTTCTCACTTGGCTAAAAACCTGTCTCGACTGTTACCGGTACCTCGTAAGTCTTCTTCGAGAGGAAAATCCATTCAAAATTCGCCGGACGATCGTTCTCGTCGGAATTAAAGCCGCGGAGTTGTTGGTTATCGATGTTTGTTTTTCAAACCGGCTAACCTCGGAGATGGCGGCGGCGGCCATTTTCGCCGGTCAATGTGTAACGACCCAGTAACGAGTGCCGGGACAAATGCTCCTTCGTGCTTTACGTATTCACCGTTGTTGTGGTACAGGGAGCGGCGGAAGGAGAAGGAAGCACAACTGATGAGTCTCGCACTCGAGCCGTGCCGATAGGCTCGACGACGCGACGAGAATGTTCGGACACGCCGGATCCGCGTTTAGTGATTCGCTCTCCGTAGAAAATCGCATCGCGAATATGTATGAATTCACGCACGGCGGTATGCTCGACCAGGGTCGCGGCGACGGAACTTTCTCGAAGCTGACGAGAAGACGGCGGTGTCCGTACATCGTCATTTCCCCGCCTGATCGTTGAAAACCAACGACCACTCGATTTATCCGTTATTGTTCGTCGGCTTCGTGAACTCGCCTCGCTTACCTCGTCGACGACGGGATTCCGTAAACGCGCGAACGGCTTTCGTCATTCGGCATACGTGGAGATCGCATGGCGAAACAATTTTTCCATTAGGTACTTCATCGAACATCGTCGGGCACATCGATTCTACGCGCTCGCGTTACTACCCCCCTGCGATTGATGCCGCTCTCGACGATTTACGCGTTACAAACTCGTTCGCTTTGCCGGCAACGGAGCTATTTTCGCCGGCGTCTTTAACGCGGCGATTTGAACGGAGTTATTTCGCCTCGCTCGCTCGTTCGTTCGCCTGGGTCGAATTTCGTGGGCCGTCTGTCTCGCTGACGCGACTTTTCACGATGAAATTTTGCGCCAATAACGCGAATATCCTCGGGTATTATTTTTGGGGTTGCCGGGGAGGCCGCCGGCGACGCGCTTCCGAGTAGCGCGCGTCGTTGGCACGACGCATTATTTTCGGGGATGGAGCGCGGGGGTAGGGACGAAGTGGGTTAGTCGGTATACACGGCGCGCGCGGGGTTCGGCAAGTTCGGCGCCGTATCACGAGGCTGAACGAAGGGAGAGCGAGTTGGGCTGTAGGGCGACCCAAACAAAGAACGGGAGGGAGAGAAGGGTCCCGCGCGCGCATGTCAGCTCCACGCGCTCTTAAAGGGAAACGCACAATTCGGAGGACAAAGAGATATACGCGCGCTCGAGGCGAGCCACGGCCCAAATATATATCTCGGAAAGAGAAACACGCGCGATAAGTGGTAACCGAGGATGAATCGAGCTTACAAATCGCCGTTGTCGCAAAATGGGATAACCGAAGCGAGACATCCGACTTTATTTACCCGATCGGGGCGGACAAAAGCGTGTGCACAAATATTTGTCCGCGTAAATATACTCCGAGACGCGCGCAAGTCTCGGGGATCTTTTCGCTCATGAATTTCCCTCTTAATCGCGTCATTTCGAGCTGATCTATTAATTCATGTACATCGTCTCGTTCATTTCGTTTATCGCGATTGTTAACGGCACATTTTATTATAGTCGCGCGCGGCAGCTTCCATTCGGCGCGCGAGCACGTGCGGATAGGACACTATCGTACGTGCATATCTCGCGTAAGATGGCGGCGTTCCTTTTCTGTGCCAGTCATTGAACTCGGAGACTCGATGTGCCGGCCGGCGGTCGTCGAGCGGCGGCGTCGACGACGTCGACCGCGACGGAAGGTGCACGAAAATACACTCGTTGCCGGCGCCGAAATTACGATGATATGGTAAGAGGTGGGTGACGATAACGCGAGCGAAGAAGCGCGACGACCGATGTAACCCTGTTTCTCTCTTTCTATTTTTTGTCCCCGAGCGTTTCGCTGACGTCAAGGATTCGTCACCGCGATAAGACGCATCGAATTACTCCGGACGAACCGTTTCGCGTTTCTAGAACCCCGACGACGACGATCAATGAGTCCTCGATGAGCTCTCCGATTAAATAACTTTCCGTTTCGCGTCGAATCCAGACCGTTGAACTGTGCGCGTCTGTCATCGATTGACACAGTCATCGTCATCGGCCGAGTTAAATATAACTTCCGCGGTGTGTGACGCGAACGGATCGTCGCGCGCGCGCGGACAATGGGAGAGGAGCCGATCGGCTTACAGTTACGCCGTCGTTCTCGATCTGCCGGCTCTGATTTCTCCTCGACCCACGCGACTCCTCCAGCGAGAAACGGTGTGTCCACTTGCACGCCGTCGTACTTTATTATTCATCGCCGTTATACGTTACTTCTCGCCCACGCGAACAATACGCTTCTTCTTCTTCGGCTCCAAGTATCGCCCGACGAGACACAAGAGCGCAGTTATTAATAGAGACTGCATCGAGAGCGCGCGCGCGCCTTATCTTAAGATCCGCTTGTAGGATGCGTTTATGTAATCTTTTCTTATGTAACTTTTCGAGATTTTGCCTCATAAAGTTCCGACAGTTTCGTATTTTACACGGTATAATCGAGAGTATGAAGAATTTAAAAGTCCGATATAAGAGTCGGGTTGTGACTGAATTATGTACGGGAGGATAAATATGTTTGACATTTTAATATTTTTAAAATATTAACAGGATACGCAGAATCGGTTTGACGTTGAAAGGTAATTCTCCGCGTGCGTTGACACCGTCCAACGTATTAATTATCTTCCCTATAAATGATTTAGTCGCACCAACAACCGCGCCCAACTGTTATCGGCCCTTTGAATTCTTCGGTATTCTTGACTGTGTCACGAGATTATATGTTACAATTCTATATTTTAGTACGTGGCGGACGTGTATTTATTCCGGTTGGCTCGTTCGATCCCAATCGGGTAGCAACACGTTCAACTGCGGCGCTCTCTGCGATGTGATACGGTCGTCGCGCCGTGGAAACATCGTGGTAGAAATATCGTGACCCCGGTGATATATATCTCGCGTAAATCGCTGCTGCCGTTGCCACGCCGTATATATTATCTCCGTTAACACGAAGATCGTGAATCGCGTACCGATTACCGGTCTCGCGGAGCTGCGCCTTCTCGAGCTCGCTGCGAGTGAACTTTCCCAAGCGAGAAGAAAACAGAGAGGGAAACACCGAACTCTGCCGGCACGACGACTGGTATCGGTCGTGTGGCGCGACCAACAGTCCCATTTTTAGCGGCTGAATTAGAAAGTGCGAAGACAGAAAGAAAAGCTGCGTGTCGCGTGTACAGACCGATGGTACGCCACGTCATTGTTCTCTCGAGCAAATTTCATCTTGGTAATCTCATCGATTAATTAATTCAGTAATTAGTATGTTAGTTTTGGTTGTGGAATCGGGCGGACCGGTGATAATAGTAAAAATCATATTTATTTACGAAAAAGCACCATCCTTTTTGATTACAAAAATAGGCCTAATATTTATAAGAGCAAAGAGGAATATCGACGATTACATTCGAAAATAAATTATAAATTAATAACAAATTCTACAAAAAAAAATGTGAATTATTCAATAGATCAAAAATTAAAGATGGCAGTGAGCGAATTTTTAAATATAAAGATTTGGAGCATATTATGAACTCATTTTTATCGATAAAAGTGTCTTAAATGTGGGTTTCTCAGCCACTTTTAGAGGCGCTTTTATCGATAAGAATGAATTGAAAATATGGACTGTTGAAGACACGTGGTATTATTTAACACGCAATAACGCACGACGAAAGAAGTTTCTCGAGGCGCTGCTATTGTTACGCTCGAGTGCGCGCGGCGAAATTATTCCGAGTTTTCATTTACCCCCGGCTAAATCGATGATGGCGCAGTATGTTTCGGCCGACTACAAAAAGTACGGCCGCCTCTATATAATCGAGATTCTCCCCCTAGAGGGACCGCCCGGGCTTTTCTCCACTCTCCCTTTTCGCTTTTTTACGCGAGGGAAGCGCCCACGATAAAACCCTCGGGGCGGGGTAGGAGCCGCCGAAATATTCGACCAATAACTGAGCGGTAAAACGGGGGTTCTCAATAACATCTCCCTTCGTCGCTCAATCATTACTTTTCATTTATCGTTTTGTTCGCGATTCAGAATAATTAATCTCGTCACAATTGACAACGTATAAGAAGCGTGCTCTCCGTCACGTAACGTATACGTAAAAACCTAAAACACGTTATTTTATCGCACGTTGGAAATAGCCGAAGACACGTCAACGTCTACTGGCGATAATTATAACGGAACATTATTTTAAACCCCGGACTATTAAGAGGTACGGCTTTATTCATAAAGACTGAGCGCGTAACTCCCGATGAATGCGAGGTGTCCCCTCTTATATCTACTCATACCGTAACATGGCGACCGCTTCTTTTCTCGTAACAGTTGCATCATGTTTATCGAAACGAATGCGCCCAAGTGCCGGCGCTAATTCGCTCCGCCGAGACTGTCCGTTTTGTTCGCCGGCTGTAAAAGAACACACAAACAACGTTCGTTCGCGCGAGCCAATTTCTCGATCAGCACTTGAACTTATAATTGTCGGTGAAATTCGAAGTTTCTCGTTTTTCGTCGAATTAAGCCGGGTAATGGGTCGAAGCGAAAGTCTATATTCGTCGCGAAAGTTATCGGCGCGGGCGGTGGTGAACGAGCGTGAACCCGCGAGAGTGACTAATACTTCGTGCCGTCGCCGCTTTTATCGATGATAAGCTCGCAATAATAAATTACAATTGCTAACACCGCGATAACGGGAAAACGCGAGACTGTCACGTGTGGTGTGAGCAAAAGCCGCGATACAACTTTGTTCGTTGCGCAACCGCGCGTCTTTTCTCTCTCTTTCTTACGCTCTGTAGGAGGCAAGATTGATACTCCCGCAGCAGCAGTGGTGATTTATTTTACACTTTCCGTGCGCAATTGCCGGGAGATGTGCGTCGAATTACTTTGTCACGAGAAAACTACGATACAAAACTATGTTACGTTCGTTTCAGGCGACGGCACCTGCCGGGATGTGACCCCGACGGGGGAGTCTATGAGCGCGGTGCAAGCCCGTCAGGAAGAGGCGAGACGTAAGAGACGCAGGAAGAGACGTTCCGGCTCGTCCTTGGTGTCCTCCTGCTTCCAAGGTAATGATTCACCCGGCCAGTGGAAGGAGAGAGGGGAAGTGCACGCACGCACATCTTTGTTGAAAGTCGCGCGATCAAGCAGATATAGCTCCGCCGGTATGATGTTTCTTACTTCAAGATAGAGGGAGGATAAAGAGAGAGAGAGAGAACGGAAGTGTGTGTGGAGATTCTACGCACGCACATACGCACCCACCCACTCATCCACCTGCCTCGCGTGGTGGTCTTTCTCACGATTATTGGCGGTTTTCTTCTCGTAGGTACGTGTGTGACCTTGGACAAATTCAGAACACTCGCGATGGCGCGTGAGGCGGCGATAATCGATCGCCCAGCGGGCGCTCCCGGAATTTTGCACGTCCCGCGATACGCTCGCTTGTTTATAAACACCGGAAGTTCGCCGCTCCTCCTACCCCCACTCGGCGGTTTCCTCTCTCCCGGCTTCCTGTCCCTTTATCCCCCACCCGGAAGTACTCGGACGGGTCGCTTTGTCTCCTCCAGCATCTAGAGACTAATAACGAACGCCGGGAAATTTCAGCCACGAAAGTGCCTCTTTCGAGCGAGATGAATTCTTGAATATACGATGCGAAAGGATCGCTGAGAGTTCGGAAACAATCGAACCTTCGTGAATTTCTATTTTCCAATTTCCGGAAGTTTGGAAGAAATAGAAACGCATGAGACCTTCCGTAAATTTCTTTCGTTCCATTTTCTCGAGTCAATAATTGTTGCCAGGACATTCCAGTCTAAAAAGTGCCTCTTTCGGGTGAGACGAATTTTTGAATATACGGTATGAAAGGATCGCCGAAAACTTCGTGAAAATGGAAATATACGAGAGCCATCGTAAATTTTTATTTTCCAATTTTCTCATCCTTCCGACTTTCTTTTCTGTTTTCTTCACCGGCTACTCCTGTCTTCTGTTTATGAAAAGCGTAAAATTTCTCCGTTTCATGGTGCAATTCTGGAAAAACGGTGCCGCAGTACCGTCGACCTTTCTCCCTGCACTCATTACTTTAGGGAAAACACGCGCGTTCCTTCGTTCAAGTTCCTAACCGGCGGGTTGTCTTATTTCAAAGAGAGAGGGAGAAAGAACGCGGGATCGGAGTTAATCCGAGCCGCAGCTGGCAAACACGGTTATTCGGCCACGGAGTCGCTCGCTCGCGCGATCGATAGCACTCCTGGCCCACAGGGAGACGAACCCGCTCCTTCGGCATATATTTTTTGGCACGAGTTTACTCGACTTTTGCGCGAGAGGGATTTACATTCGGTTAAGTCGTGACTGCTTGGCGCGTTGTAAACGCTGTGATCGAGTTCAGTGCCTCGGTCGGGCAGCCGGTTGCTTGGATCGATCGGTTGCATCATCTGATCGATTCGAGAAGCTTCTCTACCCTGCTTGGCACCGTGTACACACAACACCCCTCTACGGTCGATAGAGCTCGGTCGAGAGTCCCCGAACGAATCTATAACGCGAGACTCTCGTTACTGACTTGCTTGATCGCGCATAGAACTGCCAGAGACGATTCGTTCCTCGTACGATTCAAAAATAGAGAGAGAAGGAAGAAGAGACAACAATATATTGTCGTACAGCGATGATAGATCGATCTTACAAGCTCTCTCTCGTGGCATAATCGCTCCAGGCGAATCGGCGCTTAATTCGGTGCGAGTCGACGATCGCGCGATTCCCGAGCACTCTATATTTACTTCGACCGCGCTGTTAAAATTGGTATAGAACGGCGTAGAGAGACGTGGAGGCGTATTATCGGCTTCTGGTTGCTAGGCGCTGGCGACGTTGCCACGCGCAACGCTCGCGTATCCTGCGTATAATACCGAGTGGAGGTAGCAAAAAGGGGGATAACACGATAAGGGGGGCAGAGGGGCGAGCGAGAACGCAGACGCGGCAACGTAGCGCCCCGTAGCACTCGACCAAGACAAGCTGGTGGGGATGGGCGAACGAGGGACACGCGAGAGGGAGAGAGGGCGACGGAGAGAGAAGAGGAAAGGAGCCACGATAGCGCGCACTTCCGAGAGAGAGAGCGAATTCGGTGTTATGTGCGTCGTAGTTCCGCGCTGATCTCTCTCTCTCTCTCGGTCACCCCCTTTCGACCTTGACATTGACTGTCCGTCAGATATACGACACGCTACTCTGTCGCGCGCGGTGCGCGCGTTCGAGAGAGCAGTCTGTTTGAAGTGCGGATAATTGGGCCTTCCGAGCGTGTATCGATCGGCTCACAAGGGGTAAAGCTCTTATATCGAGCCTGAGACTAATTTTCGCGACTGCCTGTTTCGAGCCGAGAGAGAGAGAGAGAGAGAGAGACCGTCGACATCTTCGCTTCCTCCTCGTCGATTCGCTGTTGGCGCGATTCCCGAATTTCTGCGGTGTTATGCGGCTCTCGTTAAAACTCTATGGTAATCGGCGAGATACTAAGAGTCACGATGATGAAGAGAACTTGTCGTGTCCGGTCTTTAGACTCTCTCTCTCTCTCTCTCTCCCTTTCCCTCCCTCCCTCCCTCCCTCCTTCTCCTTTTTTTTCTCCTTCTTTTCCTCCTTTTTCTCTTTCGTTCTGCATACGATGCGGCGACGTAATCGTCAAAAGTGTTCGCAGGGCGACACGCAATATCATGTCAAATGAGTATCGTATTGAATCAACACGGAGAATTTACGTATCGTCGTCGTCGTTTTAGATTTATACAGGCAAAGCGTATGAATGATACGTGGGATATGCGAAACGTGACATCACACTCGTGAATGGGATTGTTTGATGGTTCTAAACTTTTCTTTTTAACTCGGATTTCGCGAAATATCCATTTCAAAAGGAATTCGTTATCGCTGTTACAGAATTGTACAAACTGACTGGTGAGGTACTCGGTGAGGGTGCTTACGCTTCGGTCCAGACCTGTACGTCCCTTTACACGGACCTCGAGTACGCCGTGAAGATCATCGATAAGATCCCCGGGCATGCTCGCGCCAGGGTATTCAAGGAGGTCGAGACGTTCCATCATTGCCAGGGCCACCCGAACATCATCCAGCTGATTGAGTTCTTCGAGGACGAGGAGAAGTTTTACCTCGTGTTCGAGAAAGTCAACGGCGGCCAGCTGTTGAATAGAATTCAGGAGCGAGTTCACTTCACCGAGAGGGAGGCCAGTCAGATCGTCAATGAGATTACGAGCGCGCTCAACTTTCTTCATAAGAAAGGTAATTGAGCGGTCCGATCAGAATGCGAAATGGAATCGAAAATGACTGTGTAACGCGTTCTCTTACGCGCGTTTCAGGGATCGCCCATAGAGATCTTAAGCCGGAGAATATCCTGTGCGTGTATCCGGACAAGTTGACGCCGATCAAGGTATGCGACTTCGATCTCGGTTCGGGCATCAAGTTCAACAATTCGTTGTCAAGTCCCGTGGCGACACCGCAACTTTTGACGCCGGTCGGTAGCGCCGAGTTCATGGCGCCGGAGGTGGTCGAGGCGTTCATCGGCGAGGCCAATTATTACGACAAGCGTTGCGATCTCTGGAGCCTCGGCGTGATCATGTACATCTTGCTCTGCGGCTATCCACCCTTCTACGGGAACTGCGGCACCGACTGCGGCTGGGGTAGAGGCGAGAACTGTCAGGCTTGTCAGGAATTGCTCTTCACCAGCATTCAAGAGGGCAGGTACGAGTTCCCGGACAAGGAGTGGAGATGCATCTCCGAGGACGCGAAGGATTTGATCAGAGGCTTGCTCGTCAAGGAGGCTCACCGAAGGCTCAGCGCAGATAGTATTCTGAAACATCCCTGGATCAACCCCGGGCCGACCTCCGTCGAAACTTGCGATCGGCCGCTTACCACGCCTCATATCATAAGGTGAGCTCTCATTTGACTTTTCTTTCTTGGCGCGTCACGTCAACTTCAGTTACAACACACGCGTGTCCCTGCAGGAGGAACAACTCCGCTAGAGAACTCTCAGCATTTGCTGAGTCCGCAATGGCTGTGAATCGTGTGGTACTTCAGCATTTCTCTCTGAACCTCGAGGATTTGGCGGAGAACAGGGAGCCGCGACTGTCCACGTCGTCCACCGACGACGACAATCATCCGTACGGACACATGTCCGACTCAAGCAGCGAACTGTCCGAGAACAGCAAGCAATTCACGACGCATTCCTCCAGCGAGCTGGACGCCACGCGAACCCAGAAGTCGTCCTCCTCCGTGCTCTCCAACGTCGATCTGAGCGACCCCAAGATCATCGGCAAGAATCGCGTCCTCGGCAAGGACGCGCTGCACCTGTTCGGCTTGTCACCGCCGTGCGAGAGCCGTCTGATGCAACGTCGTCTGAAGGCGCGCTCGGACCTGCTCGAGCGTCAATCCGGCAAAGCGGTAATCGCATCCCCGAGTGGCTAAGAGGTCGTTGAAAGAGAAAAGAAAGATCGTTATCGTCCTTTCTCGCTACAGTATCATTTGTCTCTTTGTAACTTGCACGCGAGGACGCGAAGATGTACAATACTTTTTCCAACGGCTTAGATTGGTAATGAATAGTGTATAAAGCGAAATGCGTCGCAGAGCCGCGGACGCGATGATATATTGGATGCGCGAATAAAACGAAAACAGGCTCGATCGTTTACAATTAGCAGTTGTGACGGCAAAAACACACAATGACTCACGAGATAAAATTCTGTAAGATCCTGCCGCGAGAACTATACTATTGGAGAAAGAAAAAAATATATCGTTATCTTCTTTTTTTTCAGTAGCCGTAAGCCTCTTTTGTCTTAAACTTTCCTTTTTAGCGTACGGTTCGGATGATAAGCAGATGTTTTTATTTCCAATGTTCAGAGTCCCTTACTTTTACATCTCATCAATCGCCCAACATTAACTTTTAATTAATCGGTAATAATAATAATCGTGAACGTCTTGAATAGAAAGAGCGTAAATACTAAAGTAACGTATATTTAAAACCAAAAAAAGTAAATAACGTATATACATGTACGATTTTGTTTAGAGCGTAAATCTTAATTATAGCGTAATAACTAACGTGTGCTGTATTACGCGCATTCAACTATGTGGCATCTCGGCACATAAAAAAAGTCGATACTTATCGCGGATCAGGGCGAAGGAAAGAAAAGAAACGCCGCAGTTTTCGACTCACGACGTCGCGCGCGAGTAATTTTTTCGTTTCACTTGGAAATAAAAGCAAATCTGATTACATCTAACCCTGTAAAATCATCCTCGCTGCGTGCCATCGGTTATTCCACGCAGCTTATATATGTACAGTTATACGTTGCATATATTGTACAGTATATAGGAGGTATCTACGCAACACGCGCATCGACAGCATCCACGCACACACACGCATACACGACACGACAAATTCACGTACCGGAGTCTCATACTTCATTCATCCACACACACACACACACACAACACACACACATCGATGTCATTGCGAGTCAGCGTCGCGATCCGCGAGATGACTTGAAAGAATATATCGTGTTGCGTCAACCGTCGCGTTGGTGCGAACCTTTATTCTTTTCGTCATGGCAATGCACGTCGAATATAATAACACACATACTCGCGCGTTCATGTGTAGACAGGCAGATTACAAAGAAAAAAAAAAAAAATGAAAAAAAAGGAGGGAAGAGAGAGAGAGAACCCTCAAGATCGTGATAGTTCACGCGCCATCGAACGCACGAACGAATACCCCTCTTATTATTACGTAAATATCACTTTTACTTGTTCGCCCGGGAATCATTTGAATAAGAAGCGGAGGAAGAAGAACGGTCGGTGGACGCGTCAACCGAGAGCGAAAGATGTTCCTTTTACCGCGCTTTTGATATTTGTTTGAAGTATGTTCGAGCCATGAATATGTATGTTCTCGAACAGAGCAAACCGGTGGTGAGCGTACCTCGGCGCACAGGTGCAGATTATAGTTTGCTCATATTAGGTTAGTGAAAACGCGCGAGATAGGTCGTAAGAGCCAAGAGGGAGATTTCAAGACGATATTCTCGAAGGACGTACAAGTTACGCGGTATTAAAAGGGATACGGGAGAGGGAAGGAGAGCGAGTGGCGGAAAGCGGATATAGAGGAGAGAGAGAGAGAGAACAGCCACTTTAATAACAGATCTCTCAGCTGTTAAAGTCGTCGGCAACGAATCATCTATCGATTGGCGTTGCGTATTTTTGTAGAATTTTATCGACCAAGAGTTGTTTTAACGTCGGCCCATCCACCCACGGTAACGCGCCGATATTGCACACGATTGCTGTTTTCCGTTTCTCTCGTTTCTCTGCGTTCGTCTACACGCGCAATATCAACGAAAGAACGGCGCGAGTCCCGCTTTTCGCTTCGGCTCGGGGGAGGGAAGGATTAATCGCGACGACGTACGTTTCCTTATTTCCTTTATTGCGCGTTACCCTGGAGCAGAGTGCAGATATATACGTATGCGAAGGGAATTTCCTTTTTCATTCGCTTCTTCATGCCGATGTGGTGGACGGATTTTACTCAGGGCAGCTGAGAAAAATGCTGCGCACGTGATTATACACTACACTCGTACAATTTGCAGACGGTGGAGCAGAGAGAGGGGAAGAGGTATATAAGGAGCTATTTGTAACGTTCGCGCGGGCACGGTGTCTCCAGGCTTGTGACGTCATCGTAGTAGGCATACTCGTTTCTAAGGACACGCTCCTCCGCGAACACCTCACATTCTTCCTCCGTTGTGACGCGCAACCGCTGGAGCTGCTGTGCCATCGTAACATTACGCGTTTGTACATTACGATCGCATCGAAAAAACTTTCGTAGGAAGTCATTCGCTTGCTATTAGAACATGGCGAATATCGGCTTTTGTCAACTTTCGTCTTCTTTGTACTTTGTAAGTATCGGTAAGATAAAGATTAACGTTTAACGAGCCTGAATAAGAGATATTGCGAGAGAAATATACATATATATATATATATAAACATATACATATATATGTATATGTTTACATCCGTGTAAATAGGAAGGCTATGCTGTGCAGATATGGAAAGCAATATATATACATATATATAACGTGAGCTATCTTAAGGGGAATATTGGAAGGTTTATTGGAAGAATACACAATATTGGAAGATTAATATATTATTTACCGGCCTCTCTTCACGTAAGGCCAAAGAATTCTTTCGCTTTCGTTCTTCCTTTTTTTTTTATTGTACGTAACGCGTCCGCTATTGACAACGTTTTCCAAATACTGATCCTTCAGTTTCGTATCAAAAACGTTCGATTTTCCCCGCTTGTTTTTCTTTTTTTTTTTTTTTTTCAGAGAGTTTATCTTATCCCGCTTGAAATGCGAAATGTCGCATTACACCTTGAGCAATCAAGCGTACGCTCGAGAAAAAAAGAGAGAACTACGTCAAATTGTCCCTTATTTTTTTCTTTTAAAAATATCGAAATAAACGAAAAATACTTTCTCGTATCATTCACAGCTGCGACGATTGTGACGACATTGATGAAGAGCGTGCGTTTCGGTGAATCATAAATACAGAGCGTGAATGTGTGCAAGCGAGAATTCTTTTTTTCTTCTTTGAAGTAATTATAACGTGGGGGGGGGAGGGGGGGGTATAAAAATAGAAAGCGAGAATGTCGGAGTGTGCCGTGTAAGGGAAAAAAATATAAAAGGAAAAGAAAAAAATACAAATGGCCATAATACAGATCTGTTAAGTGTTAATGAGTATAAGATTATACAATAGAACATGAGAGTAAATGGATGGATGTGCGCGTGTGTATGTGTGTGCGTTAGAGAGAGAGAGAGAGAGAGAGTTGTGTGTGTATACGTGCGTACGCCTGCGAGTGAGATACACGCGGGGGGGACAACTAACTAGTAGTTCGTAAGAGAAAAATCCAGCATCTTGTCGTAAGTTCGTAGCGTAAGGGTACCGCTGAGTCGTACCGATCGTGTGTCAAATCACGTCACGTTTTTCGCCTTCACACACTTTTTCGCGTCACACGTATCATTTCATGTAACGCGAACACGAATCGTTTTTTTATTTTCATTTTCCTTTTCGTTCGGAGCAACAACAATGTGCGAGAGTCGAGTCGTTCGAAATTGAATAATTTCCGCACCCGGAGAAGACAGAGAACTACGTAACGCCGTCGCGGGACTACAATACGCGGGTTTCGCACGGTCGACTATAACGCAGCGGCGGTCGGCGACGGTATATGTGAAATATACGGATATTATCATTCTTCATTTCCCTTCCCGATACACACAATGCGTAGGTGTTTCCTTTGCCGGCTAATTACGAAAGGGAATGTAATGCGAATGACGAGAACGAACAAGCAGCGAAACGCGCAACATCGTTGATGACGGTGTACGTTCGCGTGTCGTGCCAACTAATTCGTCCTCCACGGTGCGGCGATAATCATTATCGCGGAACGATCGAGGAGAGCGGGATTCACGTTATTTGCTTTCTTTCTTTTCTAGAAAGAAGAAAGAAGAGGTGCGACACGAAAGGAGCGAAGAAAGGAACAAGCAAAATCACGCGTTATATATGTGTGTGTGTGTGTGTGTGTGTGTGCGTGTGCGTGCGTGCGTGCGCGCGCGCGCGCGCGTGTGTGTGTGTGTGTGTGTTTCAAACGGTACGCATCCCGTTTCTCTCATCATCTTCCGGTCTGCACACTGTAGAATTTTTCACCTGCAGAATCCCCACGTTTGTCGTGTCCTTCTCTTTCTTCGCGAATAGCAACGGCAGTATTCGTTAGTATCCGCGCCGGTCGGACATATATATCTCGCGAGAAGACGCGTCTTTTTTTCTCGATGGAAAGAAGAGAGATGCCGAAGGCTCGCTAATTGGCTCGCGGAGCGGTCCATCGTTCATACGAGATCGTCACGGTAGTTCTTGATTTCGACGAGCGCTCACACGTCGCGTAGAATCCGCGTCAGAAAGAAAGAGAGAGAAGGGAAGAGCGTGCGACGACAACTTCGACGCGAGATACAACTTCGATCACGTTTCTTATTCTTCGTAGCGTAGTCGGTATAAACAATCGACGATGGAAGAGTGGAAATACTGGAGAATGTAAATAAGATTTATCTAGTAGCTTATAGTGCCTATATCCTAAAAAGAATAGATTTGTAAGTAGTACCCATCCCCCAGATTTTACCTCTTATCCTACCTACCTACTACCTACCTATCTATATCTCCATCTTCCAATCTATTCACCTACCTATTCAACAACCTTTTTCGTTATTTTCCCTTCTGCACGTAGAAAAGGAAGAAAAAGAACAAAATTTAATCATTTACCCCTTCATTCTTACTGCCTTCTCAGCCCTTCTGACCCTCATATATGTATCATCGAAAATTGAAACATTCCTCTCTGAAAATCTTCTCTGTCCGCGGAAAAACTCAGGTCCTGTTCTCCCGCTCTGCGCGTCCCTTCTTTCCTTCCTTCCGTTCTTCCCTTCCTTCCTTCTTCCTTCCTCTATTCTATTTCCCAAAAAAATTGTTATAAAAGAAAAAATGGCCAAAAAATATTTTTTATTTTTCATACCCACTTGTATGTAGTAAGACATACGATATATTTTTTTGACACGGTTGAGAAGAAGACGGAGCTTGCTTAGGAAGGAAAGGAGAGGCCGCTCGCGTCCCATCGGTCGTTCCTGTCCAGAGATTATACTCGATCATTCGTGTCACGTCTGTATTTCTTGTATTACAAGAGAGGTAGAGCAAAAAAAAGATCAGGGTACGATCGTGGAACGTGACAGCGTCTCCTTCATTCCTTGCGTTTGGTGCGATATCTTACTGCGCTTAGTATTAGACATTTTTGTAAACTGAAGTCGCTCTTCTGTTTTGTGAGAGAGAAAGGGAGAGAAAGAGAGAGATATTGTGAGAGAAAGAGAAAAAGGGCCAAAGTCCATTCGAAAAACGTGCTCATGTACGTAATTTTCATTTTCAATGAAATGCGAAATGCGCATTCTCATCTCGTTTCTTTCGATCCTTTGAGAAATTCCCGTTTGAGAAATTAGAAAAAACAAATTATTTAAACGGAGTTTCCTCATTTTCGATTTTACTGTCACAAAATTCGACTATTTTCCTAAAATAAAGAATAAATGAAGATATCGCTGGAGAAAACGTTTACGTTTTCGATATTTCTTCAAACGTTTCAAGGTATAATATCACGTCGTGAGCACGAGAGGCGCTTAGTTTCTCGACTATACTTTTATTCGTATTTAAGTGGCGCGCGTTTAGCCTAGCGAACCATGTAAATGTTGAGACTGGATGATGAACGTACAAAAGAACTTTATTATATCTGTGAAACACATGAGAAGACACACACGCTAAGTTAAATCGCTCCACGATTCGATGCGTAAAAATCGTCTGAGGATGCGAGAGTACTCGTAGCGCGCGCGACTGGTTCGATCGCTAAAAGAGCGACAGTAATAATTCCTACGACGACTCGAATTGTCCGGAAGAAGAGAAAGAAATCTGATTGCAATCCGGCAATGGCGTGATTCGAAGAGAGAAGAAAAGAGAAAAAGAAAAAAAATAGGAAAAAAGAAATACACGATCTGTCATTAATTCCTCTGATTATTGATCATTAAAATGTATATTTTTTAAGTGAAACATTAAGACACTTTATTTTCACACGCACTTTTCCTTCGACACACACATACACGCGCGCGCATCCCTCGGTAACGCACCTCGTTTTTTTTTTCCAGTCGATTCGCCTGGTATTCTTGGCGAGTTCTTCGCGTTATTGTTTTGCAATCGATCGTTCGATCGAGACACCGGATCTCACGTGTCTCTTCCCACCGTGATGAAATTGATCGATCGATCAATTACCGAGAGATTTCCACACACGATGAAGATGCGACACACGTGCGAAAACCGTGCGAACACGCACTCAGAGAAGTGGCTTAGTAATAGCAGCTAAATCTTATTAGCTAGTTCAAACTTTGTCGTCTGCATTGCTAAAAGTTGGCTATTAGAAGTAAAATGCATTTGCTGCGAGGTACATTTTTATTAGCTAACATTATTAGCACAAGTAGCCAAAATTGGTTAGCTGCTAGTTGTATCATGTGTAGACAATACGAAAGACGTTTATATCGACGAAGTAGTATCTCAGGTAATTGACTCACGGTCCTAAAGTCTCAGGTTCGAGTCCGTCAATGCTTAAGCGTGTTTTTCAGATAACGATATAATATTAAATCAAGTAAATCGGCTAAATTTCAGGCAAAATTAGTAGTGTAACACCTTAAGGGGCGGTTTCTATTAAAAAAAGCAATACATTTCTAGTATGATTTCAGTACTATTATACAATCTAGCTAATACTTTTTTTCTTTTGTAGTGCCTAAATTCAAACAGCTAATAAATTTAGCTGTGCTAGCAATGACATTATATGTCCTTAATTCAAAGACACATTTCAGCTACCCCAGCTAGACTTGAGCTCCTATGGCTAATTCTTTCTCTGAGTGCACGACGATCCGAGGAGGCGAATGTCGAGCCTCGTCGAGTCTCGTCCGCTATTACGATTGTCAGAACTTGGAGGAACTTTCACATCTCTCACGAGATCTTAGACCACCAGGCACGATATAGATCAATCATACACGCGGATACCTCTGTAAAATCGTGTTCATGTCGAAAATGGGAACTCATTTAGGCGGATTCAATTTCCATCGTGGCTTCGTCGGGTCAACAGACGAAGCCAAGACGCGACGTTGCTAGGTCTCGCGATTGTCACGGTATCGACCTCGAAATCCGACTCTTGATTTTTCCACGGCGAGATTATATATACGTGTGTGTGTATGTGTATGTGTGTGTGCACATTCGACATGGTCACGATTCCGGATCACGCCAATGAGATCGCTGAGAAAGAAAGAAAGAAAGAGAGAGAGAGAGAGAGAGAGAGAGAGAGAGATCGTATATTTAATTTCGTATACCATACACGCCGTCCTTGCGCGTCGATGTTCAAGTCGACCACGAGCGTATTACACGAGTACAAATCGCAGTTTTTTCATTTCGAAGTAACATCCAGATAGATATAAATATATATGTACGTATATATCGGCGAAGGCGACCAGGCGGAAATATCTGATCAATCTGTAGTTACGGAGAATAGTCACGGAACCGTCACGGGTCGTTTCCTCCTCCTCCTCCTCCACGAAGGAAACGACCGCGTCGATGTCGCCCTCGTCCTCGTCCTCGCCCTCGCCTTCGATTACAAACGGACGGTAGTCGCGATCGATTTTTATCAGTTCCGATCGACGAAGAATGGCACAAGCCGCGGGATATCTTCCGATCCTGTCCCGCAGAAAGATACGCGTCGGTCTCGAGGATGCCTACAGGACGAATTGGATGTAACCGAGAGAGTGTACGAGAGCAAGAGAAGGGAAAAAAGAAAGAGAAGAATCAGCGAGAGGAGATATATACACACACACAAACCTCCTATCCTAAAAGCACTGCCGATCTCTGTCGTAATAATCAAAACGATCGAGAAGCTCAAATGTCGACGTCCTCGGGATCTCGCGTATCTTTTCTAGAGACTCGACGCCCTTCGCGATCGGGCCTCGAGAATTTGTCCTGCCCCCATCGATCGACGACCGATCGACCATCCACCGATCGCCCGAGGATCCACGTTGTTGAACTTTACCGATGTTTAATCGCAGTTACGCGGATTCAGGATTAACGAGAGATGTTGAAAGACATTTCGTTGAAGAGAATTAATGACCGAGCGTTATCGGGGGAGGGGGGGGGGAGGGGGGGACCCGATCCCCGAGCTTCCGCGTACCTTCGATTACGCGACACACAGCAGTATTGTACTGTATTAGAATATGTCCACATAGTAACAAAGTCTCGTTACGATGTCATATAATACACAATCGCGATCTTACTCGTGTCATCGGCACATCTCTCGTCGATACCAAGTGGAGACGAAGGCGGTGCGACATGACACAAAGCACGGCGACTCGATCGCAAGTCGCAGACGAGACGGGAATTTATAGAGCGTCGTTAACGTTATCGGTGGCTGATTTTCCAAAATTTACGAAGCGTTACGAAGAGTTACGTGAGTTTGCTCTTATAGAGAGAGAGAGAGAGAGAGAGAGAAAGAGAGGCGATTATACCGTATAGATACCGTATATAAGATTTATTCGTAAGTGATCTCAGCGAAGAGCGACGGCTGTAATAACGTCCTAGGATGCGTCGTCGCGAGAGAGGATCCCTGAAGGGATGTGTGACCTTTTGTATTATATGAGTGAACGAGCGAGCAAGAGGGAAAACCGAAGCGCGTTTTACTAGATACTTTCCTTCGCGAGGAAAGAAAGTGTCGCGCAAATTGCGCTCGAGTGAGAAAGCATCAGAGGGAGAGAGAGAGAGAGAGAGAGAGAAAGAGAAAGTGTGTGTATGTGTGTGAGCGAGAGCAACTTTGTCGGAGGGAAAAAGACACGTCCGTCGAAATTTAGATACTTAACCGGCAAACAGGCGTGATAAGGTTTTTTAGCGCGACGACGTAAGCAAGGAAAGAGAGAGGATATTGAGGCCGAGGAAGTGGCAGGAAGTGGCAGAGACGGAACGAGTCGAGAGGGGGAATTTGTAATATCGGTGCGCGTCGGACTAACCATTATTAATCGCGTATACTTTACTGGAAATATATGAATTATTAATGGGGCAAGTCGTGAAATAAAGAGAGACAAATATACGGTGCATGACAGAATGCTCTCGACGCTCACTAGTCATTTCCCGAAACCCGACCCCGCGACCGGACGCGAAGACGACGAAAATGTCGCGGGTGACTCGTAGAAAGTGTCACCCACACCCGCTTATTTCCGACCGTTTGCGTATTTCGCACGGGGGTATCGATCAAATACGGTAACCTCGACCGCCGAGACCGACTACCGGTTTAATCCGATACTCGGGGGCGGGAAGGCCTTAGTCGAGTATCCTCGGCGACGAGAGCGAGGCGGGGGTTTCGTCGCGTCCGAAACATGTCCGAGCGTCAGAGCGACTCGTACGACTCGAGACCTGTGACGTCCAGGAGGGAGAGGCCGCCGTTCAAGTTGTGCTTCTCGAGGAACCAACAAATCGGACGGTCCAACGCTTGCATATCCAGAGTGAATGGTATGCATATTTATTTGTTTGTTTTATTTATTTTTAGCACGAGCAAGGAAAAATTCTCTTTCACATAAATAGAAGAGATGCTTCCTTTTCAATCTCTTTTCTCGTTATTTTGTCAATGTTAATTTTACGACTATTTGTTGATTGTTCGAGTAAAAGGAAAGTATTCGGATAATTTTACAAGTGTGCTGAATCATTTACAAGTGTCATTTCATGAATATATCTTTTTATTTAAAAGTGTAACGCAAGAAATCTTGATATGCGTTTTCTCGCTTTTGACGTCATTAACGTCCTCGTTGATTGTCCTTAATCATGCCGAGTAGTCAGAAGCCTTAAAAATGACCCTCGACAAAAAGACGTTAGATTGTGAACCGATCGAAAGAGATATAGAGATGAAAAAGACATTCGACGGACTTGCCGGCTCCTTGTATGAAGCTGAGAAATAATAAGGAAGCCTGGTTCGTGTAGCGCAATTCTTTCTGACAGATCTTATAAGAAGAAAAGATCTCTCTTCCTCGCCCTTCCCTCCGAGAAAATCGCTGAGCTATTTTTTGAATATTGTCGCGAGATCCTTTCTCGGCCATATGGGATTGCTCAATTATTAATTCTCGAGTCGGCGAGAAGCTCGCGATGAATTGCCGCGTGTGATCGTGATAGTTGGGATGTCGCGGATTTGCGCGAGAAAAAAATGCGCCGGGACACCGGATAATAAACATTGCGCGAATGAACAATTGTACGATTGCAGCGGACTTCGTCACACCGAAATTCTACTCGAGGGAGCTCGAAGAAATGCAGCGAAATGCGGACGTTAGTGAGACTGTCGAGAAAATCGCCGCAATGGAGAACAAGGTTCCCAGGGACTCGCATAGATTGCCCTTACTGACCAGTCACACGTAATACCTGTGGAATTCTATCATACCTTCAGCTCTCTCACTCACATTCCATCTATTTCTACACGATTTTCAGGTATGGCTGGTGGCATGACAGGGGAATCCATCCGAAGGACCCGCGATTTAATTTTCATAAAAGAACGTCGGATCTAGTGAGCTTCCAGATGAAAATTTATGCCGAGGATCGGAAACTAAAAGGCCTGCAACAATAAGTAACAATAGCTTCGGTTATTTAACAGTCGCGCTCAGCATTGTGAAACTTGCACTTACCACGTACAACATTCTTTTGTCACTCGAGCGATGACCGTTCAATAAATCGTAATTATTCCTTAACAATTTCTGGAAGTGATGTTTGACTCATCACGTCGTTTGGCGATCTGGTATCTTTATTGCCGTACATTCAGTTTTTTTTTCATTTTCAACCTTATATCTTAGATGAAATATAAATTTCTCTTTAATCAAGGTTCATAATTCAATTCGAAATTCTATGAAAATATCTTACATTCTAATCTTGTGTTCACAGAAATGTTGGTCTAGTAAAATTGAAGAAATAAAAAATACTGAAGATTTGTTTTATTTCTGCGCAAATATTTGGACGATATGTTCCATTTCGTATAAAATCTAATAGTTGGTATTTATGAATAATAGCTACATTATGTAGACTGATAAGATATCTGTTGTAAGATAACAGTATCAACGGATATATTTTTATTACTACAAGTAAATTATTTTTATTATTATAATTAGATTGATTTATATTTATAGAAATAATATCGCGCGCGCACGCGCGTATCGAATTAATATATATGAATTTATAAACACAAGATTGACCGGAAGATTTCCAAACGTACAACTTCTAGAAGATTCTAGATATTTCTATTGTCCTTAGACAGGTAGTTGAGACCCGGGTAAGTAGTTTCTTCCTCAGTCGTAGGTAACAGTGTCGAAGAATCAACAGTCTTAGTTACACCGCACGAACGTTAAGAGTTCAGAAGTTTCCAAAACGATTTGGATATTTCCGTTGCCGTGACGAGGCGCATCATCTCTCTTCGTCGAAGCGTGTGACTGGTAAATTAATTCCAGATTAATAATATAAATTCAACAACGGGATCTTTTTGTCTCATTCTCACCGGGTAAAAGTGAAAAATCGTTGGACACGTGGTGGCGAAATTCATCATGGCGACAATCTATTACTGCAATAACTATAACAATTCGATTGTGCAGCCTACGACCTGGTGCGAGAAAGATGAATATGATACAACATCGGAGAGTATGTCGAAAAATTCCGATGAAAAGTCATCGCCACAAGAATGTCTTAAGATGCAATCATATCCTGAAATACACTTGCCTGCTCCGCTTTTCTTCCCTGAAGAGGATGAATTTGATATACCTATAATATTTGAGTCTGATCCCGAGTCTGAAACCGAATGGCGTACATCGGGGCCAATACCTGGCGAAAAGCGTCCATATGATTACTATGTTATAAAAAAATTTTTAGAACAACGTATGCCAAAGAATGAAGTGAATACATTGTTCAAGAATTTCGATAATCTTTACGACAGAAATAGTTTGTTATGCTGTATGCTCGCAAATGACATATTGGACAAAATAATTGAACATTTACCACCCGATACTAAGGAAACTGTACCTTTAGAGCCTGAAAAGTCATCGGACAATAACATTCAGGACGTTAAATGTGAAACATCAACGAACGACTTTCAGAATGTCAAGGATAAAACATTAAAGCCCGACTTGGAGAGCTTAAAAGAGGATGAAAATTTAAGAAACAATTCTCAAAACGTTGAATATAAAGAGCCCAATATCTTGACGTCACTTTATAGCCCGCCAAATAAATATCTGATTGTAGAGGACGTGCAGAAGAACGTCGGACAAAACTTTTGTAGCGACTTTCCCAGCATCGTTCATTTTCATGAACTGTCTAGCAATCCTGATTCCGAAATATTCGCTATCTATCAGAAAGAAGAACCTGAGAAACCCATAGAGAAGGAGGAACAAGATAAGACAGAGCTCCCATACTATTTTAAATTAGCAGTTAAACGGGCTGATGTTATCTATGGCGACCCTAGTTATTGGCTCGACCAATCGGTCCAATGTATGATGTGTAGTCGAAATTTGCAAGCTCGCTTAACTATCCTCGACGACAACAAAAGTGTCTTGATTGGTGAGACATTTGAATCTATATAGTACAAAGTTACATACACATACGCGAACGTACATGCGAGCGTATGTATAATATACAGGGTATTCGAAAGTTTTGACCAAGTAGCCGGTATAGTAATCAGATAATTATATCTAATCATACATAATTATATATGATTAGTATTAAATAATTATGTACGTACAAATTTCATACGTAATTTAATATAATTACGCATAGTTATATATATTTATACATGATTATGTGTGAAATATTTTTTAACGGGCATTTTCAATAATTAATAATTCGAAATTTTACGCGATCGTTTGCAAAATAGTAGAGAATATTTCTGTTCGGTTTAACTCGTTCTACCTGTACACAACCGTTTGGTCAAAGCTTTACGGACATCCCGTTTATCATGTGATGTATACATGTACACGTATATATTTAAAATCTATATAATATCAGATTTATATAACATCAAGTATGTATGAAGTGTTGAATCTAAGTAATGTTAAGTCTGACGCAACAAGTTGTAATTTCCATTGCAATCGTAACGTAACATACATTTATTATGTGTAGATGATGTGATGCACGATTTCATGATTCCATACAAGTATAACTATTATGTGGGATTAGCGCATTACAATTGTAAGAAGGATTTTAACAGAAGTGGGTTTTCTTATCATTGTACATTATTACATGATAGGAAGTTGAAGGAACCGATAGTACGTATATACTTTAGGAAAAACATTGAGAAATTCTTAATCGCGAACTATAAGAATTTCGCGACTTCCGAATTGTATTGTTTTCGCGGCGAACGAGTTTTCCAGCGGACATTGCATGGAGCTAGGAAACTAAACAATTATGAAAAAAAAAGAAGGAAATTGTTGATTTCTCTCGGAATTCGCGCGTTGCTTCAGCGTTAGTCGTAAAGGGATCATGATTATAACGATAAAAGTTTGATTAATCACATGCGATGTTGATTTCTTGCCCACAGACCACGATGGATCTGTTCTATACGTTGATAATCATGCTGGCATTGACCAATCTCCCGATATTCCTCGGTTTTCTGGTTTACGACATATTCGTAAATCAGATAAATAGAATTGACCAGCGTGAAATGTGGATCATTCTTCTATATATGCTGTTATTCGTACTCCTAGCCATAAGTCAACTATATAGGTACGTTTAAATTTCATTTATTATTCCTTATATCACTTTTATATCACACTTCGTGAAAGTGTAGCCATTGGAACGAGTTCCGTCTGAAATTGAACGGAAGTTATCCCGTTCTCTTCGTGACTTTCATCAACAAATCATTTACAGCTTGAGAATTTCTTGACCCATCGACGCTCTTATTATGGAAATACTTATAGATTATAGATTGACCCGATCAATTGTCATTATTGACTAAATTCGAGAAATTTTATTATCGGTGGCAGAAAGATCGCAAAATTTTCCTTATCCAATAAGTCTTACAACGTGTATTTGCATCCAAAATGAGAATTTATATATATTTCTTTAATAGTTCTCAGAAGATAAATTTTCCCATCGAATATCGTACGCATTCTGATGCTCATCGAGATAAAAGCATTGCAATTTTTCTGCCATTGATTATATTTAGAAATAAAAGATCCTAAATGTTTATTTTATCAAATACAAAACACTCATTGTATAATTTTATAATTTTATCCTATTCAACGAAATCAATTCTTGATCTTACTCATCTGTTGTAGTTACTATAAGAAGAGGAATAACATCATTGAGAAAATATACTTGGTAGTATGGGAAAATCAGCCTTTCTTCAAAAACTCCAAGTGAAATAAGTTGGACATTATGCGGATAATACCATGAATAATGATATTATACAAAGTTGATATATATATATATATATATAAATACATACATATTACTTATATATATATGTATATATATTAAAATATCTAACATGAGATATGAATGTATAGTATGATTATATATAAGAACATACGAATATATACATATATGGAAAATATGCGTATAGGTAGATATGCGTATGTAGATATATATGTATATACATATATATACGTACGCGCGCACACACACACACACACACACACATACACAAGTACATGATATTTCATAATTACAATTGTTTATAGTAGCAACGACACTGTTGACTGTTGTTTGACACATGTAATGCGTTTTATTTTATAAATCTCATGAAAATATTAATATTTTTTAAACAATAAATTGCCAAAAATAAAAATAAATTTTAAGAATTTTTAATGAATACTATTGTATGTTGCATGTAATGAAAGTGTATAACGGACAAAATTGGATTGTAATTGGAAGTGTTTCTATTATTATTATTCAAGTATTCAGGCATTGAAATTATAGATGTTTCTCCGAAAAATAAAAAGGAAAAATTGAATTTTATTAAATTTCACAACACATCTTTATCATGAAAAGGAAGCAAAAGTCAATAGACTGTAATTGGTAAAAATAACGATAATAACATAGTTCAAAAAGTGTTTCGCTATGTATTTCTAGAGTTCTCAATTATATTATTATTTAATATAACGTACATTAATTTATTACAATGCAATATATATATAAATCGAAATCTGTCATATATCAAAATCTTCAATAAAGTTTGTCGTCGTATCATCAAACTATCGTTTGTCTAGCTTTTTATTGTATAAAATAAAAATCACACAAATAATGTTCATACCGTTTAAATGTACGAATCTTTTTCTTTAATTTGTATGTAGATAAATTGTAGATTTTTCTAGTGAATTATTTAATTATTTGTATCAAAGTTACCTTTGACTTTTCACAAGCTATAGTATTTCGTTTCTCGTTAAAGACAGTGGCGGTTCATAGCGGAGATTGCTGAACTAACAAAAATAATGGGTCTAATAATCATAAGGGGTCAAATATCATAAAACCCATATCAGACTATGGATTAGAAAGCCTTGTGGCTAGTTTACAGTAGGCAGTAGGAGTACGTTCATAAGAAGTAAAAATAAGAAATTGACCAATTATCTATAGTCTGATATGGACTTAAAAGTTGGCTAGAGACCATTATTAAAAAAAATTGAGGTTGTGGTATAACTCAACGACAAGTCAGACGCATCATTTATTTTAAAGTAGTGCGATACAACAACAGGTTGGACACATCTATATTCTATATTGAAAAATAAGAAAAATTCAACAGACTATAAATTTGATTAAAATGATGGTAATGAAATGATTCAAGAAGCATTTTGCAGTTGAAATCTTCAGTTATTAGACATATTAAAATCATAACTTTGTTATCGTTCCTTGCTAAGATATATCATGTTAAATAAAAAATGAAGAGCATTCGGTCTTTCAACTAAATTTTTGCTACGTTTTTGCATCGAAAAATTATTTACGGCAAATACATGATAAGTACATTTTTAAGAGTGAACTTTAAGTTTTCTATTCGTTTGTTAACAAACTTCGTACATTGATTTATTTGCCGGTTATAAGTGATTAAAGATAAAACGGCATTTTTGCTTCAACGTTAGATTACTTAATGAAAAAAGAACTCATACCATGATTTGCCTAAATGCAAATTAAAGGAGAAAATCCATATTTTTCAATGAAATAAACATTATTTACGTGTAACTTTTATTTTGCATAATATAGCTTGGCAAACTTCATAAAAAAATGTTGACGTACAACAGATTTCGATTTATACATATATTACACTGTAAAAAGTTAATAAACGTTATATCCAGTAATATAATTAAAAATTAGGAACATCAAGCTGCATAATTTTTTTCAGTTATTTCATTGTTATCATTTTTGTCGAAATTACAGCTCATTTTCTTTCTCGAACCAGGCGCTTAACCAATCTTGACGCGATGCCGCTAGATAGCACTTTTAGCTCGTATTTCTTGATTTAACCTGTGTTTTTTTAATTTCATGAATTATCTTTTAATTAGCAGAATCTCAAGGTAAGTCGAACAACCTCTTATTTTTAAGTAATATTATTTAACAGCAAATTATCAGAGATAATGTGTTATTTTTAATTTATCCTTTGACAGAACAGGATCGATTCATGGGTTGAACATCATCAATTCCTACCACTGACCCATTAGGCCCATTTGATTTACATAGGAATAACAAATATTCACAACATATAACCGTGATTGTCAAAAAACTCTCACGACTTAAGGACAGCTGATATGTGTACATATATGTGGATGATTTAGATTCTCGACGTAATAATGAGTCAATTTATTACAGTACAAGGTAAGGCATATGTAATATAATAACAAGAAAATGTGAAATTTGAATACAAATTACAAGGATTTCTAATTTCTTCTTATGTATCTTAGTTGGCCAATGTGGCAATCAAATAGGATCAGCTTTCTGGCCTTTGGCTCTACATGAATATGGCATTCAGACTACTACTGCTAATGTTAATTTACTCAAAGTACAACGAACTCATGTCAAACGCATCAAGGATTTGTCCGACGAGTTTTCTAGTTTTTTCCATGTCCCAGGTAATGCTGATAGCATGCATTTTCAAAATGTAGCTGAATTGAATGCAGCTAAAGTCAGAGCCAGGGTTTGTATAATCCTCTTCAGTTAGTATTTCCAATTTCTTCAAACTAAATCATAAGAAATAAATTCTTCAAATTTAACATACTTTTCTTCTTGACAGAGTATTCTGATAGATATGGAGGACAGTGTCGTGTCTAGATTTAAACAAGGTCCATTGCGTCAGTTATTTGATCAAACCTGTATTGTAACAAATTACCCAGGATCTGGAAACAATTGGTGATTTGTGTGCAACAGTATTTATATTTGGAATAGTTTGCATAGGATATAAAAATACACGTAACACAATAATCGCAGGAAATTTCGTTTTTAGGGCGGTAGGATATCACGTTCACTGCAGGAAGTACCGTGACCGTTTGGAGGAAAGCATAAGACACACGGTTGAAAAATGCGATCGACTTCACGGATTTTTACTAATGCATTCTTTAGGAGGTGGTACCGGGTCCGGATTAGGTACAGCAATTTTAAAACTGCTGGAGGATAATTACCCTCGCGTGGAGAGGTGCGTTATTTCTTAACGAATGTTAATATATCAATTGAATCTGCTGAATGTGATTACGTGTGCAACATTATTCGCAAAGAAACAAACATTCCCGGGAAAAAGTGATTATATATGATTATATATAAAATCATATATGAATTTGGCCCATATATGCGGTTACATATATATGTGTCTGTACGAAAAAAAATGATGTTATGTCATTTAATTAAATGTCAATATCATGTGCTGTCAGAAGCATAAGTAGCTAGAAATATTTATTTCGGTTGTATTTGCATATAATTTGTAAACAACAGTATTTTTTCGTTGTCGACATATATGATTATACATAATCATATAATTTCATATATGATTTTTTTCCCCCGGACTGCGGATCGTACATTTACGATGTTGATATTGCAGGCTTGTGTCTTGCGTGTATCCAGCAAATGCTCAAGATGTTGTAACGGCACCTTATAACACTTTACTTGCGACCCGAGAGCTCGTGGAGCATGCCACATGCGTGTTTCCCATAGAGAACAAAGCGCTCTTGGATATATGTAATGCGCAAATGAACAAAGGAGAAAATACCAGTCAAATAAATTATAATACATCGTGTAAACCGTTTCAAGATATGAACAGTATTATTGTCAATATGCTTTTGCACCTGACCAGGTGAGGAAATTTCTTGTAAAACTGCTACATGATACTTTGACACTGTAAACATAATAGTTTGCGTTCAGAAAACACAACGGTTGTACAATTCGTCAACATAATTGGTCTAAATTTAGGGATCTAACAATGAAGATCAATAATTACTGACGCTTATTGATCGCTTCTGAACGCAGCCAATGATTTCTTTCAGCGGATCTAGATTTCCAGGAAGTTTAAACATGGACATGAACGAAGTGGCTACAAATTTGGTGCCCTACCCGAAATTACATTATATATTTAGTAGTATCAGCCCTGTAACTTTAGCTGCTCCAAATGTGTGCAACATACAAGAGACGAGGTATGTTAACTCCAACTTCTCGTTGTTTTTATCTTAAAACGTAAGTTTGAGACCAGAGAGATATCTGTAAGTCTTTAAGATTGCAGGATGAACTGTTCACTAACGCGTGGTCACGAAATAATCAATTAATCAAACTGGATCCTCTACAACATACCTCCGTGATTCTTGCCGCCGCACATATTGCGAGGGGGAATACCACTTTGACTGACATGAAAAGAAATATCGAAAGGTACTTTTATTAAATATGTGTCCTAAGCAATCATCTTAATTATAAGTATTTTTTTTTCACAGGTTTCAAAATAAAGCAAAATTTACTTCATGGAGTAGGGACTGCATGAAAATAGGATTATGTTCTATTCCTCCAGCGGGACATTCCTCGTCATTACTATGTCTACTTAATTCGTCTACTATGTCTTTATTATTCAAAGATATAGTACAAGAATTTTCCAGATTGTACAGGAAAAAGGTACTAACGCGAATCACAACGTATTGCTTTAATGAACAAAAACAGCAATTTTTGTCTTCGTGTTATTTTTCATCTCACTAGCGAACGGATAAACGTGCAAAAATTCCTTAATGACAAAAATTGGGATTGTTGCATAATCGTCAAGTATCGTGAAATTATGTTTTAGGCACACGTTCACCACTATACGCAGGTACATGGATTTGACGAGGCACATTTCGACGAGAGCAAAGAATACATCCTCGATCTACGTGAACGTTATATGCAAATACGAAGTATGGAAGAAACGGACATTTCTAGATTACGAGTAATTTAACAAGTTCGTAAGAACTCGGAAAAGCACACGTGTGTGTCTTGTACCGTTTGCATGCATGACGGAAAATTGTCGATATTTATTTTCAATATTTATTAATTTTCTTATGTATATATGTACAACATAATTCTAATTTAATAAAAATAGTAGCTTTAAAGACCAGTGTAACAAAATATTATTAATACAGAACTAAATATATCTGTGGCGCGAATTTCATAAACGAAACTTTGTTAGAGCATTATTCGTGTCGTGTTCGGAGTGTTGATCAGAAAAGCTTTGTGTTTCTTATGTTTCTTAGAAGGTCTTTGGGTATGTACGCGAATACCTTAAAGCTTACATTTTCTTATCTGTTCATATTTTGATGTGTTCAAACTTAACTGGCAGGTATTTGCGGCAATCCAAACTCGTCAACAGGAACGCCATCCTGTAAAGATACAAGTAAAGTAAGTCTTATTCTAATAATTAGAAACTTGATCGATAAGTATTCTCACTGCAGAACGGACCTTGTTCTTAACAGAATTCACCCCAGGTTCTTTATCCGGAGCACTAGGTGCTTTAATAGCGTCGTCTAAGAAACTGGTATCCTCATCTAAAGCCAGGTCATCACCGAGAGCTTCCAATTCAGCCGCAAGCTCATCATCATCAATCTCTGGCATTCCATAACTGCGACCCATCGCTTCTTGCACTTCATCAGCTTGTTCTAACATGTCTGCCAAATCATCTTGTAGATCCTGCATGCGACAAGAACAATTCATATAATTCTAAATCCAGAAAAATTCCAAAATCTTAATGCTGGAGAATTACTACCAACTCACCTCAATTTGATCAATATTGATGTTTTTGAATTCTTTCTGCATCTGCTTGACACCATCCTTCATAGCAACTACAGTTGCCTGAGTATCCTTCAGTGTCTGAGTGGCATAATTTGCTTGCTCCATATTAAACGCCTGTTGCCGCAAGTTGTCCACCTGAGCCTCGTACATCTTACGCTGTTTCAATACACGCAGAGCCTTGGCTTTCACCGCATTCTTAGCTGGGCCATCTCTCATTTTGACCATTTGGTCTTTATATTTCTTCAGTTCTGCATCTAGCCTGGCTATCTTCTTCTCTGCAGAATCTGCTCTGCTATCAACCTAGAATAAGTATCATGGTGACATTTATGAAACAGATCTTTATCATTACAGCAAGTCATATCTTTTCTCTGATACTACTTAACACAAAGTACTATTTAATACAAGTTGTAAGTCTTTCCCGATATAACAACGATATAAAATCGATACAATAAAGTTCGACACACGAAAGAGGAATTGATTTAATTGTCTCTGGTGACATTAACAAACTCGTCATCCTTACTCCAGCGATACAGTCCGTGATGCTCGGTGGCGGTTCTTTGGGTTTAGCGCGTCCGAAGAGCCTGTTCATTTTCGCGAATTAACGTTGACACCGCACGATCGGACAATACTTTCACGCGGATCCTTCTGCGTGCTGTTAAATTAAAACCAATCAGTTCCAAGTTGACAGGAATGAACAACGCAGCTACGTAGTACAGACGAAACTGTAGACAGTACAGCCAACGTCGCAGCGAACATACTTGGGAGCACTACAGCGGTGAGTCACACCTGCCGTCGAGAGCTTCGATAAGTCTCGATTCGAGCTTCGAGAAACTCAATCGCGGCTATTTCAGTTTGTTGCAGACGGTTCGCGCACGGTAGTCGTCTGTCGGTTTGTACTTTTCAGACAAACTAGCTGTGCCAGTTCAAGAAATTTACGCACATTCATGTGTGAAAATTTTCTATATACGCTTCATACGCTTCGATGCACATGCACATTTCTCGAACTGGTGCAGCCAGTCAGCTAAATCGTTGAAAAAAAGGAGCACCGTGATTGGTCGTCTCGCGCTGTGTCGAGTGTATCGAACTGTTTCGAGAAACTCAATCGCTGCGATGTTCAGTCAGTTACGGAACGGTTCGCGCACGGTAGTTCGACTAAGTCGTTCCGTATTTCTTGCGATTTGACTCGGCTGGGTCGAGTTTCACGCGCGCACCATCGTCGGGAGTGCCGAAAATGAGTGTCGCGCGTTCGTTATGACGAAGTCTCGCTGAACAATCTTGGTGAATCTCGCCAAACGGGCGACCTGTAATGTTGACAAATACATCGGGCGTCCTTTACTCTCAATAACCACCCGGGCTTGAATCGCGCTGCGCTTTATTCTCGTCGATCACGGAAGAAAATCACGCGCACGAGTCGTCACCGGGACTGCAGAGCACAGAGCGTGGCGAAATGGGTGACGTCCTGTTAACATTTCGAGCCTCGGAACGGCCTTAAGCAAGTCGTGCATCTCGACTGGCGCCATTTCTGAGAGAAACGGGTAGACCGCTGCGATTGGTCGGCGCGCGCTGCATCGGTGCTTCGAAGAATCGCGACCGTTGCGATGTTCGAACAGTTTCGAGAGAGACCGCGCGCGGTGGTTCGACGAGAGTCAATCTGCATTTCCCGTAATTTCGGCTGGAAAAAAGTGAAGCTCGCGCGCGAATTATCGTCGGGAAATAAGTGTCGCGAAATCTCCTCGTTGAAAATGAATATTTCGCGAATCGAATCGACGGGAGTGTCACGCATTCGTTGCATGATGGAGGTACGGACTTTGTATCGCCGTATTTGTCACACTTTTTCGACTCATAGGAGTCTCGTGCGCGCGAATTGTTGCGTCGGGAGGACTGGAAAAGCAAGCTTCGTGTGTATGTCGTGGAGAAATATCGCCGAATGCGGCAAGCAGATATCTCGCCAAAGTCATCCGGTCATCCATCGAATGACGAATATAAAGGAGTACGCCGTCCCAGCCGCGTCATAGCAGCTCCGAAGTTTAAGCCGCTGCGCTCCATCTTCGACCTGCCGGAGGAAAAATTGGTAAATATCAAAATAGAATAAAAACCGCGGTAATTTTGTATGTTAAAGGATGGTACTTCGCCGATGACCTTGACATATATTATAGAGATGATTTTCACGTAGCCAGAGATAACTATTCCACATATCGACTTCTTTTATACAATATAAAAAACTGTAAAGGCTTGAAAGTCTCAGTCCCCGAAGTCATCATCAAGGCGCCCTTTAATGTACATAATTATCAAACCGTTATAAATAACATATAGAAAAAGAATAAATTCAAGTAAATAATTACTTCAATAATAAAAGAATAATGTTAAAGCAAATTTTCACTTGGATTAAGCAAATTTTATTTGAATCAAGTGAATATTATTTGAATGTAGAAAAAAAGTGCTACCTTCAAGTAATATTTACTCTATCAAAGTAAAAATCTGCTAAAGAGTATTATTGTAATTATTTACTGGAATCTAGCACTTTTTTCCTGTTCATGTTTTCGATTTTTGCGTATCGAATCGTGTATATATTTCATTCACAATATGTATATCATGTATAAAAATATCGTAAAAAGGGGATACATACAAATGGCACGTAAATTGCATCCCTCATTTTACACGTATATTCATTATTATTCGTTATTTTTACTTATTACTATCATCACCATATTTTCCCACTCCCATTTTCGTACAAAGCGCGCATTGTACAAATGTTGATTTCGCGTCGGTAATTCAGTGCGCATTTATACGCGCGAGTGTGCGTAAATTATTCAAACACAATCTCCCGATAAAGAAAAGAACCGGAGCGTTTCATCGATGCCGAGATCTCAATCGTCGCCCTTGTTATCAGCGACTTCGATGAGATCTGTCGGAATGATTAGATTAGTCTCGCGTTCGACGAGGAGATCACGCGCGGAGGCGTTCAATCTCGACGTTACGTAAGTGAAATCAGGAAGCAACATGGTTTCGGGAGATTTACGAGGGGATGCGTAGCGCATTCGCGGCGTCGACTGCGTCTACGAGAACCCGCGATCGTAGTTCGCATCCTGCGGCTAATCATGAAAGATTTACTACGCGTTGTAGCCTCCGACGGAGGCAGCCCTGTGTAAGACGATACCTCCTCGGCTAAGAAGGCACGCGAGATTCGAGTGCAATTACAAGAGGGAGAGAGAGGCGGTGGCGCGTACCTCCCTTCTTACTCTTACCCGCCCTTTTTCTTACAAGCACGCGATCCTCGTTATCCTCCGCTATAAATCGCACGTCGTGATATTTTTATTTACGCCCGCTCTCTAATCCCCTTTATACCATATGGCCCGCTCCTCTCTCTCTCTCTCTCTCTCTTTGTTCCGTCGGTATATAACCGAACAGCTCTCTCGGCTCTTATCGAGCGACCGCTTATCAAGCCCCCGTCTCGCGGCGCTTGCGTCGATCGTTGTTGGGAAAGGTTCGAGTCCCCGAAGGCGACCGGTATACTGGGTGTCCTCGAGCCAACCAGCGAATTCTATTTTGTGAATTCGAATTGGATCTTTCTCCAGTCGGAACCACAACGGTACATTATATGGCACTCGTCGCGTTTGTTTCGCAACATATCTACGGTTGAATCTCAACGATGGAATCTGAAATTATTCTACCCAAAGAGCATAGTCCAGAGAGCAGATGAGAGAGCTGAGAGACTGTTATTTCACAAAGTCCACTTTAGACGACCTATGATCCATGAGAGAGTTCGAGGTGGTGTTTCATCCGTAATTTTATGTGTCGAGTTGCGTCATACACGTATGATTATACGCGACGATGATTCACAAGTGAAAAACTTAAATTCTAAACTCAGATCTGAGTATCTCACGCGCGATAAGCTTTAATTAACGACTGCAGCACGGAATAAGAAGGTAGAAAGATATCGAATGAAAGCAGAGAGTAAAGTTTCGCTGCAAATTGTATCGTGAATTATAAATTAATATAGATTGTCCGAAATTATAATAATTACAAGATTAAAACGCGTCGGAAATTATAGGTCGTCTAAAATGGAGCCTGTATTTGTAAGCCGCTTCTTTTTATACCTTTGTTTCGCGCAACTATCGTCTCGTTTACGACCATTCCCTTTATCAGAACGAAGGACGAACATCGTTCACACGACCGCCCAAGCGCGCGTGCTTCGTTTTCGAATCGCTGCAATCATTTCGACCTATTCCGAAATGGAACTATCCGCGGAGCTACGGTCGGGACCTATCGATTATCGATATTAAATGATTCCGCTCGAAACACCGAGGGATGCAGTCGTATTCGGCACCCTGTGTAGAAAGGGAGGGTTGGAGGAAAAGGGGGATGATGGTTTCGGTGCGGCCGCGATGGCGACGTCGTCGCGAGAGCGCCTGCGTGAGCGCGGCCGACGCAACGACACGGCGAGGTCGACGACGACGACGGCGAGCGAGGTCGAGAACAACAGCAGGTCGGTGGCTGAACGAAGATCGCCGAGCGCGCGCGGTTCCACGACGCCTATCCTCCGACGGGCTGTGGCATGCTCCGACGCGGCCGCAGTGTTCCAAAAGTCGGCACGACGCACGCACGAATCGCGGCGCGCGCGCGCGCCACACACGACGAAGCCGCCTCGTCGAAACGCGCTCTGCTGGTTATCCGGGCCTCCTCCTCCACCTCCCCTTTGCAGCTTCCTCGTCTCCCTCTACCGTTCGAGTTGGAGCACGACGACCGACGGAGGCGCGAGGGCGTACGCGCGGCGGCGAGAACTGACAGACGGACGAAAGCCACCGAGGGAAGTAGGGAAAATATGCCAACGGAGCGGGTGGCGGACCGTCGTACCTCGTAGAGGAGGTGGGAGACGACGTGCGTGGAGGTGGTGTAAGCACACAGTGACGACGTAGAAACAACGACGCGCCGTAGAGAACGATTCGCCGTGGCGTGAGACTCTCCTGTGCGTCGCGTGGATTACCGTGTGCTTTCGTCCGGGTGGAGGAGACGACGGTGGTAGTAACCCTGACCTGACCCCGCGCGCGCCTACGCTCGGGTCCTCGGGTTCGAGCTAGCGCTCGCGTTCGCCAGTGTCCCCGCGAGACTCACCGTGTGCGCGCGCGAGCAAATACACATCGGCGAGCCCTCCTCTCCTCTCTCTCTCTCTCTCTCTCCGCGCGGCTCGTATATACACACCGGGCTTATCGGCGATCGATCGATCGCGCCAGCCAGTCAGTCAGCCAGGCCGGCGATATCGCGCGCTGTGAACCGCCGCGGAACAATCGGCGATCGCCGCGACGACCAGTCCCCGCGTGTGTTAACCGCGGCGAAACCACCCCTCCCTCGCCGGGGTGAATTCCGCGGGTTCAGTGCGAGCACAGGCAGCGTCGGAGTCGCCCGCGATCGCCCGCGAAGGACACGCGATCGCTTCCTTCGTCGGGCTTCGTCTCGCCGTGAGGGTAAAACATATCGTGTACACACTCTTCCCTCCTTCGCGTGTGGTAGTGGAAAGCAAAAGGTCGCGCGCGCTGCGCTGCGTACTTGGGAGGATTCCAAGTGGTCCAGCGGTGTGACGATCGAAATTATGTTCGCCAGGGGGTAGCCTCGGACGTCGTGCACACGGCAGTAACGAGACCCGGCGCTCGGGCGAGCGATCGAACGAACGCGGGGGAGGCAGCCAGGAGCGCCGCGCGACCGACGATGACAACGCGCGTCGCCGAGTGAGGAGCTGGCTGCGAGCTCTCCGACACGGCCAAGAGGATGCCACGGGGACGTACCGGGGCGACGCGGCGTTAGCGGGATCCAGAAGAGAGAGAGAGAGAGAGAGAGGAGGAGAGTGCAGGGCTAGAACGTGGTGACGCGTCGACGAGATTAAGGGGAAAGGAGGATCATCGCGCGGCGTGGTTTCCGGGACCTCTCGCCGTGGGTGTTTTTACGCGTGGATCGATAGTTGGTGCCGGACAGAAACGACGAGCACGCTACGTGGACTGCGATCCTCTCACTACGGAAGGGAGAAGTAAGTTTCCTGAGGGGCCTAGCTGCTGCAGCGTCGGTTATCGCGCGACGCTCGGACGCTCGGAAACCCCGGGTGATTTATGGGGGACTTCAGCACGGCGAGCCTGTTCGCGAGTACCTTGACCAGCCCGAAGCTCAGCGCGACGATTAGCGGCAACAACAACATAACGACATCATCCACGATGCAGGACGATCTGCTGATCGAGAAGCAAGCGGCCGGCAAACCAGCTCCGCTCTCGCCGAGCAGCGCGCTCGACACCGTGGCCGGGCAGGATAAGTCGAAGGACGCGGTCGAGGTGGAGAGCATCGCCATTACACCGACGACGCCGTCCTCCGCGGAGAAGGACATCACGTGCAGCACGTCCTCGGCGCTGCAGGGCTTCGCCGACCCCGGCAGAGTGCCCAGCCTCTGGTCCGCGCCGGACGACAGCGGGCTGCACGCCTTGCCGGTGAACGGCTCGATCGCCGCCTTTCAAAATTTCCCGACCGGCGGACCGGCGGGCCTCTTCGCCAGCAGCGGCGCCGCCGCGGTCTCCAGCGGCACTCGCCGCGCTATCACAGCCAGTCACAACTTTCCGCAGCAGCAACAGCAGCAGCACGGCAACACCGGCGCGCCCGCTGGCACCAGGCACGGCGGCCTCCCGTCCGCGCAGCAGCACCAGCAGCAGCAACCGCCGCCGACGTCTCATCCGGGTGTCTACCTGCCGGGCAAAGGCTACGCGGCGTGGTCGGGCGGGCCGCAGGCGCCTCAGCAATGGGGCGCGGGCCCACAGGCCGCCGCCGCGGTCGCCAGTCCGGCCGGCCTGTCGCCCTGGAGCCGCGGCAGATCCGTGCCGAATCTACCGCCGCTGCACTCCTCCCTGCACGCCGCCGCCGCGGTCGCGGCCGGACTTCAGGGTCGCAAGCCGAGCCCGACGTTTCCGGGTCACCCTGGTCAGGCGGCGCATCCTTCCTGTATCAGTCCGGTCAAGTTCCGCCGGAGCACCTCGTATCCTGGCAAGGGGAACATCTACCCGCCTCAGCCGGCCCCCACCTTCGAAGTCACCGCAGCCGAGGAGAGAGACCTGCTGCAGTTGCCGCCGTTCCAGCAGGTGAGTCTGGGCCGAGTCGAAGGGAAGTTTCATCGAAGCTTCGTTTGCGAACGGATCTCGCTCGCTGTAGACGCGAGTTTAAGCACTTGCATTTGTTTGTTTTCGTATCGAAGACGCGAGCGAAACAAAGGACAAACGTCCGACGAATCAAAGCGGAAGAATAACTCGCGTAGTCGGAGCGAGGTCAATTTCCGCGGCATTAAATGGCAGCTCGGGAGCCCGAGAGGCAAATCCTCCGAGAAGAATTTTTAATCAATCGCTTCTCTTTTATTCAGTGAAACGCCACTGGCGAATTAAAACGCATCGTAGCCGCGACCGATTCTCCTTGTGAAAGTGCCACCAACTATTAGCGACGCGCTAACCGCGTAGTCAATTAGGTAGCATTCTGCTTCGTGCGCGCTGCTCGCGCACGATAGTTGCAGAGATCACGAGTGAAAAGGAAGAAAAAAAGGCGATCGCTGCTTCGTTGTTTCGCTCGACTCGCGAGCGCACGCCGATGGCACAGACGTTGCCACGACTTTTTTAGCCGAGTGGCATTGCGTTATCGATCGCGGTAGAGCGGCAGTATAGCCAAAGGTGCTCGCTTGTAAAACTGCACCGGCAATCATGCGGTCTCGCCGGCTAGGGCTCCGACTTCCGCATTTTCGCGTACGTTGTGCCACGCACTCTTCGGGTTATGCAACTGTTCGTTGGGGGACAGAGAGACTCGCATTTAAATATAGCCAACGATTGTTTCGGCACTGCCGACGGATGTTTTTAAAGTGCCGATAATGTCACACCCTCGGACCGTAAATGAACGAACGAACGCCAAAAAGGACTCATCGTGTTGCGAGCGCGTTTCCGCCCGCGAGAATTTTACGTGGTGGAATCCAGGTTATCTCTGACGCAACGCGCTCGTCGTCGTTTCGCATATCTCGCCACGTGATAACGAAACGGCACGTATACGCGCGCGCTCAAAGGAAAGGTCGAAGTTATATATATATATATATATATATATATTTGAAGTGCCGCGGAAGTCGTTTTCTCGGCTCGAGCGTATAAAGCGCGAGAGCGCATCGTCGCCGAATAACGTCGCGAATAAATGTTCCGATCGAAGTAGAAAAGAAATAGATAAAAGTAACGCGGGAAAGATGGGCCGTGCGAAAATACAGGTCAGCGTTTGCCTCAATTATAAATATATATATACACATCTTTCCACGTCTGCGCTCCATTTACGTCGACACACAATTAGGTTGTATTGCGTTTTGAAGCGCGATATTGATCTTAAACGGCAGTGCGCTTTCAGCATTTGTTTTTCTTCTTTTTTATGATACAATTAACAGCTGATTAAAACTCATAACCCCCGTTCGTACGACCATCAAGTTACACTACCGCGGGCTCTTGATTGAAATAAATTTAATATGGAGTCGTTGTGTATATTACTGTTTACAGTATTCGTATATTGGATAAATTTCATTTATATCATCATTATTACATTCATTATTTATTACGTGCTTTGTGACAAATCCCCCTCAAATTCCATTCAGGCTATTAACAAAATATAATAACAATTTTATGAATTGTAGATCTCGGATGGAACATGTATTAATTTGCGAAATTTTTCTTTATATATTAAACTTTACATATTAAACATTATAATTATAATTTATTTGAAAATCGTCTTTTCAAGGTTCGCACATTTGCGTGTATTCACGCGATACATGTGTGATATAATTCGTAATTTATAATTTTATATTTTTGCGGTAAACCTCGTGCGAGATATCGGGGCAACGACAAAATATTGTCGCTTGTAAAAAGACTTTTCGAAGTAGCGACAGACGCGCGTGAGCAGACACAGACATATAATATCGTGTTATTTAAAGATACACGACCACCACCCACCTTAGGAGACACCTATTTCGAGAAAGAAAATTTTCCCATGGCAGATAAGAATTACCGAAGTTATCATCAATAATTGATGTCATTCATTTTTTGTTATCTGACAGCGCTATCTGAGGTTATACTTCGCTGATACTTATTTTGTCGTTCGGGTCTGACCTAATTCCTTTCCGACGCGGTAACTCCAACAGTGTCTAGCGGAGAAGTTTAAGCTCAGCTCTATTTTAACCACTACTCGAAAATAGATCTGCATAGTATCCGAGAGAAATGGCGGATGTCGTCATGCTGTCGTTCAGCTATCACCTTCGCGCACCTTGTCCCAACATTTATATATTCGTACATGGTTTGCACACAATCTCGTTTCCCATTATCGTAACATATTCAATTTTCCCGAATAATGACGCGCATTGTGCGGGACTGTAAAGCGCAACCATGGGTTGTAAATTCGTGCTTACCGTGGCTAACGATACAACATCGACCATTACAATACAAACGCGTCGGAAGATAATCGTAGCGTTTAAATGAATAAATTCCGGGTTACGATTATCGACAAAATATAACGCGAGTAATATAACGCGCATTTTAATTCTCGCTCGATTAGTGTTTTGATCAGAGGCAATTTTTATTAGAGACGCTTTATTATTTTTCCTCGTTCCTTTGGTCCATAATTTTTACTTATCTTACGCGACATTGACCAAGACGAACTATTGTTTCGGCGTATTTTGGCTGACATACAAAAATTCGTCCTTTCGTCAGATTTATATTGGTAGACGTCGCGACTTCGTTCCAAGGAATAAACAGGTGAGCGCGCGGCAGCGCAGTCCAGCGGGTTTATCGATATCGGTAGCCTCAGCATCGTTGATTTGACCGTACGTCGTCAGGAACAATTAGCTCGTACACAAACAAGTCGTGAATACGACCTATACGCCGGATTCAATTAAACGTTACGCCCTCAGTAGATATTACACGGGTATAACCCACGCTTCTCGCGCGACACTTGTAAAACTTCAGCAGCGCCGTCCGGAACTGTAATTCATTCTCGCTCGAGGTTCTCTTTTAAAAAGAGAAAATACCGCGTGACACTTCGGAGAAACTTCAGTACGCGAAATTATATCCTTATTGATATATGCAAAATTTTTCCTTCTCAGAGAACGTAGGTTGCGTAGGTGATTTGTTTATTTCAAGTTGGGAACACGTTGCGCGAAGCGAGCATGGAGAAATATAATGGACGCGTTACTTCTTTACGATTCGTTAAATTTAAAGTGCAACGCATAAACTCTGCTTTTATCGTGGTCAAGGAGAAAGAGACAGCGAACGATTGCCCGCGTGGCGTTATGTTATCCAGATTTAACCGCTGATATCGATACAGCGATACAGGTTGGTCGTAGTCGACAACAGTATTATAAGGATTAACAGGGAGAAATACAGGGACGACAAAAATAATTCACGGTAGCTTTATTGCCGTGTATCTTGTGATTTTCGCGATGCGTATATGTGTGTGTTTGTACGGGATCTCTCGATCGCGCTTACGCGACGCCGCGGTGTAGAAACGGCCGATGAATAATATACGAGCGCGAGTGTCGGTTTAGTACGCGCGCGCACGCGCTCCGGTAATGCGGCAAAAGCGCCTAACAGAGCGAGGAAATACCTCGAGCTCGAAGTCCGATAACTCATTGCGCGTCATTCACCTTGAGGGAGGAGGGGGGGGGGAGAATCGGGACACGTGCAGTAGGTCGCAGTTTAGCTGGCCGATACGTCCCAATCGCCGTTGGTTACCGATCGCACACGTGTTCACGCACACGACACGTGTTTTGCGTCGGTGGTCGAAAGTACGCGCACGGTGTCGCGGCGCTAGAAGGAAATCGATGGATACACGTAGGAGATAACGATTTTTCTCTTACCGCGCACTACCGCGCTGCGTCGCCGCTGCGCTCTTGATACGGGATCGTTCGTTGTTACGAAACTGAAACGGCGGCTTCTGACGAAACCCAGACGATGCTCGACTCCTCCGTCAGGCCTGCGCGTGGTTTACCCGGTCAGTGTCGTTTCAATTCACGGTATTTTGGCATGCAACTGGGATGAACGATGTAATAACGCCTACAAAGGTGTCACGTGGTATCAGGATGAACGGACGGACGGACGGATAGACGAAGCCGGGTTCGTTGGAAAAGCGGAGAGGTGAAAGAGAGGCCAGCTAGGGTAGGCTGGCTCGCGTAATATGTTGCGCGAAGGTCGCCCTCGCCGGGGTCGAAATTGATCTCCGATAGATCGAAGGTGCGAGGCTAATTTTATTCCATGCGGCTCGGTCGGAAGAAACACGAAAAGACTTTCTCGTGGAAATTTTTTTACCCCCCGTGCGACAAGTCCCCGTTACTTCGATACCGAAAATTCGCCGCGTACATTCTGTTGTATAAATTTTAAGAGCTTCTTATACACACACACACACACACAAACACACAAGTCGTTCCAGCCGCGTTCCCTTTTCCTTACTATAGACTGGTGGATCGAGTTAAAATAGGTTTTTCCTTATTTCGAAGTAACGATAGAGTTCTCCGAGGCTGTGTAAACGATAGGAAAATGACAGAGATAATCGGGTTCCGGAGAGATGGTGTTAGGGGATGATTTATTATTTGCCGTAATCTTTCTCTTTGACCTTTTACAAGACCTATGTTTCATTTAAATGTCATATAGCCAGCACATTGACATTGCCGAACTATGATAAACTTGGCTGTATTATTTTAGTATAATAGTCCCCACGAATATCTCCCTCTCTCTTTCTCTCTCATTTCTCTCGCTGTTTTTTAATCCTTTCGTATTAATCAATCAATTATTTATAGAATTATACGCAGCAATATTCCGATAATATCTTTCGAAAGAGACGAATCGAGCGCAATGCACGTGAAATTTTCCGTTTTTGCGGAATACGTACGCGAGATCTACGTGAAATCGCGTGGACGTACAGTCGAAATATTAAACCGACATGTTTCGCGTGACTTTCAGTGCGACTTGAAAAAAAAGAGCCACCGGTGATATGCTTGGCATGTTGAAAGTGTTAATTACATTGCGCTCTGACAGCGCGATGCAAATTTGTCCTTGAAATAGGTAGCCGAGGAGAAACTACGAGCTTATCCCTACGGTCACTGAAACGGAATTAAGTTCGCTCGATATCTCGGTGAGATGAACGGAGTATCGATGACTCGTAAATAGTCTCAATCGATAAACCGAGAATCTCCTCTCGATGGCAATTTTTCATCGAGACGCGAAGACGCGTGGTAAAAAATGCTACGGATTATTTTGTCTACGCAGCTGTGTGATATGTTCGCACGTCGCGGGAAATCACAGCATTCGAGGTACAAATTGCAGTGTGATAACGTTGCGACGCGAAAGTAGAATACAGTTCACGAGTCATTCGCGACATCACGTGTGTCTGCATGAGTCGTTGAATTTTTTCAGTCGCTGAATCAAACCGTCGAGAGGACGGGAAGCTGGAGGAGGGAATTTTTCAAGCATTCCATTCTATTATACCGTCTGCATGTTAACCTAATTTAACCACCGTCCTATTTGAATTCCGAACTGCGCCGGTGCGAAGTGACCCAGTACGGGGTTTATATAGGTTAGTCTGGTTTCAGGCGATATAGATTTTTCGTGCGGGGCTCGTCTTTCCGCATAGCGGTTAACCAAGAACTCCCACATCCGCCTTTACGTTCCTCCAAATGTCCCAAGGAACGTACGTACGCGTTCACGACACAGAAGAGAAACGTAAGTCTCGGCGTGTCGGGGCAAAAATTATTATCCGGCGCGAGAGACTATACTCGTCGAGACCAATTCCGACGAAAAACATTCGTGGAATAATTCGCGGATTAATAACGAGAAATTGTAGTGTGCACGATCGTATTTAATGCACGAATAATGTCGAGCCGAGCGATAAACGTGTCGGTGATAACAGCGATGGTGCGCGAGTCAGAAATTAAAATGATATAGACGGGTCGCATGCATTAAGGGTATTCGCTTCATTTTCACGATATTTAACCGCGATTCGGTTTTCATTCGACGGTAATGAATTTACCCTTTAATGGAATAAATTTATCCGTAAACGACACAACGGAGTCCCCCGTAGGCTGACGAATTATATCGCTGGCGCGTTATATTCGCTCGTGCCTTATGTAATGAAATGCGGCTAACCGCTCGCAGACAGGGCGGTCGCCCAGTATCGAGCGCCGTGCCGAGTTACGACGGCTGTTTACCCGAGTCTTCCAGTTACATCGTAACGTTTAGCCAGATTCGTTCGATACGTTACATAATTCGCTAACATGATTTTTTGATAATCCGAATCAGCGAAGATAACATCAGACTGTCGCGACGTGACGTCACACAATCGCCGAGCATCCCGAGTTACAGGGCTCACACGGTGGGCGTTTTTGCACGTACAGCGAAACGAAGGACGTCGTAATCTTTCGCGAGAGAACGTTAAATCTCTTTCGAGCATATCTTCGATAACGTTCTTCCGCTAATTACATCCCCGCTAATTACATCGGTATGCTAGACTACCCGAACGGCTAATTGAGGTTAATTAACGTTAACGACTCATCGCGCCCTTTTTCCCTCCTTTTAGATTTCAATCTTACTTGCAGATCGAGGAAGCGAATTTAACTTTTTATCGCGTCATGCTGAGTCTCGGCTAACAAACCAATTCGTTCATGGATGAAAGGGTGGGTGATGATCGAGATCGCCGTGTCGTCATTATATCTCGCGTTGTCGAAATATTTCGCGTCGAAGCGGTGCAGGCTAAACTGGCGCGAGAGAGCACCCATTGTCCGCAGCGAACAGACAAACGGTAACAACGGTGCTCGGCCACATTCTCCACCCTCCGGCCGCCATCGCGGCGCGCCGATGTTTCGCTACGCCACCCCCTCCCTCCGTTCTCGCGCCGAGCTCGCTCCATGGAGGTGACCTACTTTGTGCTAGCCGGCTGGAATCGTTGCTTCCGCACACGCCTCGGGATTCAGGTTATGTCGCAGCCCTCTCCGCACCTTACACTCGCGCGCGGACGAGTCGTCTACGGCTTAACGCTAAAACCTAGAATCCATCCGTCGATCCTTCCTGCGTCGAGTAATAACCGTCTAATTATCGGCCGCGACCTATTTACGAGAACTTCATTATTCTCGGTATTTAAGTAGATTACGCGATTATCGTTGAATGTGAGTATAAGAAGATTCTCCCTCTCTCGCGCGCGGATGAGTAATGGTACTGGCATGATTAATAGCGATAGTGGCACGATCAGTTTCTCCTTTGTGCACGATACGAGCCCTTTGAAATTGCAGCGTGGGATCGGCTAAATTAATTAACCCTATGCTAAGCGTAACGTGCGGGGCGTGACGTAACGACGTAACCGGGTATTTCGGGTATCGGTTGCGAGTAAACGCTCGAGATGTGAAGTGCAGTCTGGTAATGCGCCGCAAGAGACGCGGGATATCGTCTGGAAATTTCTTCTTCGTCTTTCATCCCCCGCGGTGCGATACATTCTCGCGCGTTATTATTTCCCTCCTTTCTTTCCCGCGCTCTCACCGTTGCGACGCGACGACGACGTCGCATCCGACATAATAATTACTCGTCCCGTTCGGCCGCTCTAATGGATATTCCGACGATCACAATGAAGACCCCTTCGCGGTCCAAGCGCAGAACGCGGACGGGCGCGAGAATAAACGCACGTAAAACAGCGTCGCGAAGCGGAACATAAACACGTCGTCTCTGTCGTTCGTGTCGTCGAGCCGAAAGAAAGAAAGAACGAATAAAAAGAGAGAGAGAGGCTGCAGCAACACAGTTGCTGCAACGGGGGTTGACTGGCAGGGGTAGTGAGAGAACATTCGCGTCTAGACTAGGTGGGTGCGCGACGAAAATGCGGCGGGAGGTAAGGCACACCTGAATACGCGCCAAAGTCTCGTCCCCGCTAACAACCCTTTTTGCGTTTCTCCCTCTGCGAGTTCTACCGGGGCCCTCCCGCGATCCCCATTTGTCGCCGCCGTGAAATTAATCGTCGTCATCGTCGACTCGCGATTCGGAGACACGTGAAATTTCAATGGGACGAGATGCCTCTTCGTCATCTGCCGTTCTCGGGGTAATTCGTCGCGACGACGACGTATTCGCGAATTGCCGCCGTGTCGAGAAGGGCGAGACGAAATTTTTCCCATTCTTCGGCATCTCTCCGTCGCGCGCACAATACCGCGAACTCGTTACGTCACGCGCCTCACTCGCCGAGAGACTGCGCGAAACGGATGGACATGCGATGTCAAGTCCCCTGGAAAATTTACGCGTTTACACCCGTGTTCGCCGGAGCACTCCTGGATTACATTCAGCAGCTCTGCTCCGACCGCCATAATTCAATCCCCGACCAGGCCAGGATGCCCCTGACAGGCCACGGGTTATTCGCAAACGCGCGGGGTCAGCAGAGAGAGGACCGATAGCGTTAGCGCGTGCGGGGGAGGGAGGACCGTTGCTTTTTACGAGCCGCGAACTTCGGAACTGGGTCAATCTCGCAGAGCCGCGACCGCGCGCCTCGCAACCGTGGAAGCGTGTGGGGTCGGTGGGTCGAATGGAATCCTCGTAACTGATACAGGGGGTGAGTCGCGGCGGCGTGTGCGTACCACTGCTCTGCGTCTTCGATCGCCGGGGTATTGTTATGGATTCCGTCGGTTCTCGTGTCCCGATGCTCGACTGAATATGCCTCGAGCTTTTGCCGGAGAACCGGGAGGGTGTACCGCCTCGAATGGCAGATAACGAATCGCCGACGTTACGTTCGAAGATACATCTCTGTGATGTATCGCTCTCTAGTAACGTTACGGAATTCCGCGTTCCCAGATGTGTGTGTGTCTAGGGAAGGGGAAAGGGTGTACGTTACACGACGTACACTGCGGTGTTTTCTTCCGGATCACCCAATTTCCCGACGATCTTCGAAGCTCTCTCTCTCTCTCTCTCTCTCGGTTCCGACCCGCATACCTACTCCCCGACGGTAGGGGGAAAATTTGCGCAGCGGCCTCCTACCGGAGGGGTGGCTGCCGCGATAGTAGTGGTAGTAGTAGTCACGGTCAAGACACCGCCAATCCGGCAATGCAAAACCCGCCATCGGCGACGACCAATGGAAAGTCGTGCGACTTCGCAAGAAACCCCTAATGATCGGCGCGAGCGAGAATTACCGATGGTGGCGCGGCCGAGAACGGTGCCACTACAGCACCGAATAAAAACGAATAGGGCACAGCGAACGGAATTGGCGAGAGAGGGTTAAAACGGGGTAGCGTGGAGAGGGGAGCAGGGTACACAACGAGAGAACGAGACGGCGGTGGGTAGGGGTGGTACCGGGACGGAGCCTGCACGGAGAGGTTGCTGTCGACGCCCTGCCGCGCTGCTTCCTGGTTTCCCTATATTGATTTTCCACCGTCACGCCGCGAGCTAGACAGAGACGGAACGCAACCGAGAAACGTCCCCCCTCTCCGTTTCTCCCTCTGTGTGTACGCGCCCCCGCACTATTGTATGTGTGTGTGCGTGCACTCGTGGGTGTATTGCACGTGTACGTGAGTCGGCGGCGCGTGCGCCCGTGTGCGTGCGACCCGGGAGAGGGAAGTGGGTTGGAACCCGAGTGGGAGACCAGGGCCCGCGCGGTCGTATACGAGGAACGAAGAAATATGCGACCGAGGGGGTTGCGGGCGGTGCGAAGGGGACACGTTCGCGGAGAAGGTGGGGCCACCTTTTGCACCTCCACCGGTTGTGCCAGCGTGGAAAGATGGGCACGATTATTCGACATCAGGGGCCCACCCCTTTCGCTTCTCTCTCCCTCCCTCCCTCTTTTTCTTTTCCTTTCTGCTCCATTCGTACGATAGACCCGGGTATCCGTCTCCCTCCTTTACGTACCTCGTTGACCAAATAAGTGTCACGGCCGTTTCCTTCCAAGAGGACGCGACGACGCGTTGGCATAAATTTCAATATTGGTCCTGCACGCGCAGGATGCGCAAGGATTATCACGTGTTACGCAAGATTATAATTATTATAAATTGTCTGTCGTCACTGTTTTACGAGACTTATAGGATCCATTGAATGTTGCGGTGCGATGCGAACCATCGTATCGGTCGGATTAACGATTGTTACGAAGTGTAACGCTTTTTTTTTAAGGACAGACAGGTAGAAACAGAGAACGTGTCAGGCGCTGTGGAACATTGTCCGATCGGAGATGTACCACGAGGGTAAGCGTTCTTTCACGCGGACGGGCATTCTTCGTGCCGTCGCCCGTTATTTTTCGTTACATCGACCGTTCTTCTCAATTGGTCACCTTCAAAAATTCCCGGACCTCCTCCGTTATCGCACTTATTTCTTCGCCCCATAATTCCTTGTCTGCTTCTTTCGCGTCTGCGTTGGAGGCGCGGGCAGAAGGCAATGCGAATGAATGGTCGCAAAAGGAAGACGCGGATGACTCTCAATAAACACTTGTCAAAAAACGTGGAAAAGTTACTCCTCGTCCGCGCTTCGACGAGCGGTGTGACTATACGATTCGATTCGATTGTTACGTCATGTAAAACGATCTGGGGCAATCCCGAATCGAAATTTCAAATTCTATATCGAGTCTTCGAGTAGAGAAAACGCCAAATAACTTTCCCATTTGTAGTACCAAAGAAACACAATAAAAGAACTTAATACAGAACTAAATTAGACTTAAAGTTAAACTAAAATTTCGACCCGGGATTTCGCCGAACAAGCGTTATTTTCGGTTATCCCGAGTCTATAGACACTCGGGGAATATAATTTATCAGAGTCACAATCGTGCGTTATTTCGAGTGATCGAAATGCGAGCGGCTCAATAAATCTCTCCGGTGTAACAACGCGTATATCGATCAAGACCTTCGAATGACGCGGATGTCGCTCCAATCTGATCGCGCTGAGATTATTAATCTTCGAGGACCGACTGTTTTTATCGAACCTTCCGCGCGAAGAAGTCGGCAATTCCGTGGCGTGACGCCCGAAATAAAAGAGGGCGGTCGAGCTTTATCAAACTTTCGTCGGGAGCACAGCATTTCGGACGAGCGCGATAGCCGAAATAAAGGAAGGGAAGCGGATGTGCATTAAGGGTGTGGCGGCGTCGGGGGATGGACTTTTGAATACATCCGCGCTTTAACTGCGCTCCGATTCGTTACAAGTGGTCTATTGCAAGCCTTTCTCTCTCGCGTCTTTCACCCTCTTCCCTATACTTCTTTCCCGTCGTTCCTCTCTGTAGTGGCATGCTTCTTTCTGGTAGATTCTCCTCCTTTCTGCCGCGTCGGGAACGTTTCTTCCTTTATCGTTTTTCAACTTCTCCGCTTCACTTGTCCTCCTTCCCCCAGAACGCTCGCTCGTTCGCGCCGTTAGAGAGAGAAAGGTTTTTTCCTAACCAGAAATAAATATCTTACCTCGCGGAGTGTGCACGGCGGAAATTGAAAGATCCAAAATTCATGGTGTTTTACGCGCGAATATTTTGCACATTACTGCGCGGCCGTGTATTATGCGGCGCGAATACAATCGCGTTTTGCGTCGCGCGTGTCGGGACAATCGTTGCGACAGAAGCCGTGAGTTGTCATCTATGCGAAATTGCGAATCAGATAATGGGAGACAAAAGCTCGATCACCTCTGTATGCGCTCACTAATATACTTTAAAACTCGGATCCATTATATTATACATACGAGTTATACAGAAAAAGAGGTACCTCTCACAGCTAAAAATTAATTCACACGGATGAAAATTAGCTGTTTCTATGATACAATTGATATTTAGTTAATTTAGCTAATTCATTCTGTCCCTGTTTTCAGCCCCCACAGCTAAAAACTGGGTCTGGTAATTAAATTTCAGTTGTATTATATAGACAGCTAATTCCTTTTTCCGCATTACAATTTCGGTTCATTATCTTAAGTTGCGTATTAACTTATCTACATATCTTGTTCGCATCTGCTTGGGAAAATAAGGATATAAATTAAAAATCAAATTATCCCACCCAGACGTGTGCCGGATATCGACATTTAAAACTCGGAGATAGCTTTCTCGCGAGCACGATGAAACGATCAAAGTGCAAGTAGCCATTATACGAAAATAACAAACGCCTCTCGTTGATATCTTCTAGGATCGTATGACGGCTAATGGAAACTCACCATTGGACAACATGAGGACCTTGGAACACTATTTGAGCGACATTATGCGAGCTGGCGCGGCGGACACCCAGGAACATCTGAAAGGTATGTCTCATATCGCTGTAAGCCGCATGCAATTGACGCGATGTACAACGCGAGCGTGCAATATCCGCGACCGCACGCGAAATAACAGCTCGGGGATGCCGCCCGTCACCAGCCGGTTGAACCGGAAATGCGGAGAATCCCTCGAAGACTCTCACGTCGCGTCTGTACATCTCTGACCTCTCCCTTTCGCGTTTACAACGGCTGGGAATGCCCTAAGAATTCGACGGATTGTTTCGAGAGAAATCGAGAGCTGTTACACCCCCTCCCCCCTCCCACCGTCGATTAATTTTATCCCCGAGAGCAAACAACTTCAGCGCGATCTTCGACGCGTCAGACTTTTTGATGTTGCTCGCTGCTCTCGGGATCGACTGAACGAATTTCCGCGGAAACTACTGCGCGTTACTACGGAATATTCTCGTCGAGAAACGAAAAATGCTTACGCAGTAGTTTGAAAGGGCACGTAAACATGGAATTATTCTAGTTTTGCGGCAGCATTAGTTTGCGAAGCGAGCTTATTTCATCCGGTACGACAGGTACGAGTAACCGTGAGGAAAGCAATACGACTTTTGCAAAGTCGTTGCTTTTCGTATCACGGTAAGACACTCTTAATTATCCTGTATGAGCTGTAAATCTGTTGGCTCTCCACGATATATTTTGTATCGCGTGACAGGTTTTCGCGGGAACAAGTCGCGGAGGTTTGTTCGCATCGGCGGCATTAAACATCTGCAGTTTCATCGACTAACTCGTTCAACTGTCATTTCAATCTGTTTCCCGCTATAGACCTGTAGATCCCGATTACATGTGTCATGTAACGGCGAAACTTGGCGTTTTTTGCGTTAATTACTTATTTACCAGGTGTAGAAGTATGAAACCGGAATTTCCCTATAGATTGTGCTAGCCATCAGTTTAGGGAACGTAAGACCGCTTCTGCAGCGCCATCATCTCCCTCTAACAGCTGACGAACGAAGATTTTCAACACACAACAACCCAAGTTCCATACACCGGTATATTTTTCTATAACCTTAAACATGTCGAGTTTTGTGCCTACGAACTACGATTTGCGGACAGCATTGGTTTTTTGTTATCACTTGGAGAAAACTGCTGCAGAATCGCATCGAATGCTTGTCGAAGCTTACGGTGAACATGCTCTTGGTAAAACACAGTGTTTCGAGTGGTTCAAAAAATTCAAAAGTGGTGATTTTGACGTGAGAAACGAAGAGCGTGGGAAACCACCGAAAAAGTTCGCAGACAACGAATTGCAAGCCTTATTGGATGAAGATGATACTCAAACTCAACAAGAACTCGCGGATGAATTGAATGTGACGCAGAAAGCTGTCTCAATTCGTTTGAAAGCCATGGGAAAGATTCAGAAAGTGGGAAAATGGGTTCCGCATGAACTGAATGAAAGACAGCAAGAAAATCGAAAAACCACTTGTGAAATGCTGCTCGACAGATACAAAAGAAAGTCATTTCTCCATCGTATCATGACAGGTGATGAAAAATGGGTATATTTTGAGAATCCTAAGCGTCAGAAATCATTGGTGAATCCAGGCGAACCATCAACATCCACTGCAAGACCAAATCGCTTTGAAAAGAAGACAATGCTCTGTGTTTGGTGGGATCAGAAGGGTGTAATCTATTATGAGCTGCTAAAACCTGGTGAAACCGTTAATACTGATCGCTACCAACAGCAAATGATCGATTTAAAACGAGCATTGCGTGAAAAACGACCGGAATATGGAAAAAGGCAACACAAAGTCATTTTGCTCCATGATAATGCCCCATCACACACAGCAAAACGGGTCAGGGAAACGATCGAGGCGTTCAGTTGGGAAATACTAACGCATGCGGCTTATTCTTTAGACTTGGCTCCGTCCGATTATCATCTATTCGCATCAATGGGACATGCTCTCGCTGAACAACGCTTCAATTCGTATGAAAATGTACGAAAATGGCTCGATAGCTGGTTCGCTTCAAAGAAAGAAATGTTTTTTTGGCGTGGCATTCATAAACTGCCGGAGAAGTGGGAAAAATGTATAAATAGCAATGGACATTATTTTAAATAAAATATTTTTTATCATTTTCAAACAACAGACGTGTAATTTTTACAAAAAAATTCCGGTTTCATACTTCTACACCTGGTACATTGACGTAGCGCTACGTTTGTGATCGTGACTCGCTCTCTCTATATATACGCTTCGCACATCGATCTTTGGTCATAACGTTGCATTTAATGCGCCGTTTGATTACGTTGCCTCGAGTCTACATCTATTACACGGAGAGTGCACTCGGGGTCGATCGCCTCGATATGAACTCTCTTTCTCTCTCTTTCTCTCTCGTAGTCGTGCAACACGACGTCACAAAATTGAGAGGGAAATTAGCCCGCGATACGAGCGCGGAGATCCACGAAAGTATCCATTAGCCACTATTCGTCGTGGTGCTCTCTCTCTCTCTCTCTCTCTCTCTCCCCCTCCCCCTCCCTCTCTCCCTCTCTCTCTCTCTCTCTCTCTCTCGAAATTCGGATCTTACTGTAAAGCCACGCGAATGGCCCTATAAAATTAACGCGCGCGCGTTACTAGCCACGTGGTAACTTGCGATGTTGGAACTCGGGCGACCGCAATATCGCGCGTTTGATTGGAACACGTCATCATATAAAGTAATTCATTCTTGATACGCGGGAAAGTTTATTCAACCTTCTGCTCTCTTATTGCGAAAGTCGTCGGAATGAATAGTAAAACCGACAGCCGGTTGGACTGTGTGTGTCGGGTATGATAAACCACATTCAACGATCAGAGGTGATAGCTTTCGAGCTATTACGACATTGATTCCTCGCACGACCATTGTTTGTAAAATACTACGACGCGACGATACGACCGCGTCGATTCTTACATGAATGGGGCCTCTAGCCAAATAACGGAGGGGAAGGCCAACCGAACGAAGCAGCCCCGCGAGGAACGGCCACTCAACGCACCGTCGGAGCACTCTGCACCCTCCACTCGACGCGACTCTACTCACTTTACGTCGGCACGTAGAGAGACGCCATGCAACTATACGGTGCCTACGACGTACGTACGTACGTAAGTACGGACGGACGGATGAACGCAAAGCGTAGTTGAGGAGAGGAAGACGGCGAAGGCTGCGGAGGCAGGACGGCATGCGTCTCGTCTGTGCCGTGCCTCCTCTACCCCTTTCGTTCCTCATTTTCTTTTTTGCGCCTATCCGACCCGTCTGCCGGTTAGAGAGAAAGCCGACAACCCCCTCAGACAAGCGTTCTCGCGCCCTGCAGTCAAGGGCAAGGGTGCCATCGCCGAGGGTCTATCTCGACGGACAGTCTCCGCACGACGCGAAACCGTATGACAGCCGTGAGAGGGTGGACGGGGTTGAACAGCTCGACGTGAGATCTCGGATTTTTTTTTTCTCCTGGCGGACTTCAAACGAACCTGCCTGCTCACCCATCCGATTCTGAAAGGGTCCGCACCACGTCACTGTGAAAGTCTTCTTCTTCTTCGTCGCGGGGGCGACTGGGCAAATGGGACAGCGCTGAATTCAGCGGAATGTCTATAGCCCGGCGTCGTTGGTAGGGATTTATCGATTGCGCCGTGCTTCTAGGGTAGACAATGCGAGCTCTGAGCTACCTACCGACGGGTCACGGAAGAGAGTAACCTGGATTAGGTGGGTGTATGATAGCCGGGTATCTTTGTTCCTCGGAGGCACGGTACATTACTGAAGTCGCCGAGCATTCATCGAGGAATTAGGACGATGTGATAGAACGTTAGTGCACTGCCTCCCTCTCTTTCTCACGGCACTATCGGAATTATTCCTTTTTACCCTTAATGAGAACGCTGTTACAGACGATGTAAGAAGAAGGAAATAGAGGAGGTATCCTTTTGTTCGAGAAATTAAGAGGGTCAGCTCTCAGACTGATTCCTTTCAATTATTTTTCCATTGTAACGGTAATGACTTCGCTCATTATATATTTCATTCGGCTCTCGAAAATGATGTTTTTAAGTTGTATCGCGTTATCGATCGAGAAAACGCGCGAAGAAGGGAGATTGACGCGTAATATGCGAAACCGACGCCTTCATTGTTTCGTATAATTATCTCGAAAAGTGCCGGGTTAATGTCGGCGGTCCTCACAGCGAGATGCTATTGTTTCGGTCTACCTTACGTCCGCAATTAAAATCTGATACGATCGAACGCGAAGCTAAGTAACGATGTCGATGCACGGAGAACGAACGTCGCGCCGACGACAGCAGAGAGTGTCAACTTGTTAAAGGAGAAAGAGAAGCGCAAAGAGAAGACGAACGATAACTCTTTAGAGAGCGGATAATGAAACGGGTGATTGGTGAAGAAAGGGTTGAAAATGTTGAGAGATGAGAAGGGAGAAAGAGAGGGAAGACTTCATCAAATCTTCATTTCTTAAAATCTATGATATTAAAAGTTATTCTTATTTCGCGTCTCTGCTGTACGAATAAAATTGATGTTAACACATTAACGACGGGCGATATTTTGTGTGATCATAAAAACTTTAAGGTACAGTCGAGCTAAATTGTATTACTACGATTCCCGCCTTTAAGCCGCAGTCGAGCTAAATCGTAGTACTACGACTCCCGCCCTTAATGTGTTAAGGAAGGGAATATGTCTCCGGTATCGCGTATCTTCATAAGTATCAAACATTGCAAATTATCGAAAATACCGCGCGTTATAAACTGCATGTTATTGAAATAATAAGTAGTCGAGGTCATAGTTGCGTTCGAGTGTTATTCAACTTTGAATAGAGAAGTATCTGGAGAATGTGCAGCCGCTAGGTACCAAGAATTCCGGGCATTAACGATCTCGCAGCAGCTTTCGCGAAAATAGGAAGTAATCGTACGGTGAGGGGGCAGGTTCAAGTAGACTGTTCCGGATTATAAAGTTTCAAATTCGTAAAGTTTATCAGCCCCTCCGGTTTTCCCTATGTACACTGTACATCTATTAGAGAAGGGAACTTCTTTGAAGTTTTGTCCTGTCTTCGTTGAAGTGGAAAGCAAATCGCCTGTTTTCTTACAGAAATGGTTACGCGAACGAGTCAACTTAATCGACATTTGCGGTTGTCCTGAGTCGAAATTTTGGTTCTATATTAACTTTGCAACTTCTGTTGAACTTGGAGGAAAATCTCGGGCTTAAATGGCCGGATGATATTTTCCAAGATGGAGTCACTGGCAAATTTCCCGCCCATTTGGCAATGTCTCCGAATGTTCGCGCAAACAAAGAACAACATTCTGAATCTCTAATCCATCATTCGCGGATAATTTCCTACGAATTTCTCTGGGCCACGTTGGCGCGTCGAATCGCGTTATCTCGTGGAGATAAACAAGATGCGTCTCCGAAACAACAAGCGGCATGTCGTCAAGTTGTCGGCGGATAAATCGCGGAGCGATTCGGATGTTTGTGATTTTGTGTATATACACACGTTATCGCTCAGATACTCATCAGCAAAGCGGAGATGGAATAAGCTCGGAAGATATAGCGCTCGTCGTTCGTCGTTCGTCTCTAGCCGAGACGTCACTTACGATAACGAATATGAAAGGTCCACCGTACACTGGACGATAAGCGTGTCTATTTCGCCTCCCTTTCCCCTTCAACAAACGTATTTTCATTCATGACCGGCCGTGTACACGAGCCGCACGGCCTCTGAATAAACGACGTTGTGGGCTGTTTAATACACGCGCGTCCTTGAATAGCGCTCGCTTTATAATTTCATTTTCTGACCTATATGTGACTGTCATGTAATCGGTTAGTAACGCGGCGGGATTCGTAGAGGGTGGTTTTAGCTGGCGCGCGCGCGCTCACGTAGGGTTTCATTGGATCGTATATTCCACTCCTCGTCTCCTCTCTTTCTCTCGTCATCCTCTTTCCGACCTTTCCTCCCGTCATCCCTTCCACACTCCTCGCTCCCCTCCCCGTGCCCCAGCCGTGCATAAGTGTATGCATATAATCGGAAAAGGTGAATGGATAACGAGAGGGTGAGCTCCCACACACGCGGACGGCGCGCACTGTCACGACCTTGAAAGAAAACAATTAACGCACGCGTACGTTTGCCGCCGCGCTATGATATTAAACGCGAAATCTTTCTTAACCCGGGAGAGCGAGAGAGCTCGTTTCGACCGGGGTGTTTTGTGAGGAAACTATCATCCCGACGAGAGAAGCGGAATATAAAATATGGTACTTGGCAACGCGCGAGGCTCTCTGGGTATCAGAGGGGCTGGCAAAACGGCCGTCCGCGATCTCTTATCCTCTTATTTAGATTGAACACATTACGCGATACACTGTATAAATAAAACTCGGAATCGGGCCTTTATATTTAGCGCACTGAATGCGCGAGTTTATGATAATAATACCCCTGTGAACCATTAACGTGCTTATAAATATATCAACGTTTGAGTGTATTTTCCGCCGCGTTGACGCGGGGAAGCTCCAGTTTTGATAGCGTGAAATCGAGCCAGTCGAGAGAAAGAGGGAGAGAAGGGTTCGTTTCGGGGGTGATAAATTTCGCGATACGAGAAATTACCGAATTCTCTTCTTACGATTCTTACAATAGCCCGTGCGTTTCTATCGATTTCCTTCCCAGAAAAGAATCGTCCGACTCTGTCCAAAAGTAAGATCCCGGAGAGTTTTCTCGAATCTCGTGTCGCCGCGTTTTACGCGCGTCAATCCGGAGCGCCTCCATCGATTTTTTACAAACTTCCTAAGATGTTTAGATCGCGAAAAGTAGAGGACCGCGCGGGGAGTCAGTGAACCCCGCTCTACGATCCGATATAGACTCGCGCGCGCCTCGCTGCGCGATTTTATTGATTTTTCACAATCCGACACGTTGCTTATTCAGTTAACGGAAATGACTGCGCGCTCTCCCTACCGTCGCTGCTCTCGTTTTTCCCCCTGCGAATTCGTGATCCGAGAACAGATCCGAGCGGGAAAAATTCTACAGGGCCTGGATAGACTCACCGCTCTGAGAGAGAGTTTACGATGTCATCATCGAAGTCGCCGTCGGCCTCGGCAGATCAAATTTGCGTAAACGAGGAAACGGCCACCTGCGGTCCCTCTCCCGCATTCGGTCGACCGTTGAACTCCCGACCGCCGAAACCGAACTGACGGTTTCGAAGGACTTTTTCTTTTTTTCTTCGTAACACGATCCCGCACGATACCTCCTCCGCTCTTTTTTTTCCAAGGGGATGAAAAGAGAGAGAGAGAGAGAGAAAGAAAGAAAGAATCAAGGATTGGGGTTGCGCGCGCGTGGCCGTTTTGTCGCGGCGGATGCGCGCTGTGCCTGTTACAAGGTGGCGCCATCCAGATACGATATTGGCCGAGATTATGTGAGGAGCCGAGGATGCGGGCGGCTATCGATCGTAGTCGATATGAGAAAACTTGCCGGGAGCGCACGCGAGGCAAAGTAATAGCCGCGGTCACTTTAATAGAGCCGATCGCCGCTCTTCCTCGGTTTTTCTTTGGGTCCTCCGGTCGCTCGTTTCTTCCTTCCTTCCTTCCTTCCTTGGAGGGATGTTCTCCGGAGGAAGGAAAATATTGGATCCGTTTGTAGAACGTCGCGCGAACCCTCTTTTTACGGATTCCGTTATCGTCGTCGCGCTGAGAAAAGGAGCGGGACAGCTGGAGGATCTGCTTTGGCGTTTTATCGATTAAAAAAAAAAGAAAGAGAGAATGACGCAATCCTCCAAATTTTCGTGGTTTCGCGTCTCTCGTGAGGTAGTAACGTTTCCGACAACTTTCTTACGTTGCTTCGTACCTTCGTCGCTGTCCGCAGCGTATTACGCGACTCTTCGCCCGCTCCTCTCACTCCCGCGCTACTCTAGCTTGACATGGTTTTAAAGGTAACGCGAGTCTAAATTTAAAGTGGATGCATAAAATATCTTCTCCCGCGGCTCTTTCTGCATCGTGTCACGTTTTACGGAGATTAATAATAGCACCGGAATACGGGCGATCTGATTTCTCCTTTTAATATTCGCAGAGCAAGCGTCTCGAAGACGTTATTCTTTCGTGTGTCGCTTAAAGGTTAGGTACGAAAAAGCGCGTTGTAACGCTCCAATGACGCGACGTTATCTGCATCCGGCTGGCTTCGCCTATACGGCAGATAATGCGGGGAGCTTTTCGTTATCTTGACGCTAAATTTCGGTGTTCTGTCTTCGCAAGTTATTAGACTCGCAGGTAAAACTGACGCGATACCTTGGAAGAATGTAAGTCTATTTTTATGTCACTTATCGACGATAATGTATACGGCTGTACGTAAGCTCCCTTAGAATTGCTCATTGGACTATTTAATAATGGTTAACCTAGTTATTAACCGGCTGAATGACTATTCGAAACTTCGTCGTCGGTCGACACTTGGACCTTATCATCTCGCTCGTATCGCGCGCATCGTTATCGGGCATTACCTCACTTTCTTGAGGCTATTATCTACACGTTACTTTACGTTCGGTATTGGTTACCGCGGACTCAGAAACTCGCCCAATCACATTAGCGGTTAATTTCGTAATCGAGGACCGACCGAAGTCTTCGAGATCGAGTTGCCCGAAGATGCACGCGAAATTCACGACGTTCCGCACGTCGAGCTAGCAACGTCTCCTTTTTATCGTTCTCTCTCCGTAAGAAGTCTCTCTCCTTGAATCTATCTCCTTAAAATGCCAAACGAGCCGATTCGATAACCGCGTACCGTATTCGTTTATCCGTCGCGCGTTATATTCCAGCTCGTAAAATGCTCTTATCTCGCAAAGAGCGACGTGGCTTTCCTTTCGTCTGAAATGTAAACTCGCGCTGACGGGCCGCGAGGTAAGAAGGCCGCGCAATCACGATCTCACGCCGAAGCGGAATATCGATCTAAAAATTGTCGCAGGCCGAGAACGAGATTAGCAAGGGGGCGCGCGACGGTCAGGTTGCCTCTCGCTAGGAGTGACCTGCTGCTATTCACGTTTCCCGGCTATCGACCGAGCACAGGTTGCTTGCAGGTGATCGACGAGCCAGAAAAGAGGAATGCTGCCATCTCTGAGAACCCGCCGAAAGACGGCACGGTTCGCGCGCTCGACGACGGCCGAGGCCGGCGTTTAATTGAGCGCGGATGACGGAGAGATCATGATAGAATCTTCACGCGTGCGGCTCTTCGTGTCGTTTCCTCGTCGCGCGTGCCCGAATTCGGGATGAAATTTCATTTCACGCGAGTTTGTTCCTTTCTTTTTCCACAAACAGCGTTCGAAATTTGCCTCATGCGAAATGGAACAAGGGCTTATTTAGATTTCGACGAAGTTGGCACCGCGCCTGTTGACCGAATGCCACCGTCGTCAGCCGCATTGCAGTGACCTGCGACAACGTGCCCTAAAAATCTTGCAGTAGGCGGTAAAAGGTACGTGATCGATGATGCGACGACGGAGGTGCTGTTATTAAATCTAATTCGAGTCCAGGTTGTCGAATATAACGTGGTATCGCGCGACACAGTGTTATTAACCAATCGAACCTAACTTCTCGCTATCGAAAATAATCATCCGCCCGGGTTACTTCTATCAATTAATGCCCGCAGCGCTGACGCAGCAGTAAATGCGACGGTAAATGGCGGATCGCTTTTATAACGCACTCTTCGTCAGGCGAGATATATATATATATATATTTATAAACGCGAAGCGAACGCTGACCGATACTTTCCAATTTTCTTCCAATATTGAAAAACTTTTGCATATAGCTAAGAAGAGAAGTTTATCGATGATGAAATTTTTACGTTACTATTGCGACGTTTACTAACAGCCGTCGGATATCAGGAGCAACTCGTAGCGATTCGTCCCTTGAAGGGTCATATTTCTCGGAGAGTGTGCAGTGTGCAATTAACGAAAAGGTACTTATTGTCCGTGAGTCATTAGTCGCGATATATTTCCCGCGGACCACGGACAAATTATAAATAAACATTCGACGGTGTTCAGGGTGAGAGGCTCCGGGGGAGGGATTCTTTGTATTTTTTGCCCCCGCGCCATTAGCGGCGTACATTTAAGCCGTTATGTAGCTCGACGTCAAAACAAAGCTCTGCAAATATCCCGGAGGACAAAAGGCCTCGCATCAAAGAATAAAAAGGGGGACGAGAAGGATGAGCGTCGAGGAAGGAAGGGAGGAAGAGCGGGGAAGGACGGAGGTAGGGAAGTGAGAATGGATGAAAGCGCCGGGCGGGGCGAATGAACGATATACACTCTCGAGATACGAGATACTTTAGGACGGCGGAAGCCCTTTTCTCGGCCTTGCTGCGCTCAAGGTCAAGTTTGAGCTCTCTCGGAGAAATTGCTTCGATATTTCCGACCTCTCACCCGTTTTCTTATTTCCGTAACTTGATAGCCGTTGTGAAGCTACACATCGCTGCACGGCCGATTGAATTGGACGAATTTTTTACGTAATAGGACACTGCGTGTCGGATTTTCGACTATCTCGGAATTAAACGACGAACGAAGACTCCGCGAGACGACGAATGCATCTGCCGCGCGGAATGACAGAGAGTAAATAGCGCCGCTTTCCGGCACTTTCGCTTCACAACGCGGAATTTATTTCTGCGTGCCTCGCGAGCGCCGATTTAGCACCGATCACATTTCCAATCACACGAATCGCGCTAACACGCCCTTATTACACTCGGCTCGCCGATCGGCGGGTCAACCGCTCGGGCGAAAGTCACGGCACGATTCTCTTTCTCGAGAGAGTTTCTCGGCATGCCCGCTCGAGAGAGACCGCAGGATTTATTTCCGCGGTCCTGCAAAAACCGCAGCGGAAAGTATTTATTCACGTCCGCGCGAGTTCGACGGAACCGGCTTTTATCGTTCTTTCGCGAGCGGTTCTACAGCTCGCGCTTATTCGTCACCTCGGGAATTATCGGGCCGTCAACATCCAAAATGTATCCGCGAATCCGCGTATACACTCAGCGGGTAGATCAATAAACGGAGGATAATAAAGAGGGATAATCGAATTCGAGCTGGCCGAAGAGAGTTCGCGCGACTTGCCGCTAAAATTACCCTCGTCGCTCCGCACAGGCTCGGCGTGTAATTACAAACTTTTCCCTCGCGGAGCGGCACGACGTCGTGCTGCGTGTAATTTCATAATTTCATTCTCATTTTCCAAACACGCGGTCTCTCGCGTGCACATTAATAATGTGCATCGATGGCGTCTAATTGAATACCGTTGCGTCGGCGATTAGCTCGAGTCGTGGCCGCAGTTGCGCGTTTCGCTGTGTGCCAAGCGTGTATTCCGCGATGATGGGAAAGGCGAGGCGAAGTGAAGGAGAGACTCGATCGGTGAACGCTCAAAGCCGGGCCCCGATTAATTGACACTTAATCGTTCGATCAAGTGTCCCGCGCCCGCTCTATCTCGCGGCGGATTCATTAGGGAAATTAATAAGCAGCAGCGTTCACGATGCTCCTCGTGCATTTGCGAATAGCTTCTTCTTTCCCCGTCGTCGTTTCGCGCCGTGAATCGATCTCGAAACACGTTCGAGAGCTTTCGTGTGGCGCGGGAGAGAGTCGCACGAGAGATCGCATTTCGTCGCAGACAATCGGACCGGAATATGCCCGCGGACGAAATATTTATAAATTACCCTTTTGCTCGGGCGTGCGAAAGAAAGAGAGAATAATGCGCGTGGATATCACGTTGTCGTAGGGATGTTAGGGGGCGACAAATAAGAACACACCTCGTTAACGTCGAACTACCGCCTCGCCCAGTCAATCCGACGTCGGTATCCAATTTTGCCGGGGGGGNGCGAACGAGAATCGCGTAGTGTTACCGGCCAATCGAGGAGCAATTAAGACTTTTCCGCTGTCCGGGAGAGACCGAATCCCGTCCATCCCGCGCTATCCCGTTTCCCATATCGCATTTCGGTCACTTCACGCTCTCTCCCATTCCCGCGTTTATTCTTCCCTCTCCTCTTCCCTTCCTTACTCCGGCGGCCTGAGGGGCTCCTTTGGAGCGAGTGAGCGAGTGTTTTCCCCGTTTTTCTCCTCCTCTCCGTGCTTTTTTTCCTTTCTTATACCGTCACCGCCTGGAATTACCTCCGGCGTCTTTAATTGTATTTTCTTTCGCCGTCGGTAATCCATCTTTTTACCTCCTTTCCTCGCCGATTGCCTCTCACCGCGAGTCCCTCCTCTCTCCCCGTACGCGATTCCGCGTCGCTTTCGCGTCTCTCGATGTCCGCGAACCCCGACGATTCCCGGTCGTCGCGGCGTTTCGATCTCGAATTCTCACATCGCCGACGCGAATCGACTCTACCTCCGCGCGATCGCATTTCCCATTATCAGATACACACGCGCGATCGATCGCGCACGGCGATGCACACAGCGGGCGCGTCGACGTAACTCGAGCGCACACCGGGCAGGGGGAGCGAAGGAAGGGCGGAAAGGCAAGAAAATGGAAACGCGGCGGCGGAAGGAAACGGACGGCGCGGGGTGTTTTCAGCGCGATATCGAGGTCAGCGTGAGAGAGAGAGAGAGAGAGAGATGCGCGATTAAGTTAGGGCCGCGGTGGAGTGCTTCGGTAGGCCTTCGTAGACTCATCAATCACCCCATCTGCCCTCGCGGCCTCCCTTTTCCATGCCCAACGCCATAGACCAGATCCATCAACGACGTCATTTGCGCGTATCTAAGGGTGGATCCGGCCGTAGGCACAGGGTATTGACCCCCTTTTGGCTCCCTTGGTCTGTGCTCTGTCTCTCATCATCCTCGCTCCCCCCCCCCCCGGGTCCCCCTTTAAGGCCGTTTATCGCAGCCACGATTGGGGTCCGCGAGAATGGCGGCCTTCGGTCAAGTTTTGTGCGCCTCCAGAGAAATTAGCGGACGCGTTATGTGCGAGTGTAAAGACCACACAAGGGCGGCGAAGGCGCGATGAGACGTGAAAGGATGAGAGGGGAAAAAGGGAGGGACGGGATCTCCCTCTCGATCACGTTATTAATGCGCTGCTATATTCTTTGTTAAGATATCGAGAACTGTCGAGGAGGGGCGCATGAATAACGGTAGGGAAGTCGTATAATTCGATGTTGGTGGCGCGTAGGAATCGCTCGCCGAGAGACTTCATCGATCAGCGATCTCGCGACGTAGAAAGTCCTCGCGCCCAGAAGGAAAGGCGCGCGCGCGTTACCGTCGCAGCGGCGGCGAAAGAAGATAGCCCGCCGAAGGTCGGACCGCCGCTTGCATCGTAACGGTTATATAATCGTCGCGAAGCGGTGCACGCGATATCCATGAGGTTTCCTAATCGCGCAACGCTTTCAAGGTGCTGCCGCGTGTTCTCGAGACACGCGCGATATCGACGGCGGCGCCCGATGCATCGGAGTGCGCTCAACTCCCGGCAGCTTTCGGAGCCAGTCACTTTTCGGAATTCGAAGCGCCGCCAATTTAGCTTTACGTGTCGAGTAAACGCGAAGCTTGCCGCCGCAGCAAAATTTCGTTTCGCTTTTGCTAATTACGTGGGACGTGTTGAAAATGAAACGAAGGAAAAATATAGATGCACACGGGGAAAAATAATTCTGCCGTTGTAGCGAAGCCATCAAGTTGCTATCGCAACATTCGTAGCGACAGCGATAAAATTTAGTTAGCACTACCGAATTAGCGAATTACTCGTAATTAGAACAGTTCCGTTGCCAGGATATAAAATATTCCGCCGAATGAGAATTTGTCCTTAGGACACGTTAAATTTCTGTTAGAAGGTAACAGTATTTCCCTACATTTACTAATTTCTTCTTACAGCAAAATAATTTGCAGATTCGGCAGAATAATCCGGCGAATGGCAATTCCTAACATTAATCGCTTCGCCGTTCATACGATAATTGACAGATTTTGCCGTGCCAGCAGATTATTTTCCTTCGTGCGTTCTTGCGAATATATTTCGGGGTCTTCATCGATAATTCCAGCTCGTTTTCTTCATTCGTTATCCGCATATTTTCGCTAAAAGCTTCAGAATGGAATTCTAGAGAGAGTCGAATAGAGGAGAAAGAACGTGAAGTATATTCCCGGAAGAGAAGTCAAAAGGTACGAAATTATCCGCATTATTTATGCGTTCCGCTTTATCGAGTGCGCTTTTGTAATAAACTCAAATGTGATTCATGACTAACGACATTACGCGCGATACTTTGCCGTTTAGCCTTCGAGGGAGAAAATAGGCATGTCTCATCGGGAGAAGCCCGACGAAGTAATAGAGCAGTTTCCAAGGATAGAGGTGCAATATCGTAATATTCATTCCCACCTCGTTCGGGAACGCAACTACGTCGGTGAAACTAACATCTCGTGCGCCTCGTAAAGCGCGATGGAACGACGCGAAGAAAGATAACGTAAACGCGCCATAATAACTTATATTCCTGAGCAAACCAATTAATCGAAACGCGCTAACACGTCGCACAATTTCCTCCCGGCGTGTCTCCCCCGTCAATTGACACACACGTTCGTAGTCTGCTTCTCATCGAATCTCCCTTTTAGATACGCATATCTAAAAGGAACATCGCGCTTCGTCGTGTGATACAAACGGAGATTGCAACCGGTGTACACACACACTTTTCCATCTTCGATGCGAGCGGCCGAGAACGACTCGCTCCCTTCGATATCGAGACCGCTGAGCGTCATTTTCGCGCGTGTTGAATCGAAATCCGAAGCGCCGCTTTCAATCCCGCCGTCGACAGAGATCGCCGGATATATCTGCCGCACGAGAACCGTGCCGCGACGATCCTATTAAATCGTTATCGAGTCGCGCGCGCGGGTCATAAACCACGGCGCGCACATCTAGGCGCGCTGGTACGGCTCTCGGATTAAAATCCGCAGATAACGATTGCGCGGGGCCGCGCAAATGAATCATCCCGGCCAGGAGCCACATCCGTAATGACGGGCGCACGCGGCGTTCCCAGCCGCCTCTCGCGGTGGTGGTCGTTGCCTCGTAACTCATTCGTATCAGTTTTTGGGCGTGTTTCGCCTTATCTGGCCGGAACAGTTCTTTCTTTCTCTCTCTCTCTCTCCCTCCCACTATCTCTCTCTCTCTCTTTTTTAATCCGAGCGACGTCTGTTTTCCTCAATAAACGCGTTTAGCTGGCACAGCCTCTCGCAGCTGCGCGCCGACATCGCGAGGAGGACAGCTCTCTCGTTAGCTCGTCTCTGTCGTTAGCCCGAAACGCGAAAATTACGCCGCCGAAACCTGGCGAAACTCCCGAACAAGTAATACCGCGCCCTCTCCGCCCCGTGCTCGACTTTTGTCGAGCGTAGCTCGGGGAAGCTTTGAGGGAAGAAACGCGAGGAGAAAGCGCAGACTTTGAGAACGCGTGTTCTTATAAATGTCGTGGCAGGAATCGCAAAGTTGAATCGGAGTGCAATTTGGCAGTCCGAGAGACGCCTTACGCATATATGCACACGGAGAGTGTGACAAATTTATATATAACGGACTTCGCGCAACAGTTTTCGTGTTTAGCGCGCCCACCCTACGGCGCGCATTCGTCACGCGACAATACGATTATTCCGCGGAATGACATAATCACGTGGTCGCCTATGCAACTGACTGGAACATAATTAGATCGGTTAATCAAGACAGACGTTCGCAGACGATTTCGGACGACGTCCCGCCGCTTTGAGTATTTCAGGACAGGGTCGGCCGGCTGGCGCGACATTGTTGCGCCGATTAACAATAGCGTGTTCGGATCTTGCCGCGTTTTACCAGCGTGAACTTCACGAACGCGCTGCGCTCGGGCGAGAGCGTTATTAAAATTCATTTAACATCCTGCCCGCTCGCCTGCCTGTCTGCCTGTGCGCGAGAACGCCTTGCAGCACGATTATCGGAACACCGCGCTCTGCGGTTCTCTGCTCGATAACAGGCTCATGTCGCGACGCATATCAGTCCTAATATATCGCGCATAGGCGTCTATACCTGATAAATTCCAGCTTTGTCGGGAGGAGGGGGGACTCTTTTCTCTCCCTGTAACAAACACGCCCTACGCGACGCGTCGCTAAAGATAGATAGAGAGAGAGAGAGAGAGAGAGAGAGAGGCGGCGGGCGCTTCAATCGTTCAATTAATATCCCGAGCAATAATCGAGAAATTCCATCGGCGTGTTTCGTCGGGCGAGACGGGTGAGATGGCCCGTCTCGTATGACGGCCGAAACTAAATAAGTCGCTCGAAGACCTCGCCACGGGCCGAGAGCCGAAGGAAGGTCCGACGATTATAATGCATCACCGCGTATCGCGCGCCGCACAGCAGCAGCTGTTTTGGCAGTCAGCTGGTCCACCGACTCACGCACACGCGTCTCCGTCTCCTCGCACGCCGGCGGTCAGATTTAATGCGTGAACTCTCGCCGTACGTTACGCACCCGCGTGTGCGTAACACGCGACGATATGCAACGGCAAGGCTGAACGTAATAGCGCAGGCTGAAGGATGAGCGCACGCTGCGGTCTAAATTTAGATCCCGACTCGTTACTTACTTCCGCTTATTTTAGCTAAAGAGGTCGGCGTTTCGCCCGAGGGATCTCTCTCTCTCTCTCTCACATACACACACAAATTCTCTTTCTCGTGCTCGGCTTGATCCCCTTCTCTTCCGCCAATGTCCGAATCCCTGCTCGGACGGCTTCACCGAGATTCTTCGCGAACCTTACGAGCGAATTTGTACAAAAAGTACCGGTACCCTACGAGTGGGGAAAGAAACGAGTAAATTCGTGTGTCACTGCTTGATTCGTCACTTACTCGGCGCAGCCTCGAAGTAACTTCGTTTAACGACGATACGCGAAAGAGACGGAAGTGTAATAGTGTCGTGGACAACTTTAAAGGGGGAATTTTCGATGTGAAAGAGAGAATGTTGTTTCCTGCATACAAGTTTACATGCGGCATGTGAATCGCTAATGACGGTGATACACATTCTGAAATTATGTTGTTTCAGCTTTACGTAACTGTCTCCCGCACAATTGCAAAATCGCATATGAACGCTCTCGTTGGCCGACCGACGCGTATACTAATTTCTTCGCGCTCCACGCGAAAAAAAGTTGGTCGCGTCGAGTCTTCTCGCGTTTGCAGATTTCATTAACAAGTTCGGCCGGTCGTTACGAAACGCAGCGGCGCAGTAACGGTAAATATTGTCACGCTCTCGGTGTCTCTGCACAGTTGACAGCGCGAAAAAGCGTAACAAGCAATAAGCTCCTGTCTGAGTCGGTTCTCTCACGCGCTTTAACGAAAATTTTATTCATTAATACTGGACACTTTCATCTTGTCACCGCGGCAATGTAAGCTGAAAAAAAGATTTTGACATTGAAAGACTTCACGAAAAGACTTTGAAAGTCTTTCGGCTTCTCGGGGAATTTTCGGTACGAAGAGAGCTTCGTCGGATAAGCCCGTAATCGCTATTAAATAATTCAACGGGGAACACACACGTCGAGCGAAATTATTAGGTCAGCCCTGGCGATTCCAGGCGGTTTCACCGACGAAACGTTTTATTCCCCATTCTCTGAGCGATCCGCGCTTCCGAGAGAGAAAAAGAGATCCTTGAAAATACACTGGGCGTATCGCGTTCGTTATTATTTAAATAACGCGCGTTAACGGGCTCGTCGACGTAACAAAACATTATACAAAAGTCGATATAACAAGAGACTGTGGAAAAAAAAAATATGAACGACCAGGCGCGCGTTACAAGCGAATTCTTCGACGTTGGGACCCATAAAGACGCCTCAGCTCCGATATCCGAATAGTTTCGACGCGAATTGGTTTTGCGTGGCGCTTTTGAATATATTAATATTCATGCACCGCAGCGGGTCTCTCCCACAACGGTAAATAGACGGATTTTATTGCGCAGCCGCGTTAACTTACGATAACTCGTCGACGTCGAAAGGAAGTTAACCGCGGAGAATTTATATCGCGACGGCGCCGAGCGCGGTCACTGTTCGCTAATTGATATCGAAGACACCTCGCGTATATACGTTTCTCCGAACTCGGCGGAGGACAAATTATTAAGATTCACGAACCGTCTCGAGGACGAAAATCCCGCTATACTAATATACACGCGGTCTCTCTCGCATGCGGCGGCGGCGGCGATGCGCATGCAAATTTATGCAGTTGCGGCGCGTCGAGCCTCGGCTCCTTGTGCCACGGGCATTTTTTTCCGCCGCTCGTTCGAGCTGAGTGTCATGAGATTAGGAAACGTTACCGTGACGGGAAATTATGTATCCCACTGTGCTAGGAGACGCCGTTGTGTGCACGCGAGTCCGCCGATCGCTTCCTCGACGGACGTTTCGTTCGCCGTTTCCTGACGAGGCTGACCTTCTTCGTGAAGAACGTCCCCGTCGCGGAAGGTGTCAAATGTCGGATCCGTGCGCGCGCGACTCATCGCCCCCGTTATACATAATTCGTTGCGAACTCGACCCGCTAGAATAGCTCCTTGTCCAACTTTCCCCCCTTCGCGATTCATATTTATGAGCAGTCTGCGAGGCGACATTAACGAGGCTTTCATCACAATTTCGTTTTACGGCCGGCTGGATTAGTCGTCGAGTGATAAAACCGAGAAAATTCCGGCAATGTATATACCGGCCAATTATTTATACAGGCGCGCGTGTACGTACGGGGGAACAAATTTTGTTATTTTTCGCTCGCGCGAGAACGAGCGGGGGCCACTTCGGCAAGAGATAAAGTCAATCGGGAAGCGAGTGATCTCTTTTTAATTGGACGAGACAGATTTAATCCTCGAATATTTGCGCCCGCTTCGTTCCACAGTTATCCGAATACTCGGCAACGCACACACGACCGAAACTTGTAACGTGAGAATCACCGATGCCAGGATATTTTTTCTGTTGCAACGGAATCGACTCGGGACTTAGTCAAGCTCGCTAGGGGGAGCACTAGGGAGATTCGAGACGCTGCGTCATCGTGTACAGCTATTTTGCGGCGATATCGATCCACTTACCGTCGATGAGGACCATTTATAGGTCGCTGTCATTTATGAAAATGTCATTGGAAAAGCTGACGAAGGAAGGCCGGCATGTCCTTTGCTCTAAGTATCGGGCGACTCGGCGCATCGGTAAGTGGCCGGAGTACTCGCGATTCGCGCTCCTACCGCCGACACACCACGTCGTTACGTAACGGGTGTGCGTCACAAAACACACACACACGCATCGGTATTGACACCGACACTCGGGCACTCGTGCGCGAGCGAGTGTGTCGCAACGAACGCGCGCTAATAATTGTGCCGCTTAACCTTGGACATTGATTAAACCATCCTTCATATCGGTACACCTCTCGCGCTCGTTTTACACACGCGGACGATCACGTCGCTGTGTGTATCGCTACATATCGGCCCCGTGCGGTTACGATACTCTCTGTGAGAGAACAAGCGGACGGGCGAGCAAGAGAGAGGGAGAGACACTCGAGAGACACGAGATTACGCTCCGCGGCCTGGAAATAAATAGGAACTTTCCGCCGTGCGACACCGCGGTTTTTCTCCGCCGCGAGAGAGAGCGAGCGAGCGAGCTCCCTCGGCTGCTAACCGTGAAGGCGAGATGTCGCACACCGGCTGTCTCTCTCTCTCTCTCTCTCCGTGCATATGCACACGCCCGGCCGAGTTTAATTACTCGCGATAGCAGCCGGCAGCTCGCCGTTCATTATCGAGCAACACGAATTGCGCGGCGCGCGTCCGTGTCTATGCGTAATTGCAGTTGCGCGCGCGCTCGCAACTGCCGCGCGTACGCGTGTTTGATTTAGGACGGCCGATCGGCGCGACGTTATTGCGTTCCGCTCGTCCCCTCGAATCGCTCGAATTTCGTGGCGGGCGAATGCGCGCGCCTTTTAATAGCGATAATGCGTCGCGTGCGCGAAGGCCGTCGAGACTCCTCGAGCGCGCGCGTGAAAAATCCCGAGGCGGCTGTGTATTAATCGGCTTGCACCATTAGACGTAACACCGCCTTATCTTCCTCTCTCTCTCTCTCTCTCTTTCTTTTTTTAACCGTGAACAATTCTTGCCGTAAACGTCCCGCGATGTAGACACATACACACACACAGACAAGTCGCGTTGTATGTCATATTCATAGGCTTTTACGCTATGTTACGTGAGAGACGCGAACGATTCGCGCCGAAACCGAATTTCTATGCTGGCTCTCTCTATCTTTTGATAATTACCCTCGATACCGTCGCCGGCCGGGAACAAATCGTTACCGGCGCTCCGAAATAGAAACGGGAAGAAATCGTGAGCGGTTTGCCCCTTTGCCGCACTAAGAGCACGGCATGGCGTTCAAAGAAAGAAAGAGAGAAAGGAGAAATCACCGTTGCGTGATATTCGGGGGAGTCTCACTCGGCTTTCTTTCTAATGGCAAGCTTTTTTTACCTCGGCTGATGGGTGTCTTTGTCAAACCCCTTTTCACCCCGCTCGGCCCGGCTCAGTCATCGCGCGGGGTTTCTCGAAAATTATGACGAAAGTATCGAAGAGGGGCCGGCCGGACAAACGAACAAGCACGACGGTGTGCGTGTTAGGGCGACCCTATGCGAATACGCAGATGCGTTAATAGTCCGGAGAAATGATTCATATTTTTCGAGCCGCGCTATACGACACATCATCGCGCGTATACACGCGTACACGTCGACGGATACGCGAAACGGAATACCCCGTTTGCGTCGTCGCCCGTCGACGACAATCACGGTGATGCATCCTCTCGTCGCGGAATATGTTCGCGAGCCCCCGTCGAATATGCGCGACGTCACGTCGCTTCGATATGGAGGGAGAGAGACAGTCACGGACCGTCGTTTGTTGTGTACGCGGAAAAAACAACTCCGTTAGTATAACTGAATTTTCCGTTGCCTGGGAAACGGATGAAAATTCGCTTGTAGGGACAGAAAGATTCCTGCAGGAGAGTTTTCTACTCAGTCAGTTCTCTCAACCGAGTCTTTATGCAGCTGAATGTGTTCGCACGGATGTTTCCTCAGTCGCGGTAACGGAGATATCGCTTCTTGTCGCTGGGTTTTCGTCTGTCTCCTGTTTGTACGGAGAGAGCAAATTTTTTGTTGATATAGTAACGGCGGAAAGATTTTTGCGGGTAGCAGAAAAATTTGTTAGGAATATTAATTGCTATTTACTGGACAGCAAAATAACTCGGTTATGCCAACTAAATTTTATCGCCATCGTCACAACATTTTGCCGCGGCAGCAAAATTATATTTTCCGTGTGACAAATTTTTTCAGTGTCACTAGATTAACAAATAACTCGCTGTTCCAGCAAAACTTTTTTCTCCGTGCAGTTACGGGGACTGAGATTTATTTTCCATATATACAATGTACACAATAAAATAACATTTTACACTTGTGTTAAAATCGGTTCTTGTCATAGTTTTCGTGTTAAATTTTTAACGGCCGTGTGAAATATATTAAATTTCACACACAATTTTTTACTGCGTAATTTGATATCGGACGTGCGATATAAACATATTTATTAACCATAATTTACGCGCGAGCGATTGGTGTGGAGTGGATTTAAGGTGGCGCGTGACGGCGCTCTCAGTTTTTTTTTTTTTCTTTACTCTGTTGATTCGTAGGAGTTTCGCGGTGTACTCCTCGGTTGCCGCTGCATTCTTCGACGATTGTTTCCCTTGCGTACGCGTAGACATCCGCGCAATTAACCAGACGGGGGAATTAAAGTTCGCGACGACGCATCGGCCGCGGAAACAGGACGTGTACGCGAGCGGTGTGACGATGCGCCGGGCGTTTCGTTACGTCGCGCGGAAAACGTAATGGCGCTGCTGTTTACGAGATACTCATTGATTACACTTGTATCTTACCTGAGATAAGAGCCACGCCAAAGCGATATATCACCGCGCGCGGTGATATCACACGTCGCTGATCCGCTCTTTCTTATCGTGTATCGCGCGAATTATGCGTCGGGGAACTTTATTTTCTCCGCGCGGCAAAAATCTCGTTTTTTCTCGCGCGACGATAATATTCGCCTCGTCATTCATTATCGGGGAGAATACCGGCGCATCGATTCGTTTGACTATATATATGTATTTTATTTAATACCATATTCGGCGACGATGCACGCGAAGTTCGATTCTTTGCGGTATGAAGTTCGGCTTTGGTACAAAACGAGCGCACATCGTCGTATGTAATAATTAATGCACCGTGTAAATAGCGGCTAAAATATCTATTGTGCCGACGTTCTCCCAACTCTGTCTGAACTTTAACGAAGCGAGCTGCTGTGCTCGCCGTGCAACTTTCACCCGCTCGATTGCACGCGTGCGAGATCGCGCATTACCAAATTTCTCGCTCTTTCGACTAACGTTAATCGAACATCGATCTTTCTCGAATGTTCCCCTCTCTCTTCCTCTCTCTAGGGATCGATCTCGTATGGAAATTCGTTGCCGAAGTAATCCGTCCCCTGTGATTCGTGAGTCGCGAAACGCGCATCGGAACGATACTCGCGGTGTCACGTGCATATGCAGAAACGCGCACATTCGCGAGCAGGCAACCTTGACGGTATTATCAGGTTGCTTTACGTACTCGTCGTCGTCATCGTCGTCGTCATCGTCTGTTCACGGCAAGATGTCGGCACATTCCCGCTTCACTCGTGTGTATGTGTGTGTGTGAACCTATTTGTCGCGTTTCACTTTCGATCAGATCGTGTCGTCGTGCCGGATCGTTAATTAAAGTTGAAGTCCTAACGTGGAATCGCCGTGCTAATTACCGTGGCGCGTACGAACGGTGTATATCGAGATAAACGTACCGCAATTTAATACACGTCCGTCTGATATAATGAATTTATCGGAGCGATAAATGTAGAGGCGATATTGATTTAAAACGCACGTTTGGGCGTACCGAAAACGAGTCACGATCTCGGTTACGCGCGAGGGCTTCCGCTAATATCCGAAAAAGTTGTTGCAAAATAGCGCCAGTTAGCCGCGTGGAGGCTTCCAATTGCAGCCGGCGATTCGCAATGGAATCGCGCTTTCGTTAATTGAAGTATTGCGATATGTAATCCAATAATGATTCCGCCGCGCGCTACGTGGGCGGTGTTCGGCATTCGATGGAGAGAAGCACGATCGCATCGAATTTAATTCCGCCGCACGCAACGCTCGATAATTTCCGGAGCCGTTCTGACTCATTAAATATTAGCGCTGGTTAATCCGCCGATTCTGATATAATCGGTGTGTCTCGGTAAGAGACGAGAGAGAACATCGTTCGTTCGAGGGGGGATCCGTACTTCCCGATTGACACTCGCATTCATTCGATGATTTCTATATCGAGGAATCATCCGGTAATGATTCGCGGTTATAAATTCGTCCCTTGACAAACCCGCGATACTTCGGGCCGTAATCGCGAAGCCCATCGATTCCTCAACAGCTGGCTCGCATCGTCGATAAGTCGAGAAAGAGAGAGGAAGCCTAATTGGGGACTATTTAAATTCGCGTGGAGAATCGAATTCGGGGGACCGCCGACGGGTGGTACGTGTGTAGCACGAGTTAGGTATACGCGCTACTAATATTACGTCGGGAGCGCACACTCGAGTTTTTGAGTCATCGCGTTTCAATGCTGACCCGGCGTGCATGCGTAAGTTCGTGCGAGCGCCGTGTCACGCACGCGTGTGCGTACGCACGCACGTATTTTAAGCCGTTCGCATAGAACACGCGTACGCACGCGCGCCCATCGTTCTCGCTCGTGCCCCGATACGCACATGCGTAACAGGGTTTTCTATCTTTTTTATCTCTCTCCGTGTGCCTTCGCCCCGCGGCCCCTGCGACGCACCCCACCTTAACCCCATGGCAACCACGGACGTCGCGACCACCACTCGCGACGAATAGTGACGTAACGAGTCCACATGGTGCCCGCAAAACCGACGAGACGCGCGTCGTTTGCAGCGTCGGCGTGGAAAATAAAACGACGTCGATGGAGAGGGGGGCATTGCCTGGACGAATCGGGACAGCTGATTCGTCGACGTAAACATCGCCGTGCAACGTTTCCGCACGTTTCGCGTCGCTATCTTTGATCTGTCGCGATTCCAATCAATCTCGATAAGGCCGCTGCTAATCAATTCCCGGCGGTTGTTAACGATATGCAAGGTGAATACTCGAAGCCGCTTTCTCGCGAAGGAAACCTCATGATCTGGTTTATTGACTTTGATTGCGCATCGTTCTCGATGTTTACAGAAACACATATTTTTATTGTAAATCGTCGTCTCGATATCGCGAGGACTGACTCACGGAATAAGTTACAGTGTCGGAAACACAGTCGGTGGGAGAGGATTTATTTGTCGAAAACGAGCTCTCTCTCTCACTGCATCAGCCGGCTAATTGTGTATAAAACAACGCGTCGCCCCCTCGACATCGAACTACGGTCCTGAGATACATCTCCCGCTTCGTAGTATGATTCCATCCTTCTCCCCCTCACTCTCCCCCCTCGCTCGCTCATTCTCGCTCCCTCCGATTCGTTCGTCCCCTCACTCTTACTCTTCTGCCACCACTTCCCGTCTCCTCCTTCTTTCTCTCGCTTCATCTGCCCGCGGGGTCGCCTGTCTCCGTCATTGTCTCCCGCTGCTCTTCTACCGTCTTCCACTCGTGCACACGAATGTGTGCGTGTATACGCAATACACACACGTGCGCAACCCGTCGCTGGCACATGCACCATCCGCCGCGATAGAGACTCTGCTTTTTTCCCCCACCACACGCCGCGCCCCGCTTCCTCCCACGCCTGGAGGCCGGAGACCATCGCGGAGCGGCCATTCCTTCAGCGAGCTTCGAGTAGCGCGCATCGCACGCCGTTTTCGCGTCGCCGGTCGCCAACCACGCCTTTACCCGAAAAAACAAACACACACGCGCTCCGTAGAGACGGAGCGACACACACACGCACACACACGAGCGAAGGCCAACGTTAGAGGACGGGGCGAGAACGTGTCTCTCGAAAAGAGCAGACCGGGAGAGCGAGGGGAGAGATCAGCTGAGAGAGGAGGGACACACACCGGCGGCCCGGCGCGAGAGGAAGCAGGAGCAACGAGCGGCGGCACACACACACACACACTGTGGAACGAGCGCGCGCGCGCGGCCAACCAACCAACCTTCTCGCCGCGTCGGTTCCGGTCCCCCTCGAGTAGCAGCAACCTGCCGGCGGTGGCAACAAACCCTTTTACGTCCTCAGCCGTGACGGTCGGCCGGCGGTACCACCGGCTTCTTGCTGCAGCGTAGCAGTCTCCTACGCGCGCTCGTTACGCCGAGCGATCCCGGATCCCAGCGGCCGGTCGAGAAGGAAGGAGGTACGGATAGATACGTGAAGTGAGCCGCGTTCGATTCTCCTTATCGCGCTCGCGATTCGAGGTGCGATAGCCGGTTGGCGCGCACCTATACGACGAGTGGCGTGGCGTGGAGGAGAGAGAGGTGGCAGCCACTCCGTGCGCGCATCCATGACCCTCGCGGTGACTTGACGGGATCGTGAATGTCGCGATCGTCGTCGACGTCGTCGTCGCGGGCAGGAACGTCGCGCTCCGCTAAACAGCAACGCAGCTCCGCTCAGACCTCGTCGCCGAACGGTGCGGTGCGCGCGTAAGAGAACGCCGCGCTTCCTCGCGCGCGCGCGCGCGTGTGTGTGTGTGTGTTTTATACTACCGGCAGCATTCCCCGCGGCTAAACTTCCGATGCTCTGAGTGAGTGAGCGAGCGTGCGCACACACAGTTGTACGCGAGTGTGCCTTTCGAGCGGTTCGGGGGGGGAGTCGTCGATAAAACGACACACCGAGGTGAAGTTCAAAGTGCGCGAGTGCGCGAGAAAGAGAGGAACAGTGAGACAGAACGAACGAAATAGACGAGTGAGCGAGAGGGAGAGAAAGAGAGACACAGCGACCGACGAGGAGCCAGGAGGAGAGGAGGGGGGGGTGAAGGTGGCAGGGAAGCAGCGATCGCCGACCTAACCTGCTGGAAGATGTTCCGAGCGTTCGGCACAGAGCCAGCCGAAGCACCAACGGGCGCCGACCTCTACAACTGGCCGACGCCGGTCTTCGACAAAAGCGCCGATATCGGTATTTACACACACATCCGTAGATGTATTACATAATCTCGCCATGAACTCCATTCATATTTGATTCGCGTTATGTGCGGAAGTCGACGCTGCCTTTCGTACCCGAGCGCGTAACTTCGCCGCCGCGATGCGTGACGCAATCACGGCGCGATCGGGCCGTTTTCGGATCGAGGGGAATTCGCGACGGCGTGCGCCGCCACCACGTGATCCTCGCGTATTTTTCCTCGTGCCAGCCACCGCGCTTCGCCGCGTCTCGCCTCGTCTCGTCCCGCATCGGTCTGTCGCGGAAAACGACGAGCGAGCGAGCGAGCAAAAGCAATATGACGACACGATGCAATATTGCGCCGCCGACGATGGCGACGTCGTTTTTTTCGAGCACGTGACGTGGCCGCCCGGGGTGGTGGGCGGTGGGACGGGAAAAGGGAGGAGGACAGAGAGAGAAAACCACGGCCCCGGGGAAAACGGAGCGGAATTGTTGTTGGAAATTGCCTCGTAGCGCGGCTCGCCCTAAAGCGGTTTCGCGTGCCGGATTTCGCGCCGAGGTGTATCGATTTCCGGTCTGCCCGCCGCCGGGTGAACGTAAATATCGTCGGGTAGGGTGGTGGGTCGCAGACAGGCGACGGCAAGGGGGTGAAGTAAATGAGTTGCGGAGGATGAGCGAGAATTTCGAGGGAAACTCGATTTTACACGGCGATAGCGTCCTCGATATGGAGAATCCGTCGGATTTAAAAAAAAAAATATATATATATATTTGGATATATATTTGGATTGAATATATATATATATTTTTTTTTTTAAATCCGACGGATTTAGTGGACGGAATATATATATATATATATATATTCCGTCCACTAAACGCGGAAACGTAGCCGGCAGGCTACCTTCGAGCGCGATCGCGTTTGAAAGTTGACGGACACGCGAAGGTAAACCTTGCGAATTCGCGGTAATCGTATTCCTTTCGTTTTTCCCTACCACTCCTTCATTTTTTATTCGTCCGTAAGCACCGTTCACGCGCGAAACCGTTTTTCCGGAATCCGGAAAAATTACACGCGCGACTCCAGAGACCGAGAGAGATCCGTTTATATCACGGAACACCGTGGTTATTTATAGACGAGCGCGAATTTCGTGAAATATTGCCTAATCGAGCGAGCGCAAAGGTTCCAAGTATTTATTTATGAGCCGTTCGCGCTCGCACGTTAAACGCTCCGCATTCTCCTGTTCCAATGGGTTTTGATAAACGGGGAGACACGACGGATATTAACGCGTTCGTTATCCCGCGGAGTTTTATCTCCGTTGACTTTCGCGAACTTTTACTCGTTCGCCCTCCGCCCGTTAGTTCGAGTCACGCGAACGCAACGGGAATGTCGCGAAACACGTTCGCTTTGTCGTGTGTGTTGTCGTAAATTGTCTCGGCGAGAAGCCGTCATTTTCTAGATTATGCACGGAATAACGTAATTTCTTTTTAGACGTCGCGCCGTTCAAAAAGCTACTTTGACGTCATCGTCGTTCGCACGTACGTTCACGTCAGTTACTGCGAAGCGTTAATTTACGAGCGAATCGAGAAGGAAAAGGCGTCGCGCATACTCAATGCTGTACGCACGCAACGCAAAACACGGAGAAACATCATTACCGTGAGATTTACCGACGCATTCGCGGCGTTCACAATTCCTCAAAATCCCCCCGAATCCACGTCTCTCTCCGTACTTCCCTTGTCTGTTTAATTTATCCTTCGCGTCTCTCTTTTATCGTTCGTGTTTTTCGCCCCGGCGGCGACGGCACCTGTGCTCTCTTCTTCATCTACCCTTGTTCCCTTTATTCCGCGAAATCCGCTTACCTTATTTTCGTTGCTCACTCGCTTGCTCGCACGCGCGACATCTCTTTCAATTTCCTCCTCACACCCGTCGTAATTCCTGCTTCTGTTCCTTTTGTTTTTCACTTCGATTGTGTCGCCTTCGGCTCCTGCGCTTCCCTCTTCCGTCCGTTTATTTAAAAAATTCTACCACTTCCTTTTTCTCTTTCGGTCACTCGACTAGCCTAGCCGGATTATCGATTATTTCCGGGCGATAGTCGCAAGCGCCTGCGCTCGAATCTTTTCTGCGGGTGGCGAGAAGCGCGATACGTCATCCGGCAGAGAATGTCGCCGAAGGGGACCCCTGAAAGATAACCGGAGTTCTCCCCCTCTCTCGTTCTCTTCCTTTCCTGTAAGGCGGGGCCCTTTAAACTTTAAAGGTACTACTACCCTCCGGTAGGTCAGGTGCGTGCAGCCGCCACCTGTCTTAACCGCTCCTCCCGGTCACGCAGCTAGTCACCGAGTCTCGAATCAATGCTTCCCCGCCGTAACCGAGCGAGCCAAAAGTGCGCGTTCAAAATCGAAACCCTTATTTTCGAACAAGGTGTGGCGAGAGAGAAACGGACGTTCCCTCGAACTTTTATTCCCGATACTGATTCGTGTTGGGAAACGCGATCATGCTCCGTAACGAGACTATCGAACTAATTCAGCGTCCCTGTTTCCATCTTGAGAGAAGAAACGACCAGGATAACTCGTGAAAGTTCATACATATATTCCTAACAGTTGTCAGCGTTAGCCGAGAGTACGACGAGAGATACTCGTGAGCGTTGAGTAGGTACCATCGATCTCAAGTAGAATCGCACTCGTGGTGTGATGAGTGTTGGAATCGGCGAGTATTTTCACGTTTGAGCAATCAACACCTCACGTGATCGTATCGCATTTATTAAAAAGAAAACCTAAGATTTTATCCGTCTGATGCCGACTCGCGAGAGCGAAGGACGAAAGAAGCGGGGATTTCGGCGAAAGGTCGACATCCGCGATATTTCGCGCGATTGTAGCTCGATGTTGTTGCAACACAGAATCAGCGTTAAGTACGCACGTGCGTAGAGATTCATGAGTCATACGCAGCGTCGGTACAGTGAGCTCTCCGGTTTGGTTCGGTTGGCTGGTTATTTCGTTCGCCGGCGGAGAGTGCCTTGACCTGACCTGACCTGCGCAACTTTGCACCCTACCCTTACCTACCGCCCCCCGTGTTGCCCGCCTCGCCCTGTCCCCCTTCTCCCTCCCGACCTCCTATGGCCGGGATGATGTTCCCTTCCCAACGCCCGACGGCCCGCGTACCCCTCGGGAAAACCCACCCTCTGAGTGCGTACCTACGCAGCGCGGAACGCAGAGCGATGTTCCTACTGGCTCATCCCTTCCCCGCCCCTCGTCATTCTGTCGGCCCAGAGATTTACGGGAACTCGTGCACCTCCGTGCTGTGCTGAAAGTGCGATTTTTAAACACGCACTTGCGAGTAGTATTCTGTTATATTTCTCGGGGAAGCGAAAGAAACAATTCTTTATTCGTTTCACCGAACTCAAACTTTTCATCTCTTCAATCGAACATAATAATATGAAATATAATTAATATAGAATTTGCTCACTCCCTCGTTGTTCCATTTGGAAATTTTACGGAGTCTCGAGCGTAGTTAATTAAGTCGACTACGTTCGTTTCTTACGCAACGAGAAGAAGATGATTTTCTAACAGCGAAACGAATTTCATTCCGTCGCGTTTACCCGCCACATCGTAGAGAGTAATTACGCGCGAAATTTCCCATTAATTATAAAAGAATTATTTATAATGACCGAGACAGATAGAGCACTCAGTCTCTCTAGTATTTGCCGTCACTATAACGAGCGTTTTACGTGCGCAGCACGGAACCTGATTAAATTTTTACACACGCGAAAGTTCTGCACTCTCGATATAGAAGGGGGAAAATGCGAGCTGCTCGGAGATGCACACAAAGCTACGCAACGCGATTCTTTGACCGACTTGAGGTTGACATTTCCTTTCATAAAAATACCAGGTCGATGACAGCTTTAGGGCATTAGTAATTGAAAATATAATGGGTCTTATAATTATACTGATCGGGCTGATCGGAAAAATTCAGTACGTGCAATAAATCATGGTAAATTCCGGTTTTTGCTGTCCCAGATTTTATCCAATAACTGGCGAAAATTAAACTAAAGGACCAATGTGTATAACACTAAAATATACATAACTTTATGCGAAAAATAGACAGTTTTTGCTTTAATTACAAACGAAAGCAACATAATAATAAAGCCTTTTTTCATTTAAATTGATATGTGAAATACATTTTTACAACAACAGTTTTGAGGATATAAATGTCGTTCGATTTTATATTAGTTTTTAGTTTAACAAGAAAAAGAATGCCATTATTAAACGCAAAGTTTCGACGCGTCCCGAATTTAGCGGCCGAAGGTACACATTAACAGCGCGCATCGTCAAGTAATATCCTATTCTACGGCACCGTTAAAAGCGAAGACCACTCTGCCGAGCGCGTCCCGGCGAGAGCAGGTGCTCGTTTAATTTTGAAAAGGCAGTCTAACCACTTTCCCTTCTTTTCCTCCCCAATGGTGTATTTTTCACCCTCCAGTCACTGAGCACGTGTGTACCATGCATGTGTGAGCGCGCATGTACGCGTGAAAGTGTCTCTCTCTTTCCCTCTCGCAACGTCGATGAACGCGAGCTCGCGGGGGCGGAAAGGAGGAAAAAAGCACGTACACGATACGGCGCGTAAACACCGCCGTTCAGAGTTAGAATGAAGAGGCTATACCGGCGCAAGCCCGGTAATCGATAGTGTCCTGGCACCGTCGTTTGTCTACGTCTCTACCGTCGCCAGTCCTCGCTTGATAGACAGAAATGGGACGTGTTTCTCTTTCGCGGACGCGACGCGGAGGGTATCGCGTGGACAATTGAAAATGTCATTGCTATTGCCGTGCGTGTATTCCCTACGACGAATTGGAACATAAAGAGGACGGAGCCGTCGACATGCACAATGTCCGCCGCGGCGGCGTTGTTTGTTTTCATCGAGGTGGTTACGCGCGCGCTCACTCCCACAGAGACCGCAGGACGTTTGTATCTCGGCTCAGGAATTCGCCACGATATTTAATTTAACGCCCGTGATAATATCCGTCATCGGGAACACGTTTAATTCGCATGAAATGTTTATTTCAACTTAACGCTCAATTGTTAATTTCGCGATTTTCCCGCGTATTAATATCTTATCGCGACACTCGATTTTTCGGTATTTTTAAGTCAGCTGAGAATAACGCGACTCGTTCTCTCTTTTCCTCTCGTGTCTGGCGTATTAATATTTAAACGGTGGATTCTTGTCGATTAATACGGCCGTCCGTTTATTTTCGGCGGCGCTGAGTGGACCGTAGGTGTCATTTCCGTGAACACGCGTTCGTAAGTCAAGCCGCGTCACCTTAGGATTATTATTAACGCGTTGTTATCCGTCTCTGTCGGAGGCGCACGTGGACCGTAGGTGTCATCTCCGTGACGCCGTACAAAATTCACCTATCATCCCGGAGACACGTCCCGATACTGTCATGAGAATTAACGATTTCGCGTAGCCGCACGCTCGATATTTTGCCGCTGCACTTTCTCCGTAACATTGACAAACGCTCGTCCATTTATTTGCAATTTTTCACGGCGGGGTTTTCAGGAAAGAGCGCGGAATTCACGTGATTGCACCGACCATATCTCTTATTGAGGGAAATCTCGGCCCGAGTCAAAATTTTGGCCCTGTGTTAAACCTTTAATTCTACAAAATAGGTTCAACTTTAATTCTCATAATATAATATAACCTCTACTTCGACTTTGATGATGTCCTAAATTTTTGTTTTCGCTGTTTTTGCGTCAAAATAGGTCATTGAACGTTAAAATTCAATCTGTAGAATTAAAGGTTCAAGAGAGGAATTAAAAAGTGTCAGTATCGTCAAAATATAGGGTTTTATCAGTCTAAAGGCCGTCCTAACTAAGTACAAACTATCCTTAAGAATGTCAGAATAGCATCAAAATTTCGACTCTGAGAGTATTAAATGAAACATAATTTTGGTGTTCTTAAAATATCGTAAAAAAAGACAAAATTCGGAACGGGGATGAGAATAGGACGCATTGCGTGCCATCTATTGCGCGCGGTAAAAACGCGGGGAGATGGTTAGATAAACCCGTGCGCACATTTTACGAGGGCTTCGACGTGCGAGTACGCGCAAAAACTGTTCGACCCACATCCATCAAGCGCGGTAATTAGCATCGTTGCGGGTCAGCTTGCAGACACGATCGTTTACGTTCCTCTTAATCGTTGCTTGTCCGACATTATTTCTCGATAGCCGTCCTCCTCTCGCGCTCTCGTGCAAATTTAGAGAGCGCGTGATTCTTATGACTTCTCTCGCTCAGTTCCCATCGCGCGAGTCTCCCTCTCGTTTGATCTGTCACGTTAATCGAAGCGCGTCTCTGCCCTTCTATCGTACAGCAGACTCCATTAACCCGGGAATAGTCACCTGGGGTCATTTCATACCCCAGCGGTCAGAAAAAGAAGCTCACGTCGCAGTGAGTTTTTATTTTCGTACTGATTGGGAACCAATACGTAACTTTCATTTGGATATTTTGATGTCTAAGAGGTTACTTTTGTCACCTATTCTGCTGAGAAGCAAATCACTATTTCACTTTTTTTTTTCGTACCAGTAATTGAATGACAGTCCTGGATTGATAAAATTATCAACAGTCATGATGCACGAATAATGCTTTCGAATGGAAATTTTCGATGTCATTAAGCCTGGGGGACTGGCACGGCATTAATGGAGTCTGCTGTACTATAATAACCAATTTCGTCGTCGCAATCATAAAACACGCGCGGCCGACTTTCGAGTACGCGTGACGCGTTCCGATTTTGTCGCATTTTCTCAAATACACGCACGTACAGAGACTTAATGTGATCACCGTTTTCTCCCGTGAAACTCGAGAGGAAATAAACAATCGTGACGTCGTGAGGAGGCATCGCATTGAAGCGCCTGCATCCTGCGCGACGGTAATCGGAGTCACACGACAAATAAACCGGATTGATAAACGACAATTAAATTTAACGAGTATGTGCAGGAGTCGCACGGAATGAAATTTACAAAACTATAATTACGTTAATTCCCGCTGGCGCGCGCGCGCAGCCATGTCGGATCCAGCTCGACCGGGAAAATCAATGGATTCGCGACGGAAGGCGCGCGCAAACGTCAAATAAGAGCTGTCCGGATTTCTATACTGTGTAGCTCTCGCGCGCGCGAGAAATGACAGTTCTAGGTCGCGTCGCGTTTAACGACACCGCGCGCGTAGTAACACCGTTTTCGCGTAAAATTATAACCTATCCTGTCCGTGAAATGACACTTTCAACGGATAATTCTCACTCACCGGAACTCCCGAATGTGTCATTTACTTCGGCTCATTCCGTTCCTCTCTTTTTCATAATATTTATATTTTGTTTTGCTCAAATGGAAACGCGCAGTTTGTGTGTGCACGACGAGCTAAATCTAACTGTAACTTTGTTTCTCCGCCTCGTAAATTATCGCTTTGCCCCGTCTGCGCCCCTTCCTTTTTTTTCGCGCGAGCCGACCGCACAGCCGGGAGTGGGCGATACGACCTGTCCGGACGTACGTCACGCTCGCGATTGTTTATCTCGCGCCGCGTGTTTACATCCAATCGGCGGCTGTGATTATGCGCTTCGATCGGTACACCGTTCACAATACGAGTCCCGCTACCGACGCGTGTACGCGCGATCTCGGCCGTAGATCGATTGACGTCAACGAGTTGTGCCGTCGAGATGACATAATGACTGCATCACGAGGTGTCCTGCGCCCGGAGTGACGTTCGCCGTGAGCACGGCTCATTCTTGCCGACCTACTTCCTGCCGCCGCTCGGTCATCTCGGCGTCAAGTCAGGTAACAGCAACAATCATTAGGAACTCTCGAGAGATCAAATTTAACAGATCGTGCACGTCGTAAGACGAGTCCGACGTGGTCTGTCGCGAGACGTCGTCTTTGCTGATTATTTAATCGGCGCTCGGGGTCAGGTGTTGGTTGTTGGGCTACTCTTATCGAGTGTAAATATCATTACGTGCAGCACGTGCGCGACACATGTGTGACATATGATTGAAACGTCACGGGTATTTGATTTCGCGGACGGAGGAAAACACGCTCGCTCTTCGCACTTCGGAGAGACGCGGGGGGGATATGAATTCAGATGGGGAATGTGTGCGTCTTTCCTAACGGCGTCGAATGCGAATTGGAGTTTGCGTTATTATTATTTGCATGAAACACGACCGATACGCGAGCGTATCGCGCGGTGCCACCACGAGGTTTTACGATACACTCGTAAAGAGAGTGGGTATAACAGTGGGTTTTCGATTGCCCACGTGCAGCTCTCGGGCGCATATCAGCGTTTTCGAAGGTTCAGCACGCCGATAGATAACGCGACCGAACGGTATTATTAAGAAATCGCCGGATAAGCGTGATCCGCCGAAGATCGTGCACCTGCATAATGCGCATCGTTATGCAAACGCGACGTAGCTCCAATAAACGCCTGACCTTATCGAACGAAATTTTAACGAATCCCCCGCTCGATTGCAGGGCCGACATATTTTTGACATCGAGGCGGATTCCCCGTTTATTTAGACCGAAGCGTCATATTCGACGATGTTGATTAAACAAACACGACCGATAAAATCATAATTATTTTTCAGAACGAACGAGCGACAAACTGCCATACAACACGATCGATTCCGTGACGTCGTTACATATACGTTACCAAAGTCGTTACTTTTTGTCCTAATAGTAAACAAACAGCTCACGTAGTTCCGACTCTATTGACGTCAATAGTACTCCCAAGGTGACGTATATAGTTAACAGTATCTCTGTGTATTGACATCTTGCGTAAAACGAGAGAAGTCGAACAATGCAGAATGGAGAATTTACCGATGTAGCAACAGACCAGACCCCCTCTTGATATGCAAATTTTTCTTACGCAAATTTTCGCCATATGCAAATTTATACGCGTTTCTTATACATCCTTTCACATACGTACACTGAGAAAACCCACTTAGCTGACTCAAACAAAATGCTTTTTTGGATGTGGGCAAACAAATGTATCGGTTGTGAGCATCAAAATTTGATTCTCTGAAGCAAAAGTTAAGTTCACTGAACGAAATCCTTTTCGTTTCAGAAAACCAAATTTGAATCCCTACAACCGATAGATTTGTTTGCCTAATATCCAAATAAGCATTTTGTTCGGCTCAACTAAGTGGGTACTCTCAGCGTATTATTTTATTTCCCACATATACTTTTATGACGTACAAACTTGTCGGATCTTTATGTCAATTTTCGATCGGGGAATCGCGAAATAATCTCGAAAGTTTATCAACTTTACGGCGAAGTAATCCCTTTAGGAACACTGATCCGCTCGAAAGTATATAGCGTTTTTGCGCTCGCGCGAGAGAAAGAGCCGAGCGACGTTATCGCGTAATTCTTCGATAAGATATCGATTTTAATCGTCGTTAACGACGACTTGAGGCCGGTATCGTCGCTAAACACGCACGATGCGGCACGACAATGTTCCTTAGTCATTTATACTCGTGCGACGTATATTCCGTCGCTCGTGCTCTCTCGGTTGCTGGCTACACGAATGCGCACGTGAAACGTCCTGGCGTGTAAGGAAAACGCGAAAGGCCTTTTCCGCCGATTAACGCGATACCGCATAAAGAAAGGCTCGCTTTACGGCTTTCATGGTTCGCGGAAAACAACGTATCTCTGTTGTTGCTGCTGCCATGCAATTTCACCGTCGCGCTCTATAAAGGCACGTTAACGGCATTTTCGTGCCGCACGTCAGGAAAACCGCGATATTGTCCACGCTAAAAATAAACCGGCGAAGTCCCGCGCGATCGCTCGTGCGAGCCCGCGGCGAGAACGATACTGTGTGCACGCGCGCGCGTGAGAGAGCCCGAACGATTTTTTTTAACATCCCAGTCTTGCCGCGCCAGACTCGAAAAAATGCCGAACCGTTTTTGTCACGATTTCTCTCTTGAAGGGATATATGATTCAGCGATTGAATTATTGATTAAATTATCCGCTCGATCATTCGATGTAAAACCTGTTCCCACCTCGCCGTTAATAAACCGGCGCATTCGATCGCGCGTAATCCCTCTATACTCGACGTTACTGTTATATTCCGCTAATAATAATAGAATTTCGACTAATTTATTAATTAACGACCTCGGACACATCATAAGGGGCATTTCGGCTTTTACTGATGATTCACGACTCACCTGAATAATCGAGCGCGATATGAAATGGGTATTATGTGAATTTCGCGTTTTAATCTCACTCAGGTGAGGGGTGTCGGGCAAATAAAAATAACGTTTTAGATACAGATATCGGTTATTGTTAAATTTTAACTACATTTATGTGACTTCAAGTTTTAGAAGTTTCTCTTTGTTGTTTTAAATATTAGAAATTCCCTTTGGTAGAAGTGTAAAAAAATAAAAAGAAAAAGTGATATATATCTGGCGTAAGAAAAATGTCGCTAAAAATGACGAATGACGAGGTCAATCCTGAAAACACGTGCCTCACGTAGGAAGAATTTACAATAAAGTGTATCTCCGTGGCACTTTTATTTTTGACGATGATTGCGCGTCGATATTACGAATTCGTAGGTCGAAAGGTCAAAGTGTGCGGTCATTGAAGGAGGATGATGCGCTCGACGACACGGGATGGGAAATCGCGATAGGTTCGGGCGGTCACGAGCGAGGTCAAAAGTGTCTCGCATTTCCCGCCGATTTCTGTCTCTTTGCCCTCTCTCCCTCGTCTCTTCCTTTCTTCCACCTCGTTGATTTCGTCCATGTATCGCTTGAATTTCGCGTGAATTTTCTTCTTTTTCCCATCTCTAATTGCGTGCTCGAGATGCGATCACTTTTCGCGCGAGCCACGCAGTACGAAAGATTGAACGAACGAAAAAGCAGGAAGGAAGGGAAAAGGAAGAAAGAAAGGAAAAAAAGGTGGAAGAAAGAAGGAAGGAAGGAAAGAAGAAGTACTAGAGAGAGAGAGAGAGAGGTGGAACGGCAGGTTGGAGGGCGCAAGGACGGAGGGCAGAAGGAAGAGTTATCACGGCCGGGCTGTAGGAGAGCAGGTGGGGGATACGCATGTCAACTAGAGGGCATTCAACTATCGATCGCATAGTTTCCGCTACCCTCGGAGGAGAGAAGGGAGATACCGCTCTTCTTCTGTCCCTCGCCTGCCGCTTCTCTCGTTCCCTCTTGCCTTCCCTCCCTGATTCTCCCTCCTCGCTCACTCCCTCTTTCTCTCTCTCTCTCTCTCTCTTTAACCCGTGTTTGTTCGTCCTTCGAGAGACACTATCGACTCTCCTCTCTCGCTTCCGTTCAAGGTGGATGATTCTAACGCGGCGTAGGTGTGCGCCAACGCGCTGCTCGGCCCTTCCATCGACCTTCTCTCTATCTTTCATAGTCCTTTTCGCCGATAGCCGTTGCGTCTGCTCTCCTCCTGCCTGACCCTCGCAGTCTCTATCCTCTTTCATCCGTTTCTTGTTTGTCGCTCTATCGAAGGGACCGACGCGGCGGCCAGAAGGTTCGGATTTCGATTCGAAAACGATCCCCCCCCCCCCC